>NC_061105.1:11149755-11166887 GCF_015104395.2 Macrobrachium nipponense | reverse complement strand
AATGTGTATGTTAAAAAGTACAGAAAAATTACTTCTAATGGAATATAGCGTATTTATTTTAATTTTCGTTGGTGAAACAATAACCGTAGATTTTAGCATGCACCCGAGTAAGCTGGAGGTAGGATCACACCTCGTTACACTCATGTGGAATATGTGTATGCATATTGCTTATGCATGCTACCTTTAATTATTCATATTACGCTTCTATTATTCATGTTATACCTTGCAAAGAACTCTCGTCATCATCATTTAGTTCGTAAGTATTATTACAAAAATTATGACCTTTGTATGTGAAACATCTCTGTTAAAAACGCGAGGTAAAAAGCATTATGCTAATTGCCACCCCTTATTAGCAAGAGAACTAATAGTCTCTTTATTATTCTCTTTTATCATCAACTGAAAACATGAAATACGTTTCCTGTCGAGAAATAATTTCTTAATTGACAATGATAGCCAATAATTGTTCTTGATTTTCTTAGTTGATTGAAAACTTTGTGGTTAGAAGATTCACCGTCTTATATATTTCGTGAATAATTGTAAATATAATTACATAACCTTTCGCATTCATCTTCAGCTGTATAATAAAAAATAACAAAATGCCAGAAATCAAATTACAAAATGCCAGAAATCAAATTAATAACACTGATAATGAGAACGATTATATGAAAAAAATGCCTGAAATCAAACTGATAAAACTAATAATGAGAACTGTTAGATAAAAAATAAAATAAATGCCAGAAATCAAACTGATATAAATAATAAGGAGAACTGTAAGATAAAAAATAAAATAAATGCCAGAAATCAAATTAATAACACTGATAATGAGAACGATTATATGAAAAAAAATAACAAAATGCCCAGAAATCAAACTGATAAAACTGATAATGAGAACTATAAGATAAACAAAATAGAAAAATATAGAAATTAAATTGATAAAAATTATAATGAGAATGATAAGATAAAAAATAAATTAATGCCAGAAATCAAACTGATAAAACTAATAATGAGAACTGTAAGATAAAAAATAAAATAAATGTCAGAAATCAAACTGATATAACTAATAATGAGAACTGTAAGGTAAAAAATAAAATAAATGACATAAATCAAACTGATAAAAATGACATTGAGAAAATTAAGATAAAAAATAACAATATTGCAAGAAATTAAATTGATAAAATTGATAATGAAAATTATAAGAAAAATGAACAAATGCCCTGAAATCAAATTGATAAAACTAGTAATGAGAACTATAACATAAAAAATAAAAAATGCCAGAAATCAAATTGATAAAACTGATAATGAGAACGATAAGATAAAAAATAAAATAAATGCCATAAATCAAATTGATAAAACTGATAATGAGAATAAGATGCCAGAAACAAATTGATAAAAATGATAAGGAGAACAAAGATAAAAAATAACAATATTGGCAGAAACTGAATTAATAAAACTGATAATGATAAAACTGATAATTATCAGTTTTATCAATTTGTTATTTTATCAATTTATTTTTCATCTTATCATTCTCATTATAATGAGAATGATAAAATACAAAAAATAACAAATTACACAGACATCAAACTGATAAAACTGGTAATGAGAACTATAAGATAAAAAAATAAAATAAATGCCAAGAAATCAAATTGATAAAACTGATAATGAAACTATAAGACAAAAATAAAATAAATGCCAGAAATCAAATTGATAAAACTGATAATGAGAATAAGATAAATAAAACAAAATGCCAGAAATCAAATCGATAAAACTGATAATGGTCAGATTAAAATTGATAAGAATGATAATTTGAACGATAAGATAAAAAACGAAAAATGCCCAGAAATCAAACTGATAATGAGAACTTTAAGATGAGAAATAAAATAAATGCCTGAAATCAAATTGATAAAACTGATAATGAGAATAAGATAAAAAATAACAAAAGGCCATATATCAAATTGATAAGAATTATAATGAGAATGATAAGACAAAAAACGAAAAAGGTCCAGAAATCAAACCGATAAAACTGATGATGAGAACTAAAAGCTAAAAAAGTTTTAAAATGCCAGAAATCAAGCTGGTAATGAGAGCGATTCAACATAAAATGATAAAAGTATAACTCAGTGGATGATATACTATACCCTTCATGTTACCCCCAAACACGATTCCTGAAACTTTACAGAAGAAGAAGAAGAATCCGACTCAAAACTCTTCTTCTTCCCGTCTGAGAGCCGAGGGAGCCAAATTGGACCTGTCACGGACAGGCAACGCGAGAGAAACCGAGCGATCATAAATGAACATTAGCAGCGGAGTGAGGGAAAAGCAGGGATCAAAAATCATCAAGAGTGTCTTCTACAGATGATGGTCTCCCGAAAAAAAAAGAAAAAAAAAAAGGATAATAAATATAAAAAAAAGAATAAAAAGGTGTTGTCAGGTTGGATGTTATTTCAATAATTGATGAAAGTTGGGCTAATGTTATTATGAGCTTGAATATGAACACCGAGTTAACACCCCCCCCTCCCCTCACCAACCCAGCCACCGCCTCCCCCCCTCCCCTCACCAACCCAGCCACCGCCTCCCCCCCCCCCCCCCCCCCCCCCCCCCGGGGCTAAAGAGAACTCCCTGTCTTTTGACCTTTTAGTATTTTGGAAAAATACAGTATTATATAGATTATTGTAGGCTTTTAACTCATTATCTCCGGTCACGGCATAGTGCTGCACCATAGATATTATAATTATTATTATTATTATTCTTATCACTAGCAAACATACGTATACAGATATTATGTATGATAAATTCGTAAAGTAAACAAGTCTACGGGTATAACCAGCCTCGTTTCACGGGCAAAACCAGCTCGTTTTCACTCTTTTCACCCCCACCCCTTTCGGAGAGGGGGTTGGGGGGTGGTGGAGAGGTAGGATGAAACCCCATTATAAACCATCTTGGGGATCCCCACTGTAACCCTGCCAAGTTTCAAGCCCATCGGACCAGCCGTTTGGCCATGATTGAATGACAGACGGACAGACAGACATAACGCCCATTAGCGTATTAGAGTAAGATTATCACTATTATGAAGGAGCAGTATCGCAGGAAATTACACGCAGATATACACGATTTTACAACAAGAATAATGTTGAATGTTACCAGCTGAACCAACCTGTAGAAGGAACACTGCAATCACCAGAGCTTAGTTTTCGCAGTTATATTTTCACGCCGTGAATTCGAAATAGTTTCCAGAATGGACGACATATATCGCCTGGATTTCATGATTTGTTTGCTTTCATAATCCGCGCCAATATGAAAGTCAATCAGCCAGGTAAATGAGTTCCAGCTATGTTTAATGCCTCTGTTTTACCTGTAGCAGCTTCATGGTTGAAGTTGATCTCCCGATGTTGGAGGGTTTAGGTATGGAATTGCGTATTTGGGTTGTAATCGACTGCGAAGGGCATATATATATAATATATTATATATATATATATATATATATATATATATATATATATATATATATATATATATATATATATATATATATATATATATATATATATATATATATATATATATATTTATACTCTCTCGTCTTTTATCACCATCATCTTCTTCTTCTTTATTTATTATTATTATTATTATTATTATTATTATTATTATTATTATTATTATTATTATCCTTAAACATATTTGGATATTAATGGCCCGCAGTTGAGTTGAAATGTCCCAATGATACGTAACTAATTAATAACACATATCATATTGGCTTCATCTCTCTCTCTCTCCCTCCCTCTCTCTCTCTCTCTCTCTCTCTCTCTCTCTCTCTCTCAGCCCATAAATGTAAAGTGACAGAAATTATGAACAAACGAATTAAATAGAATTTGAAAGGTTTTCTCTCTCCTGGATAAATAAAAAAGCTAATGACAGGATAAACAAGACGTGATCTGACCTCCAGCTTACTCGAGACATGTGCAAGATTTTCACTCACGCATAAGTTGTAAACTTAAGCGTGCTAAAATCTACGGTCAAATAGAGCGTTGTTTCACTAAGGAAAATTAAAATATAAATACGCTATAATATATTAGAAATAATTTTTCTGTACTATTTAAAATGCGCATTATTTATTTTTTTATATTTTCATTCTAGTGAATAAATCATAAGCATCCTGTCCTAAAATTCCTGCATATTTTCCTCAACGCAAAACTCCTTTTACAGAGCTTTTTAGGATCTTCCATAGTCCTCTCCTACCGACCCCCCACCCCAACAAGAACAATAACGACAAAGTAGCTTGTAGGCTTACTCCCCAAGTAAGCAAAAATAATAAAAAAAAATATGACAACCCTCAGGAGATACGTAATTCTCACTGGGCTACAAACATTGATGGAACACACCGGGATTATCCAATTCGCAAGCGATGTCCCGAACTTGCAGGTCCTAATACAGATTCTGTTATAGACATTGGTTTCATTATTGACGAATGAATAGGGCCAAAATATAATTATGAGGCTTATGGTTATCCTTTCTGTAATGCTCTCTGTGTCTCTTAACGGGCAGTATGCTTGGTAGAGCACGATTTTGGAAATGTCTTTAGAAGATTTTTTTTCATTTAAAGTTTCTTTGGAAAAGATTGATTTTTTTAATGTTTCCAAGAAAGGTCTTAGCTTATTATTATTATTATTATTTTTTTTGCTCTATCACAGTCCTCCAATTCGACTGGGTGGTATTTATAGTGTGGGGTTCCGGGTTGCATCCTGCCTCCTTAGGAGTCCATCACTTTTCTTACTATGTGTGCCGTTTCTAGGATCACACTCTTCTGCATGAGTCAAGGAGCTACTTCAGCCTCTAGTTTTTCCAGATTCCTTTTCAGGGATCTTGTGATCGTGCCTAGTGTTCCTATGATAATGGGTACGATTTCCACAAACATATCCTATATCCTTCTTATTTCTATTTTCAGGTTTTGATACTTATCCATTTTTTCCCTTTCTTTCTCTTCACCTCTCGTGTCCCATGGTATTGCGACATCAATGAGTGATACTTTCTTCTTGATTTTGTCAATCAACGTCACGTCTGGTCTGTTTGCACGTATCACCCTATCCGTTCTGATACCATAGTCCCAGAGGATCTTTGCTTGATCGTTTTCTATCACTCCTTCAGGTTGGTGTTGGTACCACTTCTTACTGCAAGGTAGCTGGTGTTTCTTGGACAGGCTCCAGTGGAGGGTTTTTGCTACTGAATCATGCCTCTTTTTGTACTGGTTCTGTGCAAGTGCCGGACATTCGCTTGCTATGTGGTTTATGTTTTCATTTTTCGTATTGCACTTCCTACACATGGGGGAGATGTTATTTGCATCTATCGTTCTTTGAACATATTTGGTTCTTAGGGCCTGATCTTGTGCCGCTGTTATCATTCCTTCAGTTTCCTTCTTGAGATCTCCCCTCAGTAGCCATTGCCACGTGTCATCGCTGGCTAGTTCTTTAGTCTGTCTCATATATTGTCCGTGCATTGGTTTGTTATGCCATTCCTCTGTTCTGCTTGACTTTCTCCTGTCTGTATATTTCTGGGTCTTCGTCTACTTTTATCAGTCCTTCTTCCCATGCACTCTTGAGCCACTTGTCTTCACTGGTCTTCATATATTGCCCCAGTGCTCTGTTTTCGATGTTGACGCAGTCCTCTATACTTAGTAGTCCCCTCCCTCCTTCCTTTCGTGTTATGTATAGTCTATCCGTATTTGCTCTTGGGTGTAGTGCTTTGTGTATTGTCATATGTTTCCTAGTTTTCTGATCTATGCTGCGAAGTTCTGCCTTCGTCCATTCCACTATTCCTGCGCTGTATCTGATTACTGGCATTGCCAATGTGTTTATGGCTTTTGTTATTATTATTATTATTATTATTATTATTATTATTATTATTATTATTATTATTATTATTCAGAAGATGAAACCTTTTCAAATGGAAGAAGTCCACAAGGGCCATTGACTAGAAAGTCAAGCTTCCAAAGAATATATTGTTCGTTAGGAAAAAGTGAGAAGAGATAAAGGGAAATACCAGCAGAGGAGATCCTATTGATTAAAAAAGGAAACAAATAAATTAATAGGTTAGGTGATATATAAAAATGTAAAAGAGATTTTTTTGAATTTTTCCCTTTAATTGTTTCTTTGGAAAGCTTGATTTTATTTTAGAATTTTTTCCTTTAGTTGTTTTTTCGGAAATCTAGATTTTTTTTTCAAATGTCCACTGAAGGTCTTGATTTTGGAATGATCCTTGGAAGGGCTAGATTCTGGAAAGTGCCTTAGAAGGGCTTGATTTTAGAAAGTTCCTTGGAAGGGCTAAATTTTGGAAAGTTCCTTGGTAGGGCTTGATTTTGGAAAGTTCCTTGGAAGGGCTAGATTTTGGAAAGTTTCTTGGAAGGTCTAGATTCTGGAAAGTGCCATAGAAGGGCTAGATTTTGGAAAGTTCCTCGAATGGGCTTGATTTTGGAAAGTTCCTTGGAAGGGCTAGATTTTGGAAAGTTCCTTGGAAGGGCTTGATTTTGGGAAGTTCCTCGAAAGGGCTTGATTTTGGAAAGTTCATCGAAAGGGCTTGATTTTGGAAAGTTCATCGAAAGGGCTAGATTTTGGAAAGTTCTCGAATGGGCTTGATTTTGGAAAGTTCCTTGGAAGGGCTAGATTTTGGAAAGTTCCTTGGAGGGCTTGATTTTGGGAAGTTCCTCGAAAGGGCTTGATTTTGGAAAGTTCATCGAAAGGGCTTGATTTTGGAAAGTTCCTTGGAAGGGCTAGATTTTGGAAAGTTTCTTGCAAGGGCTAGATTTTGGAAAGTTTCTTGCAAGGGCTAGATTTTGGAAAGTTCCTTGGAAGCGCTAGATTTTGAAAAGATCCTTAGAAGGGATAGATTTTGGAAAGTTCCTTAAAAGGCTTTTTTGAACCTGTTCAAGTACCTTAGTTCTTTAAACAATCAAAAAGTAATATTTTCGCAGAAGAAGACACCAAAATTGTTGCTGGTCACTAACATAAAAATCATATATATATACATATATATACATACATATGTGTGTGTGTATATATATATATATATATATATATATATATATATATATATATATATATATATATATATATATATATATATATATATATATATATATATATATATATATCTATATATATTTATATATATATATATGTATATATATATATATATATATATATATATATAGTATATATATATATATATATCTATATATATATACATGTATGTATGTACTATGTATGCATGAATGTACCCAGTAACTTGTGAACGTGCCAAATAAAAAATATAATTGTAGATACCTGCGAGGAGACAGCTCTCACCTCCAGCAGTCACAAGAGTGATTATATATAGATATATATATATATATATATATATATATATATATATATATATCATATATATATATATATAGTATATATATATATATACTATATATATATACTATATATATATATATATATATATATATATATATATATATATATATTTACTATATATATATATATACATATATATATATATATATATATATATATATATATGATATATATATGCATACATATAATATTCCTCGACATTTCTAGCTATTGACTACATTTGACGCCCGACTAATTTTCATAAAATCTTACCCTGTTCCTTCCCCGGGATCCAGATCCCGAAATTGGCTGTCTATCGAATTTCTGTTCCGTTAATTTCCCCTTTGATGTTCCGCCCAAAATATTCATTGAGTTCCCAGCCGAGTCGGAAGGAATTTCGAAGTCCGGGATGGCGATGACATATACCGACTTGTAAATGCATTAGAATTCGCAGCGGATAGATTATTCGTCGTTTTAGTTTCCCCCCGCCCCCCGGATCTGAAAGGGGTCCTTTTACCCAATTGGAAGAAGGGAGAAGGAGGAGAGAGAGAGAGAGAGAGAGAGAGAGAGAGAGAGAGAGAGCTATGGAGGAGAAAATGTGTCATGACACACTTTGTGATGAAGGGGTCTGCTATGATCTGACAGAGTTGAATTGAAATCTAGGTATATATAGTAATAATAATAATAATAATAATAATAATAATAATAATAATAAAATAATAATAATAATAATAATAAGCAATACATGAGACAGACTAAAGAACTAGCCAGCGATGACAATTGGCAATGGCTACAGAGGGGAGAGCTAAAGAAGGAAACTGAAGGAATGATAACAGCGGCACAAGATCAGGCCCTAAGAACCAGATATGTTCAAAGTACGATAGACGGAAATAACATCTCTCCCATATGTAGGAAGTGCAATACGAAAAATGAAACCATAAACCACATAGCAAGTGAATGCCCGGCACTTGCACAGAACCAGTACAAAAAGAGGCATGATTCAGTGGCAAAAGCCCTACACTGGAGCCTGTGCAAGAAACATCAGCTACCTTGCAGTAATAAGTGGTACGAGCACCAACCTGAAGGAGTGATAGAAAACGATCAGGCAAAGATCCTCTGGGCACTATGGTATCAGAACGGATAGGGTGATACGTGCAAACAGACCAGACGTGACGTTGATTGACAAAGTCAAGAAGAAAGTATCACTCATTGATGTCGCAATACCATGGGACACCAGAGTTGAAGAGAAAGAGAGGGAAATAAGGATAAGTATCAAGATCTGAAAATAGAAATAAGAAGGATATGGGATATGCCAGTGGAAATCGTACCCATAATCATAGGAGCACTAGGCACGATCCCAAGATCCCTGAAAAGGAATCTAGAAAAACTAGAGGCTGAAGTAGCTCCAGGACTCATGCAGAAGAGTGTGATCCTAGAAACGGCACACATAGTAAGAAAAGTGATGGACTCCTAAGGAGGCAGGATGCAACCCGGAACCCCACACTATAAATACCACCCAGTCGAATTGGAGGACTGTGATAGAGCAAAAAAAAAAAAAAAAAAAAAAAAAAAAAAAAAAAAAAAAAATAAAAAAAAAAAAAAACAATAATAATAATAATAATAATAATAATAATAATAATAATAATAAAATGGTGTTAAAAACTGAATAAAATCTGAAAGTCATTTACCTCCCTTGAATATACTTCGTGGATCCATGATAAAAAAAAACTCCATTTATAATGACAAAATAAATCAAGAAATTCATTGCAGTTTTCTGTTCTCTTGACTGTTAATAGAGTTTTTTTTTTATGTAAAACTTCATCTTCGCCGTCGTTTGTTCCTGGCCCTGGCAGACTTCATTTCGGTTCGGACACCCAATAGGCCTAGGTACAGAAATATTATTTTCCTCAGTCTTTTATTATAGTTATATATTCAATTTACTTAGACAGGAAATTGGTTATATTTGTTGCTCTTATTTTTGGATGGCTGAGCCTATTACAATATGTCGGATACAATGTGGATAGAAGATTAAGGAGATAGTCTCTCTCTCTCTCTCTCTCTCTCTCTCTCTGTGTGTGTGTGTGTGGGGAAGACTAGAGGTCTAGTCTCTTTGGTTTGCTCTTTTTTAATGTTTCTGGTTTGAAAGGACTAGTATGTGCTGGCAAGTTATTTATAATTCTTGTAAGTAATTGAGTAATTTAAATTTTTCTAAAGGAAAACATTCATATTGTTTCGACCTCGTTAAAGCAAAAATGTTTTTACGTTTTGTGTCCGCGTTTAAATGCCAATTAATCTTGGCTTTCATCTGTATCTTTTTAAGAATACTTTACGTACAAAGTCAAAACCGTACAGCTCTATTTAAGTGGGGCTGAATTTGATATACACACTTTTGAAAAATCTTTACTTAAATTTTGACAGCTTACTTATTTTACTTTGAGATCAACATTTCTTTTAAATATGGGCGTTTATTGTCAAAGACTTAGAAATAAAAAGGTTCAGAATTGAAACCTTAAAAGTGTTAAAGCCATATTTATGTCATGTATGACAGATGAGGTTTGAAATAAGTTCAGATATAGGAATGTAAATAATAAAGATAAGTGGCAACTTAACAAATATAAACGAAATATAAACGAAAAATTAGGCGTGTCAAAGTAGTTAGGTGGCACAGACATGCAGAAAGAACAGGAAAATGTAGTCTCTGTTTCTTTATGGCCAGTTTGTCCAACTTTTCCGAACAAAAGGTTTCTTTAAAAACGAGGGAAATATGAAAGGACATTTTTGGAGAGGGGGTCCTATTTAAAGCAGGTCGACTTCCTTTTCTTGGAAATCCTTGTATATATTGGAAAGTTTACTTGATCAGTCATTTTGTCAAATAAGTATGGGTGTAAACTCCATAAAGCATTTTCGTTATTTATTAACATTAAATTTAAAGTTAAAAAAAGCTTCTGATGAAAAAGTTTGAATTTTAATTTAAAGCATAACACTATATTTAAGTTGGGTTAATATCTTATTCCTTTATATATGGAATCATATTCGTTTCAAGGAAAATATGTGCAGGAAAAATGGCATGAAACTATATTTACATCTATGAAGCAATGAACTGATAATATTATGGAAAATTGACAGAACGAAAGGTTACACATCCGCCCCTCAGCCGTTAAAGTATGAATGCGCCTGCGACGGATTCGTTCTCTCTCATAGAAGGGTCATCCTCCTGTTCGGCGGAAGCTCCATAACTCCATCATAGCCTCCACCAGACCGTCTCCGAAGGCGGTCATCAATCATCATTCTGGCTTGTCACTGCCACATATTAAATTTCTGGAACTGACAGTCTGTGAGAGGCTCATCCGAACTATCGTCCCGTTGGGGAAAATATTCACAGGTCTCAAGTAGGTTTCAAAATCGGAACTGCCTTGAATAATGGAGGACCCCCCCCCCGGGGGGGGGGGGGGGGGCGTTTCCAGATAAGGATTCGTATTTTTCTCGAGTTCCTCGAGCTGTCAGGACCCTTGAGACGAAGGATATGGAGTAGGATGGCGAGTAGGTTGCCAGAGGTAAACCGGAAGTGAAGGAGATAATGGGTATCTGGAAGGAGGGGAAATATGGCAAATTTTTAAAGTGGGAAAATAAGTAGAGAGAGAGAGAGAGAGAGAGAGAGAGAGCGAGAGAGAGAGAGAGAAAGAGGAGGCGGCGGGGGGCGGACGGGGTGGGGGGGGGGGGGGGATGGTAGAACGAAAGGAAACAAAAAAGTTAGTAGAATATTTGAATATTCCATCCATCCATTTACTTTCAATAGGATACCCAAACATTTATGAAAAAAAGAGATGTGGAGGCAGATAGAGAATCAAGAGAGAGAGAGAGAGAGAGAATCAAGAGAGAGCGACAGAGAGAGAGAGAGAGAGAGAAAAGAGAGAGAGAGAAAGAGAATCAAGAGAGAGAGAGACAGACAGAGGAGGACAGAGACAGAGAGAGAGAAGAAGAGAGAGGAGAGAGAGAGAGAAAGAGAATCAAGAGAGAGAGAGAGAGAGAGAGAGAGAGAGAGAGAGAGAGAGAGAGACGGGACTCCGCGAAATATAATCTAATCCTTCATGGCTGTCGCTCTCTCTCTCGTACGAGATAACACTTTTTCTCTCCGCAAACCCCCCCAAAACGCATCAATTTAAAGAGGGAGGCTGCTCGGTCTCCCCAACCCTCCCCAACTCCCCCAAAGATAGCATCTTATATTATCATCTGTTTTGAGATGATGTGGTGGTGTCATTATCCTTGAAATGAATAGCATTACTATATCAATGCTGCTCTTGATGCGTACCCCTCATTCGTCATAAGTAGAGAGAGAGAGAGAGAGAGAGAGGAGAGAGAGAGAGAGAGAGAGAGAGAGAGAGATAGTTGTCAGTAATTTCGTTTCTTCTGTAAATATCCTTAATATTTTTATGACGATTAATAATATGAACCTTTGGTATTGCTCGTATATTACTTTTGATGATTATTTGTCTAATGATATATATATATATACTATATATATATATATATATATATATATATATATATGTGTGTGTGTGTGTGTGTGTGTGTGTGTGTATACACAAACAAATCTATGCTTTCGACGACATTCACCTCAAGGATTCGTATAATTCCGCCTTCCTCGCTAAACAATCTCCCCCCCACCCCTTCCCGTCCCCCCCCCCCCCCCCCACCCTATATTTCGGCCGCTGTCGCTGCTGAACCTGGCAGTCTATCTAGTTTCCAATCAGTTAAAATCCCATTCGGTTTCTTGACCAATATATTCATTGGCTTGTCGTGGAGTGGTTCCCGAGGAGGAATTCCACCGACAAACGCCACTGTCTCCTCCTAAGTGCGTTAAGATTTGCTTATGAATAAATGATTTTGTTTGCATAACTTCGGGATGCTGCTGGTTCTAAGAGGAAGAAAGAGGAGGTGGAAAGAGGAGGAAGAAGAAGGTTTTGGGAGGTAGAATGGGACAATAAGGGAGCAAAAATGGTTGGTTTCTATGAGAAGAAAAAGAAGAAGAACGAGGAAGAAAAGAAGGAAGAAAAGGGGAGGGGAAGAAAAGAGGTTTTGGGGGGGGATTTGGGAGGAGAAAGAGGAATAAGGAGGAAAAAGGTTGGTTCTATGAGGAAAAAAGAGGAGCAGAAAGAGGAGGAAGAAGAAGGTTTTGGATTTGGGAGGAGAAAGAGGAATAAGGAGGAAAAAGGTTGGTTCTACGAGGAAGACAAAGAAGGAAGAAAGAGGAGGAAGAAGAATGTTTTAGATTTGGGAGGTAGAAGAAGGAAGGGGAATAAGGAAGAAAAAGGCTGTTTTTACAGGAAGAAAGAGGAGGAAGAAAGAGGAGGAAGAAAGAGGAGGGAGAAGAATATGTTTTGGATTTGGGATGTAGAAGGAGGAAGAGGAATAAGATGAAAAAGGCTGGTTCCACGAGGAAGAAAGAGGGGGAAAGGAAGAGGAGGAAGAAGAATGTTTTGGATTTGTGATATAGAAGGAGGAAGAGGAATAAGGAGGAAAAAGGTTGGTTCTACGAGGAAGACAAAGAAGGAAAAAAGAGGAGGAATAAGAATGTTTTGGATTTGGGATATAGAAGGAGGAAGAGGAATAAGGAGGAAAAGGGTTGGCTTTACGAGGAAGACAAAGAAGGAAGAAAGAGGAGGAAGAAGAATGTTTTGGATTTGGGATGTAGGAGGATGAAGGGGAATAAAGAAGAAAAAGGCTGGTTTTACAGGAAGAAAGAGAGGAGGAGAGGAGGAGGAGAATAAAAAGGCTGGTTTTACAGGAAGAAAGAGGAGGAAGAAAGAGGAGGAAGAGGAATAAGGAAGAAAAAGGCTGGTTTTACAGGAAGAAAGAGGAGGAAGAAAGAGGAGGAAGAGGAATAAGGAAGAAAAAGGCTGGTTTTACAGGAAGAAAGAGGAGGAAGAAAGAGGAGGAAGGGGAATAAAGAAGAAAAAGGCTGGTTTTACAAAGAGGAGGAGAGAAGAGGAAGAGGTACAATAGGAAGAAAAAGCTGTATTTTGAGGGGAAGGGAATAAAGAGGAGGAAGAGGAGAAGGGGAATAAAGAAGAAAAGGCTGGTGTTTACAGAAGAAAGAGGCGAAGAAAGAGGAGGAAGAGGAATAAGGGAAGAAAAAGGCTGGTTTTACCAGAAAGAAGAAAGAGGAGGAAGAAAGAGGAGGAAGAAGAATATTTTGGATTTGGGATGTAGAAGGAGGAAGGGGAATAAAGAAGAAAAAGGCTGGTTCCACGAGGAAGAAAGAGGAGAGAGGTAGA
This sequence comes from Macrobrachium nipponense, assembly GCF_015104395.2. Classification (NCBI taxonomy): domain Eukaryota; kingdom Metazoa; phylum Arthropoda; class Malacostraca; order Decapoda; family Palaemonidae; genus Macrobrachium; species Macrobrachium nipponense. The sequence goes on along the minus strand of NC_061105.1, from coordinate 11,153,245 downwards.
GGAGGAAGAAGAATGTTTTGGATTTGGGATGCAGGAGGAGACCTTACCTTACCTTACAGACCTTACAGTTCGTTCGGGTTGCCCCAGGTCCCTCAGTGTGAGGCGCCTCTAATGTCTACCAGAGAGTTGCTAGTACATCTTCCGGTATATTTTGCATCTTCCAATCTTGGATGGTCTGGGATGCAGTTTAGATATTTGTCGAGCTTATTCTTAAACACATCTACGCTCACTCCTGATATATTCCTCAGATGAGCTGGCAACGCATTGAATAGACGCTGCATTATCGATGCTGGTGCGTAGTGGATTAATGTCCTGTGTGCTTTCCTTATTTTTCCTGGTATAGTTTTGGGCACTATTAATCTACCTCTGCTTGCTCTTTCTGATATTTTTAGTTCCATGATATTTTCTGTTATTCCTTCTATCTGTTTCCATGCCTGAATTATCATGTAGCGTTCTCTTCTCCTTTCTAGACTATATAATTTTAAGGATTGTAGTCTTTCCCAGTAGTCTAGGTCCTTAACTTCTTCTATTCTAGCTGTAAAGGACCTTTGTACACTCTCTATTTGTGCAATATCCTTTTGATAGTGTGGGTACCATATCATATTGCAATATTCAAGTGGACTACGAACATATGTTTTATAAAGCATAATCATGTGTTCAGCTTTTCTTGTTTTGAAGTGCCGTAACAACATTCCCATTTTTGCTTTACATTTTGCCAACAGAATTGCTATTTGATCATTGCATAACATGTTCCTATTCATCATCACACCAAGGTCTTTAACTGCTTCCTTATTTGTGATTGTCTCATTATTAGGTCCCCTATATGCATATAGCTTTCCTTCTCTGTCTCCATAATTTATTGATTCAAATTTATCAGAGTTAAATACCATCCTATTTACCTCTGCCCAATCATATACTTTGTTAAGGTCTCTTTGTAGAGCGTTCCTATCTTCATCACAAGTAATTTCTCTACTTATTCTTGTGTCATCAGCGAAACTACTCACTACCGAATCCTTAACATTACTGTCTATGTCTTCAATCATAATAACAAACAATATTGCAGCTAGCACCGTACCTTGTGGCACACCGGATATTACCTTGGTTTCATCCGATTTCTCATCGTTTGCAATAACTATCTTTTTTCTGTTGTGTAAAAATTCTATTAACCATCTTCCTACTTTATCTACGATATTGTGTTTTCTAGTTTTCTTTGCTAATATATTATGGTCTACTTTGTCAAAAGCTTTTGCAAAGTCTAGATAAACCACATCTGTTTCATTTCCGCTTTTCATATTTTTGAATATGTTCTCACGGTGGACTAACAGTTGGGTTTGTGTACTTTTTCCGGGTACGAAACCGTGTTGTCCTATATTAAACAAATTATTTTTTATTGAAATGTTTCATAATATTTTTCTTCATTACCCTTTCATACACTTTCATAATATGTGATGTTAGACTCACAGGCCTATAATTACTTGCCTCTAGTCTTGATCCACTTTTGAAAGTAGGGGTGATATATGCTAATTTGTGCTCATCATAAATCTTGCCTGTATCTACACTTTGTCTTAATAATATTGCAAGTGGCTTTGCGATAGAATGAACTACTTTCTTTAACAAAATAGCAGGGACTCCATCCGGCCCTGCAGCAGCTCCATTTTTAATTTCATTAATTGCCTGCACAATATCAGCTTCATTAATTTCTATGTCAGCTAAATATTCACTATTTTCGTCCCTTACTTCTATATCATTATCTTCATTATCTATTCTAGGGGTGAATTCTCTCTTATATCGTTCTGCCAGTATGTTGCAAATTCCTTTTTTTCATTCGTTAATCTCCCTTCAATTCTCAGAGGGCCTATTTCTATTCTTCTTTTATTCATCTTCTTCGCATATGAGTATAATAGTTTGGGGTTTGGGTGCTTGATATTCAATAGGGTTTTTTCTTCCAAGTCCCGTTTTTCATTTTCTTTTGATTGTATAATCTTTTGTTCTGCATTTTCTATCTTACTTTTTAGTTCTATACTTTCCATGCATTTTTTTCTTTTGCAAGACCTTTTTTCCACTTTCTGATTTTCTGGAACAAGATCCTTCTGTCTCTTGGTATGCATGAATGATGTTTACTTTTCTTCTTCGGTATATATTTATCCACTATTTTCTCCAATATTTTATATAATATCTCCGTATTTACCCTTATGTCATCACTTACGAAAATGTTATCCCAATCTTTGTTTAATTCTTCATTAATTTCTGACCATTTTATATTTTTACTGTAGAAGTTGTATTTTCCATATCCTTCCCACTTTTTCATTTCTTGCTTATCTCTATTTTCACCTGCTTTGGAATGAACTGTTAATTCTATGACATTATGGTCTGAAATACTCGCATTATAAACTATTATTTCTTTAACATAATTCATCTCGTTCACAAATACTAGGTCTAAAGTATTTTCCTTTCTTGTTGGCAGGTGATTTATTTGTTGAATGTTGTATTCTAGTAGCATATCTAATAGCTTTTCAAATTGCCTCTTATCTTCTGCACTACTATTACTCTCTTTTTATATGTATAAGTACAACCACAATCTCCTATTCGTCTTTCATTCTACGAAAGGAAAGTTGAAGTCACCAGATAGGAGAATAGTCCAGTCCTTGTGATTTCTACATATATCATCCAATTTTTCAATTATTAAGTCAAACTCTTTAGTATTAGGAGGTCTATATATTACTATGTTCATCAATTTTTCAGATTCAAATTCTACCGCTATTAGTTCACATTCTGAGTTACTATATTTCTCATATATTTTTCCTTGTTTTTTGTCTTTCCCATATATTGCGGTTCCCCCTTGATTCCTATTTTTTCTATCTGATCTATAAGTTTGGAACCCTTTTATTTGATCATCATTCCCAGTCTCTTGGGAATACCAGGTTTCACTTATATTCATTATATCTATTTTTTTTTCATTTTGGGTTAGTTCTTCTAAGTACTCTATTTTTCTTTTTGAGTTACTCGTAACTAAACCCTGCGCATTCATCACTATGATGGTTTGCGTGTTTTCTCCTTCATTTAATAATGGTAGTAATAAGGATTTTACCCATGTCTCTTTCTGTTCTGGTATGTTGTTCTTTTTTTCATTTCCAGAAATTCTGACATTAAAAATCCAACTTTTCCATAATATTTGATCTTCCTTCATCATAATTATTCATTTTGTGTCTGAATCTGCAATTTTCTCCGTTTCTGCAATATCATCTTGCATAATAAATACAGTTATTATCTCTTGAGTAGAATTTCGGAGCTGATGCTTTGAAATTTTTTGCTGACACCTCTGCATATCTCATTGGTGGTTTGCTTTTCTCTTTTACCTGATATTCTTGATTTCTCTCTTTATTTGTTTCTTTCTTATTTTGGATTTTATTACTTGGTTGGTTATTTATTTGAGGAAGAGGAATAAGGAAGAAAAAGGCTGGTTTTACAGGAAGAAAGAGGAGGAAGAAAG
>NC_061105.1:11142255-11144755 GCF_015104395.2 Macrobrachium nipponense | reverse complement strand
ATATATATATATATATATATATATATATATATATAGATATATAAATATATGACGATGTCACATACACGCAGCTAGGTAGGTGGTGGCGGGACGAGATAGGGGTGGAGGTATGGGTCTTAAAAATGAGCCATCCGCGACTCCTCGACTTGGGTAAAGGAAGGTAAATTAATATATACATAATTTTACCTGGTCCGCTGGTATGGTGGTGAGTGTCGTGGCTTGCCGCTCAGATGACGCGTATTCGCGTCTCCAACAGGGCGATATAAAAAAAAAAAATCGCTGAGTGCATCATGATCATTGACTGCCGCTGTTGTGAGGTTGGAACCGACGTTCTTTGGAAGCTCGAATTTCAAGTCCCTTTGGTGGGCTTGTTCCATGTGAATAGGTTTCATCTACTGAAATAATGATTATAATGATAATAATATTAATAAAAACAACTGAATATTAATGATTATAACTCGCCGAAGCTGAGATACGACCATCAGCACTTGCAGGAAATGGACTTCTGCTCTCAGTCAGACTGCTCTGCTAAGCCGAGGATTAGAGGTTTAATCGAATATCCGAATTAATAATAGTCATTCCGGCTTCTATTCAAAGGCAGAAGCAGGGATTATGATGTTGTCTATTTGCAATGATTTGGGGGAGGTATGTAGTTCTGTTCATTATAGAGTCCCATTACCATCCTTTCACAAATCACTTCATTGATTATAATCGAAAAAAAAGTAAAAAATGCGCTGAATTTACCTTGGCGCAATCAAATTTTCCGTATAGCGTATAATCAAGGCCACCGAACATAGATCTATCTTTCGGTGGTCTCGGTATAATCCTGTATGAGCCGTGGTCCATGAAACTCCCAGCCAATCATGGCTAGCTTTAACCTTTCATAAAGTATAAACTACTGAGGCTAGAGGGCTGCAATTTGGAATGTTTGATGAATGGAGGGTGGATGATCAACATACCAATTTGCAGCCCTCTAGTGTCATTAGCTTTTAAGAGCTGAGTGCGGACAGAAAAATGGAGGACAGAAAAAGTGCGGACTGGTAGACAAAGCCTTCTCAATCGTTTTCTTTCATAGAAAGGCGACCTTGAAATTCATATAAAACCGTTTTAAGTCATTCTCTTTGAAATGATTCGGCTTTACCACGAAGATCCCAGGCTAGAATTCCAGAGCACTAGGATTGATAGGTCGAATAAATAAACAGGCGCTACATAGTCAACTGTCGTCAGCTTAATGGCTGCACATTTTCTGAGAGGAGATTGACAGAGCGAGCTCATTCTTGGACATGTTCCCCAGAGCTGACGTCAGTTGTTATCGTCGTTCACTGGACGCAAGAAGCTTCATGACTAAATATTCTAAAGTTCATGACACTGTTTGTACTCTGTTTTTTTCCATCTGTCCATCCGCTTGTGGTGTTTTTGTATGGTAACACTGCGTCCCGGGCTTTAAATAGTTACGCTATGTCTAAACTTTAGGTAAATAAAAGGATATCTGGGCGTACATTTGCAACTGAAAAGTGTTTTAATAATTTACTGTATGCGAAGTACACCGTTAATATTCGAAATAGGATATTATTATTATTTTTGAATGTAAGCTGAATGTAACTATCTAAAGCCCGGGACGCAGTGTTGCCATACGGAAACACCACAGGCGGATGGACAGATGAAAAAAAAGAGAGTATAAACAGTGTCATGAACCTTAGAATATTCCCAAGTGATTAACAAACGATAAATAAAAAAGATCCCTGATTGGTAATACGAGGTTTGGAAATGAGGTTGCTAAACACCCCCCACCCCCACACCCACCCCCCACCCCCACCCCCCATTCCACCCGCTTTTGACAAATTACGGTTTCCAGGTTAGGTCATTCAAACAAAAACTCCCTGGTATCACAAGGAGATTGATATACCTAGCGCGAAATTCATTTCCTTTCACATTCTTCCCCGGCCTTTGTAGGCTAACAGGCGTTTAGGTGATGGATTAAAGCGCCTTTTTCTCCCTTTGTGTGCTAATGGTCTTGCTCTTGTTCTTCTTCTTCTTCTTCTTCTTCTCACTCTTTCATTGATTTAGGTTTTTGTTTACTATTTGCTAAGGGAGCATTTCGGATCCACTGTCTTCTCGGGACGCTTTTGAGTAGTTGATGATGGCGCCGCTGGCTTGTAGGGCGCCAGATTTGACAAAGGAATGAGACGAGTTTATGAGAAAAAAAAAAGTTTTAATCAACTATGTGAGTCTTCATGGAAGCATAGAAACAGAATTCAATGCCTAGAGACTCCATGGGATATTTTATTTCATAGATTTATTTTATAGAGACTTTTAAGGCTTCCCCTTGATTTTATCAAGTCCTGGTGAGTTGGAAAGCTTTCCTTTGAAAATGATTTGTCTCAAATTTTTTATTTATCGTGACAGGATTAGGTTTGATGCTAACTCTCTTAAGATGTGTGTTAAAAGGATTTTACAAATTACCGAAGTAAAGACCATTGCTCTTAGCTTTTAGTGGGTG
>NC_061105.1:11134755-11137255 GCF_015104395.2 Macrobrachium nipponense | reverse complement strand
ACATTCTGAAGTTTTTGTGTGAATTATGCTTGAGAATTTTGTTTGGGGTTAATCATCTCTCACGTTTGAGATAATCTTTCTTACGGTTTGTGTTATCAATTCGTATTGTTTGAATCATTCTTACGTTTTGAGTGGAACATTCTCAATGTTTTTGGTGTGGAATCATTCTCACGTTTTTGGGTTTGGAATCTTCTCACGTTTTGGTCCTGAAATCATTCTCACGTTTTTGTTTGGAATCATTCTCACGTTTTTGGTATGTCAATCGGTTTGGAATCATTCTCAACGGTTTTGGTTGAATCATTCTCACGTTTTGGTTTTGAATCATTCTCACGTTTTGGTCGAGAATCATTCTCAGTTTTGTCTGAATCATTCTTCACGTTTTTGGTTTGAATCATTCTCACGTTTTGGTTTGTCAACCATTTTGGTGAAATCATTCTTACGTTTGGTTTGAATCATCTCCACGTTTGGCTTTGAACCATTCTCACGGTTTGTATTGTTTTTGTTTGTCAAAATTCTCAACTTTTGTTTTGGTTTTAATCATTATCACGTTTTGGTGTTTTGAATCATTTCTTCAACGTTTTTGGTTTGAATCCAACTTTTTGGTTTGAACCACGGAATCATTTCTCACGTTTTTGGTGTTGAATCATTCTCACTTTTTGGTTGAATCTTCTCACGTTTTTGCTACTGAATCATTCTCACGTTTTTTGGTTTGAATCATTCTACGTTTTGGTGTGAAGGATTTCACGGTTTGGTTTGAATCATCTACGTTTTGGTGTGAAACATTTCTCACGGTTTTTTTCCCTTTTTTTGGCTTGGAACATTCTCCACGTTTTGTTTTTGTTTGAATCATTCTCACGTTGTTTTTGGTTTGAATCATTCTCACGTTATAGTTTGAATCATTCTCCGTTTTTGGTTTGTTCTTTTTAAGGTTTTTGGAATAATCACGTTTTTGGTCATGGTTTTGAATCATACTCCCCCGTTTTTGGTTTGAAATCATCCAACGTTTTTTGGGTTTTTGAATCATTCTACGTTTTGGTTTGTGAAATTCTAACGGTTTTGGTTTGAATCATTTACGGTTTTGGTTTGAAATGATTTCTTTCGTTTGGTGTGAATCATTCTCACGTTTTGGCGTTTGAACATTCTACGTCTTTTTGGTTTTGAATTCATTCACGTTTTGGTTTGAATCATCACGGTTTTTGGTTTGAAAATTTTGAATTATTTTTCACGGTTTTGGTTTGAAAATCAATTCTCACGTTTTGTTTGATTCCTTCACGGTTTTGGTTTGAATTCACTTAAGTTTTTGTTTGAATCCATCAACGTTTTGGTGCATTCTCACATTTTGGTTTTGAATCATTCTCACGTTTTTGTTTGAACATTCTCATTTCGTTTTTTTTGTTTGAAATCTCACGTTTTTTGGTGAATCATTCTCACGTTTTGGTTTTGGGAACTTTTCACGTTTGGTTTGAATTCATTCTCCGTTTTTTTCTGTGTTTGATTCATTCCGGTTTTGGTTTGAATCATTCTCACGTTTTTGTTTTTGAATCATTCTCACGTTTTTGTTTGAAGTTTTGGTTTTCATTCTCACGGTTTTGGTTTGAATCATTCTCAGTTTTTTGGAATCTTCTCAGTTTTTTGTTTTTGTTTGAATTCATTTCTCACCGTTTTTGGTTTGAATCATTTCACGTTTTGGTCTTGAAATAATTACGTTTTGGTTTTTGTGAATCATTCTCACGTTTTTATCGTTTTGGTTTGAATCATTCTCGTTTTTGGTGTGAATCTTTCACGGTTTTGGTTTTGTTTTGGTTGGAATCATTCTCACGTTTTTGGTGGAAAAACATTTTTTTTTTTTTTTTTCTCGTTTTGGTTTGAATCATTCTCACGTTTTGTGAATCATTCTCACGTTTTGGTTTGAATCATTCTCACGTTGAAAAGATTCTCACGTTTGTTAATTTTTGGTTTTTGTGAAAAACCATTCTCACGTTTTGGTTGAAGGCAATTCTCCACTTTTTGTTTGAATCATTCTCCCGGTTTTGGGTTTGGAATCATTCTCACGTTTTGGTTTGATCAATCTTCACGTTTTGGGTGTGAATGATTCTTTTCACGTTAGGTTTGGTTGAATCAATTCTCACCTTTTTTGGTGTTTTGGAATCATTCTCACGTTATGGTGTGATCAATTCTCACGTTTTTGTTTGAATCATTCTGCACCTGTTTTGTTTGAATCAATTCTCACGTTTTGGTGTGAAATTCATTCATAACCCGTTTTGGTTTTGGTTAATCATTCTCACGTTTGTGTGGAATCATTCTCAGGTTTTGGTGTGGAAATGATTCTCACCCGGTTTTGGTGTGAATCATTTCTCACGTTTTGGTTTTGGTTTGAATCAAATTCTCACGTTTTTGGTTTGAATCATTCGCACGTTTTGGTTGGTTTGGAATTCATTCTCACCGTTTTAGTTTGACATTCTTTTCACGGTTTTTGTTGAATCAATTCCACGTGTTTGGT
>NC_061105.1:11124755-11129755 GCF_015104395.2 Macrobrachium nipponense | reverse complement strand
AGAGAGAGAGAGAGAGAGAGAGAGAGAAAGGACTCTCACATGAGATAGGGACACCTGCTGGAAACCTTCCTCCTTTAAACAGGTATAAAATACCTAGCATACGCCCCCCCCCTCCCCCCCTTTCCCCTCCCCCTCTTATGCGCAGACTTCCCCCTACTAGATGAAAACGCCAGCAAATGGACGCGGATCTAATATTGCGATACGCCACGTACCTACCTGGGCAATTGGGAGAGGGAAGAAACTCCATTAAGGAAATGGGGAAGGCGTTAAATTAATCTACATAACATTTAGCAGGCGCGAATTTAGAATTCAGAATTAAATAAGAGACGCCGCGCTCAGAATGAATATTAGTGCCCGGGTATTTAGCCGAGGACATTAGCGTGTCTGTGGCGTTTTCTCGATATTTATATTTATATATATTATATTTATTTATTTATTTATATTTTTATATTTATTTATTTATTTATTATATTTATATTTATATTTATATTTATATTTGCCAGCTTCACAAAATGTATGCGTTCGCTCTCGTCTGGAATATTTCCGAAATGTTAACTTACATTTCCAAGCGTGCAGAGGAAATTATGTATTTTTAACAATCTTTATCATAAATATGCAATCATTTTCATAACCGCCAAGAATCACAGTAAAGAGTTATAATGATTTTTTTTATTTTTTGATCAAATATTCCCCAGAAACTAAAGAAACTCATTAAAAGAACGATTCCTTATATTATTCATCTGGCCCTATGGCAAGTCTGCATTAGTCTTACGTGATTTTGTTTTTATATCAAAATGCAAAGATAGGGCAGTTGTTTCATATTTTTTTTGAATGGATATTTTATGGTCAATACTGCTTAGCGATTAATGAATCACAAGAGAATGAGTACATGTATTACCTTATTGCCTATTTTGACAATTTTAATTTATTGTAATGTATATAGATACAAATGTTATATATATAATATCTATATTATAGATATATATATATAATATATTATATATATATATATATATATATATATATATATATACATATATATATGTATATATATATATAATAGATATTCTATATATATTAATATATATATAGTAATATATAATATACACTATTATATCATGTCATACTATATATATATATATATATTATTATAGATAATATAATAATAATATTATATATATATATATATAGATATACATATATATGTGTGTGTGTGTATATATACACATATACAATATATATATATATATATATATATATATATATATATATATATATATATATATATATATATATAGATACAATTCTTATAAATGCATAAATATGACACTAAGTGATACATAGATATTTTCAACATCAGAATTACACAGGTATGTTCTAATTCCAGGTACAATTATCATGTACTCTCAACCAGACACAAAACCTGCTTTAAAGGCAGAATTTTCTCCCATCTGTCGATCAGTCACCCTTGAACGTCCCTTCTAGAACTCAAGTCAGGTTCCCCCTCACTAAGAGGATCTTGTAACACATTGTTTCTCCTGAGGTATTTCCTCTCCCTGCCTTTGTGTGTATGTGTGTGTTCCTCTTCTACCCCTTCTCTCTCTCTCTCTCTCTCTCTCTCTCTCTCTCTCTCTCTCTCTCTCTCTCTCTTCCTTGGGTTTCCACTAATTCCATTTTGTTTCCAAGTACTTTATTGAGATCATTTCTTTACGTGTTCGTGTGTTCCTTTTCTACCCTTTCTCTCTCTCTCTTTCTCTCTCTCTCTCTCTCTCTCTCTCTCTCTCTCTCTCTCTCTCTCTCTCTGAGAAATATAGTAACTCAGAATGTGAACTAATAGCGGTAGAATTTGAATCTGAAAAATTAATTAACATAGTAATATATAGACCTCCTAATACTAAAGAGTTTGACTTAATAATGCAAAAATTGGATGATATATGTAGAAATCACAAGGACTGGACTATTCTCCTATCTGGAGACTTCAACTTTCCTTTCGTAGAATGGAAAGAAAGAATAGGAGATTGTGGTTGTACTTATACATATAAAAAAACGGAAGAGAATAGTAGTGCAGAAGATAAGAGGCAATTCGAAAAGCTATTAGATATGCTACTAGAATACAACATTCAACAAATAAATCACCTGCCAACAAGAAAGGAAAATACTTTAGACCTAGTATTTGTGAACGAGATGAATTATGTTAAAGAAATAATAGTTTATAATGCGAGTATTTCAGACCATAATGTCATAGAATTAACAGTCCATTCCAAAGCAAGTGAAAACAGAGATAAGCAAGAAATGAAAAAGTGGGAAGGATATGGAAAATACAACTTCTACAGTAAAAATATAAAATGGTCAGAAATAAATGAAGAATTAAACAATGATTGGGATAACATTTTCGTAAGTGATGACATAAGGGTAAATACGGAGATATTATATAAAATATTAGAGAAAATAGTGGATAAATGTATACCGAAGAAGAAAAGTAAACATCAGTCATGCATACCAAGAGACAGAAGGATCTTGTTCCAGAAAATCAGAAAGTAGAAAAAAAGTCTTGCAAAAGAAAAAGAAAAAAATTCATGGAAAGTTATAGAACTAAAAAGTAAGACAGAAAATGCAGAACAAAAGATTATACAATCAAAAGAAAATGAAAAACGGGACTTGGAAGAAAAAACCCTAATAAATATCAAGCAAAACCCCAAACTATTATACTCATACGCGAAAAAGATGAATAGAAGAAGAATAGAAATAGGCCCTCTAAGAATTGAAGGGAGATTAACGAATGAAAAAAAGGAAATTTGCAACATACTGGTAGAACGATATAAGAGAGAATTCACCCCTAGAATAGATAATAGATAAACGGGACTTGGAAGAAAAAACCCTAATAAATATCAAGCAAAACCCCAAACTATTATACTCATACGCGAAAAAGATGAATAAAAGAAGAATAGAAATAGGCCCTCTAAGAATTGAAGGGAGATTAACGAATGAAAAAAAGGAAATTTGCAACATACTGGTAGAACGATATAAGAGAGAATTCACCCCTAGAATAGATAATGAAGATAATGATATAGAAGTAAGGGACAAAAATAGTGAATATTTAGTTGACATAGAAATTAATGAAGCTGATATTGTGCAGGCAATTAATGAAATTAAAAATGGAGCTGCTGCAGGGCCCGATGGAGTTCCTGCTATTTTGTTAAAGAAAGTAGTTCATTCTATCGCAAAGCCACTTGCAATATTATTAAAACAAAGTGTATATACAGGCAAGATTTATGATGAGCACAAATTAGCATATATTACCACTACTTTCAAAAGTGGATCAAGACTAGAGGCAAGTAATTATAGGCCTGTGAGTCTAACATCGCATATTATGAAAGTGTATGAAAGGGTAATGAAGAAAAATATTATGAAACATTTAATAAAAAATAATTTGTTTAATATAGGACAATATGGTTTCATAACCGGAAAAAGTACACAAACCCAACTGTTAGTCCACCGTGAGAACATATTCAAAAATATGAAAAGCGGAAATGAAACAGATGTGGTTTATCTAGACTTTGCAAAAGCTTTTGACAAGATAGATCATAATATATTAGCGAAGAAAATTAGAAAACACAATATCGTGGATAAAGTAGGAAGATGGTTAAAAGAATTTTTACATAACAGAAAACAGATAGTTATTGCAAACGATGAGAAATCGGATGAAGCCAAGGTAATATCCGGTGTGCTACAAGGTACGGTGTTAGCTGCAATACTGTTTGTTATTATGATTGAAGACATAGACAGTAATGTTAAGGATTCGGTAGTGAGTAGTTTCGCTGATGACACAAGAATAAGTAGAGAAATTACTTGTGATGAAGATAGGAACGCTCTACAAAGAGACCTTAACAAAGTATATGATTGGGCAGCGGTAAATAGGATGGTATTTAACTCTGATAAATTTGAATCAATAAATTATTGAGACAGAGAAGGAAAGCTATATGCATATAAGGGACCTAATAATGAGACAATCACAAATAAGGAAGCAGTTAAAGACCTTGGTGTGATGATGAATAGGAACATGTTATACAATGATGAAATAGCAATTCTTTTGGCAAAATGTAAAGCAAAAATGGGAATGTTGTTACGGCACTTCAAAACAAGAAAAGCTGAACACATGATTATGCTTTATAAAACTTATGTTAGTAGTCCACTTGAATATTGCAATATGATATGGTACCCACACTATCAAAAGGATATTGCACAAATAGAGAGTGTGCAAAGGTCCTTTACAGCTAGAATAGAAGAAGTTAAGGACCTTGACTACTGGGAAAGACTACAATCCTTAAAATTATATAGTCTAGAAAGGAGAAGAGAACGCTACATGATAATTCAGGCATGGAAACAGAAGGAATAGCAGAAAACATCATGGAACTAAAAATATCAGAAAGAGCAAGCAGAGGTAGATTAATAGTGCCCAAAACTATACCAGGAAAAATAAGGAAAGCACACAGGACATTAATCCACTACGCACCAGCATCGATAATGCAGCGTCTATTCAATGCGTTGCCAGCTCATCTGAGGAATATATCAGGAGTGAGCGTAGATGTGTTTAAGAATAAGCTCGACAAATATCTAAAATGCATCCCAGACCATCCAAGATTGGAAAATGCAAAATATACCGGAAGATGTACTAGCAACTCTCTGGTAGACATTAGAGGTGCCTCACACTGAGGGACCTGGGGCAACCCGAACGAACTGTAAGGTCTGTAAGGTAAGGTAAGGTCTCTCTCTCTCTCTCTCTCTCTCCCATTCCGAACTTCCTCCTCTCTCTCTCCCATTCCCAACTTCCTCCTCTCTCTCTCTCTCTCTCTCCTTCCCTCTCATCTCTCTCCTCTCTCTCTCTTGCTTCTTTCCACTAATGGGTTTCCACTAATTCCTATTTTGTTTCCAAGTACTTTATTGAGATTATTCCTTTACGGGTTCGTGTGTTTTTTCCTTTTCCTACTCTGTTCCTTATA
>NC_061105.1:11117255-11122255 GCF_015104395.2 Macrobrachium nipponense | reverse complement strand
AATATATATATATATATATATATATATATATATATATATATATATATATATAATATATATATATATATATATATATGTCATATCACATTCACATTTCCGTGATTCATATACATATATCGAGCTACAATGTCCTTTAATATCTAATTCGCTCTACCTCGGAATTAATATATTTTCATATATGCTTAACCGAGGGGGAATTTTTTCTCGATAATAGACTTGCCTGGACCAGGGCGCGAACTCATGGCTCCTTTCAAATCCAGGAACGTCAGTGAAGCTTCACTGACGTTCCTGGATTTGAAAGGATCCATGGGTTCGCGCCCTGGTCAGGTAAGTCTATTATCGAGAAAAAATTCCCCCTCGGTTAAGCATATATGAAAAATATATTAATTTCGAGGTAGAGCGAATTAGATATTAAAGGACATTGTAGCTCGATATATATATATATATATATATATATATATATATATATATATATATATATATATATATATATACACATCGAGCTACAAATGTCCATTAATATCTAATTCGCTCTACCTCGAAATTAATATATTTTCGTATGTGTTACCGAAGGGGAATTTTTTTAGTTGATAATAGTATCGTCCTCTCGTGGGTTTGAACTAGCGCCCAGCGGACAGAGGAGAAATCAGACTTCAGTGAAGTTATCGACTCGGCCAGCATCACGGTGATGTGATAAAATTTCTCATATATATATAATATATATATATATATATATATATATAGATATATATATATATATATATATATATATATATATATCTGCGTGTAAGCGCGCGCGTGCTTCAAGACCATATGAAAGCCACAGTAACATTTATTTTAAAACCATTACAACAACCCAGATATAAACATCCACTCGTAACCCAATGCTTCAAGCTGAGAGAGAAGAGAGAGAGAGAGGAGAGAGAGAGAGAGAGCAGTTTCCTTTTAGAAAAAAAAAAATAAAAGTTATTCACTTTAGACGTGCTCCTCCCACCTTCATTTCATTTCATGGGCAATAATGCAAATGGCTTCCAGGAACTAAGTACTCTCCTGAGGTTTTGCTTTGCTTGGAAGCAAAGGGGAAATATGAGAGAGTAAAAAAAATCTAAAAAAACTAAAAAAGGGAATTTTAGGAAGTCATGGAATCTGGTAAAAGCGGTTGGAATAAACAGATTCTTTTTATAAGGGAAAAAAGAATAAGATCAGAAAAAGGAAAAAAATAGAAATATAAAAGAAATAAGTGGGCTTTTACAAACCCAAAAATCAGAGGAAAGGAAAAAATAGAAATAATAAAAAAAAATATGTGGGCTTTTACAAACAAAAAAATCAGAAAAACGGGAAAAAGAGAAATAATAAAAAAAATGTGGTCTTTAAAAAAAAAAATATCAGAAAAAAGGAAAAATAGAAATAATAAAAAAATAAGTGGACTTTTACAAAAAAAAAAAAAAGATAAGAAAAAATGAAAAAAATAGAAATAATAAAAAAAGTAGGTGGGCTTTTACAAGCAAAATACCCCCCCCGGAAACAAAAAGTAAAAATATAGAAATATTAAAAAAAAAAATATATGGGGGTATTTTACGAAGTCATTCAATCACGAAAAATAAGAACGGAATAAACAGATATATATTCTCTAAGGAAAATAAATGTGAAAATTGGATTAAAGGGTTCAATAAATTCTATTAATAAGATTTATGAGCGGGCGTCATGAATATAGGTTAATTGTTCAGTGATCAAAAATAGCAAATTGGGGAAATGTTATTAAGCAATATATATATATATATATATATATATATATATAATATATATATATATATATATATATATATATATATATTGTATATATATATATATATCTATATACTGATATATATCTATATATATATATATATATATATATATATATCTATATATATATATATATATATATATATATGTATTGTATATATATATATATATATATATATATATATATATATATATATATATATATATATATATAAAATCAGCAATATCCTGGTAACATATTTTGCCTTTAATCTATCAATAAAAACGTTTAAAATATCAGACGAAATACACGAGGCGGACAACCCATTTCTCTACCCGACCCGAGAGAGAGAGAGAGAGAGAGAGAGAGAGAGAGAGAGAGAGAGAGAGAGAGAGAGAGAGACGGAATGATTATATGATTTCATGCCCGACTTCACTTGTCACGGCCGAAATGGTTTGGTTAGCACAGACTGGTGGCTACATCATGCCAGATATTACAGGCGATTTCGAATACAGTCATATGCAGATGAGGGCGAAGTGCCTCTTCGCCTCTTCACTTACCGAGTGACTGATGGATTCGTTGTGGAATATGCTCAGTAAATAGTAAGTATTGTAAATAGCATCATTCAGGAATGGGAAGTTCACTCGTTTTATTGGTGGGAATCAGACGCATTTCGAAACGATCGCAAAGATATTGACGGGAAATTTACTCGTCTCATAGATGGGAATCAGACGCATTTCGAAACGGTGGCAAAGATATTGATGGGAAATTTACTCGTCTTATAGATGGGAATCAGACGAGCCTACAAACGATAGAGAAGATATTATGAAATACTAATTTATATTTGAATAAAAATGAATTTCAATGAGGCGATCAGTTGATATTGACGTTGAACTGTTGTGCCTACGCTGTCAAAGAAACATTCTAATGATTACAAACTTACCAGTCAGCAGTTAGGTAACATGTCATTTAGACTGAAAAATTTATATAAATTATTCAATAGAATAAAATATATGAATAAATAGATAAATTGACAGATGAACAAATATGGTTTAATAACGAAATGCATTTTGACCCTTCTTTACAGGTTGTATGTTTTATAGTTTCTGAAACTAATAATCCTAAGAATGTATTTATGTCCACGACTTTCAACATTTATCTTTAAACTAACCGTTTCTCGATTCTCCTGACATTATTTGAAACTGGACGGTCTTTAAACAACTACAATTTTTGCGGCCTTCCAGCTGCATCATCGGAGCAAAACTAAATGTTGAATGAAAGTTACTAAATGGAGTCACAAGCGGGTTTCAGCATGACTTTTTTAAGAAGCAAAACAAAGTGACATTGATTTAGTCAGTAACATTTGCTAGTAAAATGATGACATCATTCAATACCCAAATCACTGCTCCTAACGAATTACATAACAAATGTAATTTGCTCAGCAAAATTGGAATTGTTTTTTTTTTACGAAGAAAAAAAAATGTTAGCAATTAGTCAGTAACATTTTCGTAGTAATGAAGGAGATAGTCAGTTGATGAAATCCAATACCCAAATGTTTTCCTAACGATTTACATAACAAATGTAAGTTGCTCAGAAAAATTGCCGTTTTTTATTACGGAGAAATAAAAAAAAAGCTGACGTTAGCAATTAGTCAGTAACATTTTCTAGTAATGAAGGAGCTGGTAAATTGATGATAACTTTTCATACCCAAATATCTTCTCCTAACGAATTACATAACAAATGTAATTAGTTCAGCAACATTGGAGTTTTTATTTTTACGAAAAAATAAAAAAAAACTGACGTTAGCAATTAGCCAGCAACATTTTCTAACAATGAAAGAGCTGGCAAATTGATGATGACATTCAATACTAAAATGTCTTCTCCTAACAAATAACGAGTGCCATAGTAAATGCAATTAGCTCAGTAACATTGCCATTTGGGTACACGGTGTACAGACAGTTCAAACATTTTTAAACTCCCAGTACCTACTAAGTCATTCGGTAAAAAAAAAAAAAAAAAAAAAATAAAAAAAAAAAAAAAAAAAAAAAAAGTGGGGGGGGGGGGGGGGGGGGGGGGGGGAAGGGGGTGGGGGGGGGAACACAAACCTCGCAATGAATGATGGACGACCATTCAGCTTGGCCCTCGCGCCCTTCCAGCGGAAGACAATTGGGGGTTACGGGGGTAGTGGGGGGAGTGGGGGGGGGAAGGGGGGAGTGGGGGGGGGGGAGGGGGGAGGGGGGGGGGGGGCGCCAGCAAATCCCTGTTACCATCATTGGAGGCGACCTCAAACACGACGCCGCTTTTGAAACAGGTATTACAGCCTGAGTTTCAGGATAATTTTACACTTCAATTTGGGAGGTGTGTTCTCGTACGATGCATGTGTATAAATATATGTATATATATATATATATATATATATTATATATATATATATATATATATATATATATATATATATATATATATACTACGTGCATAAGGCAACACAATCCCCTTCAAGAATCGCGCCCCTGAATAATACAAAGCATGCAAGAATTCCCCTCCATATCCACCCCACCCCTACCCCGTCCCAAGACTCCCTGGCCACCCCCCCATCCCCCCCCACCCCCCCCCCACCCCCCAACACCCGGGTAAGAAGAAACTATTCCTTTGGCATCGTACCATACCCGAACAACCGCGAGATAAGTGTCAGTGCACAAAGGGTGTTTTACTTAGAGCAGAATGTAAACATATCCTAGCGCTGTCGACATGTCTCATTTTACACACTCGGGGTTCCGCCCCCCACCCACCCCACTCCTTACTGCGAGGCCATAAAGAAGAAGTTCCAGGAGAGAGAGAAGAGAGAGAGAGAGAGAGAGAGAGAGAGAAGCCGGGTTATGACACAAAGGATGCGGAGAGATATATATATGCGTATATATAGTGTATACTCACTCTCGCTTGGGACTGCCGGCCATTATATGGTTAAGTCTTTCTTGGTGAGGGAAATGTTCGTGTGATGTGTAAAGTAAGCTTTAATTTGAAGTATATAATAATATATTATATATAATATTAATTAATATATATATATATATATATATATTTTTTTTTTTTTTTTTTTCCCATGCAGGAACGTGGCTAATAGTTACACGTTATGTATGTTTGAGACTTCATTTCCTACGTACTACTATTGTATTGACATGACTGTTTATTTCACAAAAAAATGAAATAAATACATAAAATAAAATGAAAAATTAAA
>NC_061105.1:11104755-11112255 GCF_015104395.2 Macrobrachium nipponense | reverse complement strand
AGATAATAAATTGACGATTTTCAAGGCTGAAACGACGTTCGTGGAAGCTTACCATAATACTACTCTCCTTGCTTTTTAATACAGTTCATTAATTTATCAATGTAGTATTTTTCTTTTTCTGTATTTCCCATTTTTTTTATTCCTTCTTTCTGCATTTCCCTTTGTCTTCTCCTATTTCCTAATGTGCGCCAATTTCTTTGAAAGCTTGAATTTCAAGTCAGAGCCCCCTTTGGTGGGCTTGTTCCATATGAATAGGATTCATCCTCTGAATAATAATAATAATAATAAGTGGTACGAGCACCAACCTGAGGGAGTGGTAGAAAACGATCAGGCAAAGATACTCTGGGACTATGGTATCAGAACAGATAGGGTGATACGTACAAATAGACCAGACGTGACGTTGATTGACAAAGTCAAGAAGAAAGTATCACTCATTGATGTCGCAATACCATGGGACACCAGAGTTGAAGAGAAAGAGAGGGAAAACTGGATAAGTATCAAGACCTGAAAATAGAAATAAGAAGGATATGGGATATGCCAGTGGAAATCGTACCCATAATCATAGGAGCACTAGGCACGATCCCAAGATCCCTGAAAAGGAATCTAGAAAAACTAGACGCTGAAGTAGCTCCAGGACTCATGCAGAAGAGTGTGATCCTAGAAACGGCACACATAGTAAGAAAAGTGATGGACTCCTAAGGAGGCAGGATGCAACCCGGAACCCCACACTATAAATACCACCCAGTCGAATTGGAGGACTGTGATAGAGCAAAAAAAAAATAATAATAATAATAATAATAATAAAAATAATAATAATAATAATAACCAACCTAAGCATGGCATGGATAGACTATAAGAAAGCCTTCGACATAATACCACACACATGGCTAATAGAATGCCTGAAAATATATGGGGCAGAGGAAAACACCTTCAGCTTCCTCAGAAATACAATGTGCAACTGGAATACAATACTTACAAGCTCTGGCATAAGACTAGCAGAGGTTAATATCAGGAGAGGGATCTTCCAGGGCGACTCACTGTCCCCACTACTCTTTATAGTAGCCATGATTCCCATGACAAAAGTACTACAGAAGATGGATGCTGGGTACCAACTCAAGAAAAGAGGCAACAGAATTAACCATCTGATGTTCATGTATGGTAAGAGCATCAAGGAAATAGATACCCTAATCCAGACTGTAAGGATTGTATCTGGGGACATCAGGATGGAGTTTGGAATAGAAAAATGCGCCTTAGTCAACATACAAAAGGGCAAAGTAACGAGAACTGAAGGGATAAAGCTACCAGATGGGAGCAACATCAAACACATAGAAGAGACTGGATACAAATACCTGGCAATAATGGAAGGAGTGGATATAAAACACCAAGAGGTGAAGGACACAATCAGGAAAGAATATATGCAGAGATTCAAGGCGATACTCAAGTCAAAACTCAACGCCGGAAATATGATAAAAGCCATAAACACATGGGCAGTGCCAGTAATCAGATACAGCGCAGGAATAGTGGAATGGACGAAGGCAGGACTCCGCAGCATAGATCAGAAAACTAGGAAACATATGACAATACACAAAGCACTACACCCAGGAGCAAATACGGACAGACTATACATAACACGAAAGAAAGGAGGGAGAGGACTATAAGTATAGAGGACTGCGTCAACATCGAAAACAGAGCACTGGGGCAATATCTGAAAACCAGTGAAGACGAGTGGCTCAGGAGTGCATGGGAAGGCTGATAAAAGTAGACGAAGACCCAGAAATATACAGCGACAGGAGAATGACAAACAGAACAGAGGACTGGCACAACAAACCAATGCACGGACAATACATGAGACAGACTAAAGAACTAGCCAGCGATGACACATGGCAATGGCTACAGAGGGGAGAGCTCAAGAAGGAAACTGAAGGAATGATAACAGCGGCACAAGATCAGCCCGTAAGAACCAGATATGTTCAAAGAACGATAGACGGAAATAATATCTCTCCCATACGAAGGAAGTGCAATACGAAAAATGAAACCATAAACGACATAGCAAGTGAATGTCCGGCACTTGCACAGAACCAGTACAAAAAGAGGCATGATTCAGTGGCAAAAGCCCTCCACTGGAGCATGTGCAAAAAACATTAGCTACCTTGCAGTAATCAAGAAGAAAGTATCACTCACTGATGTCGCAATACCATGGGACACCAGAGTTGAAGAGAAAGAGGGAAAAAAGGGATAAGTATCAAGATCTGATAATAGAAATAAGAAGGATATGCCAGTGGAAATTGTACCCATAATCATAGGAACACTAGGCACGATCCCAAGATCCTAGAGGCTGAGGTAGCTCCAGGATTCATGCAGAAGAGTATGATCCTAGAAACGGCGCACATAGTAAGAAAAGTGATGGACTCCTAAGGAGGCATGATGCAACCCGGAACCCCACACTATAAATACCACCCAGTCGAATTGGAGGACTGTGATAAAGCAAAAAAAAAAAAATAATAATGATAATAATAATGATAATAATAATAATAATAATAATGATAATAATAATAATGATAATAATAAGTCGTACTCACCAAGGACGATGTAAGAAATGTGCGTTTTATAAATAAAACTTCTCCGTTCTGTAATTTATAACTGTCGTCATTCAGTATTTCCGCTTATTTACTCCCATGAACTATGTGGGTGTGTGTGTAGGTGTGTGTCTGCTCGTGTTCGTATTTGTGCTTTCGTCTTTGACATTGGTAATGCGTCATAAATATATATATATATATATATATATATATATATATATATATATATATATATATATATATAAATATATATATATGTGTGTGTATAAATAGATATATAGTGTGTGTGTAGGTGTGTAGGTGTATGTGTGTGTGTCCTGCTCGTGCTGTGTTTGTGCTTTTGTCTTTGACATTGTAATGCGTATAAATCTATATATATATAGATATATATATATATATATATCCATATTATATATATATATATATATATATATATGATATATATATATATATATGTGTGTGTGTTTTGTGTAGGTGTATGTGTGTGTGTGCTCGTGCTCGTGTTTTGTGCTTTTGTCTTTGACATTGATAATGCGCCGTATGTGTGTGTGTATATATATAATATATATATATATATATATATATATATATATATATATATATATATATATATATATATATATATATATATTCCGCTATATCTCATTTAGCAATTGTATACATGTAAGCTTAGGTTTTAGGGGAAATGAACTATCGTTAGTCGGATGACAACTGATCGGCGATCCAAGAACATGACGATATATTTTGTTGTTTAAAACCTTAAAATGCTTTGTATGAATTTTTCCAGACATTTAAACTAAAATGACACATTTCTGGATAAAGACGAAATCCCAGCGTAGACAAGGCTGCCAGATTTATGACACTGAAAAGAGAAAGCAACTATCTCCCTATCTTTTCACTTCACGAAGGGAGAGCGTCCATTTTGGAACGAGCGGAAAAATATGGAAAAAAAAAAACAAAACACGGTGAGATTAAAAAGGCCTATTTGTCCGTCGCACAATAAACCGCGTTTCAAACTTTATGAATAAAATCGCCCGAATGAAAATAGCCGTCCATAAATTCATCCATCGTCCGTTCATTCACAAAAATGTAAGAGGAAAAAAATGTATAATGGCATTTCAAAAACTCTGCAGGATGTATTACAAGCTATGACGAATTTATTTAACAGCGCTGCTAAACTTTCCCTGCTGAATGAAGCACCATAAAAGTCCTTTTTTCTCTTTTATTTATTTAGTAAAAAAAATAAAAAATATTGGCGCACAAGTGAATTAACCGAAAATCATAATTCCTTCACAAAGTCGGTATTTGCCTTTGTTTATTTATTTATCTATTTATTTATTTATTTTTGTAGGTTTCGATGCACGAAAACCGAGTCCCATTTTTTAAATTATTATTATTATTTATACTATGTTTTCAATATC
Organism: Macrobrachium nipponense; assembly: GCF_015104395.2. Taxonomy (NCBI): domain Eukaryota; kingdom Metazoa; phylum Arthropoda; class Malacostraca; order Decapoda; family Palaemonidae; genus Macrobrachium; species Macrobrachium nipponense. The sequence continues at coordinate 11,108,258 of NC_061105.1, read as the reverse complement.
ATTTTTCATTTCGATAATTCGTGACTATACCTTTGTTCGTACGTAGCAGAGGAGACCGTAATAAAATGAAAGATACTTTTTTTTTCAGTTATTATCGCATATATTTTTGGTGGGCGAACGATATCATGCGAGGAGTTTTAAATAGTGGAATAATATGTGTACAACATCATGGAATTTTTAGTAAGGGTGAGAGGTGAATTGCGTGTTTGACATTGTGTTTATATAATATATATATATATATATATATATATATATATATATATATATATATATATATATATATATATGTTATATGTATGTATACATGTACATATATATATATATATATATATATATATATATATATATATATTATATATATATATATATATATATATATATATATCTCGACCACACTACCTCCATTCCCCAACGCAGTGGAAACCTTCCCTGCCTCTGGAAGTCCTCGAATCAGCTCGAGAAGGGGGCGCCATTAAATCCAGAGTCGTCCATTTCGACCAGACCGCCACCACCACCACCACCAGCGGGAGAAGCGGCATCTCCCAATTCCACGGGAGAATTCGACCCAACTACCGAACTACCGAACTACCGAACTGCCGAACTGCCGAACTGCCGAATTGCTGCCTCTCTAATGAATTTCCGCTCCTCGGAAATTCATTAATTACCCGACTACAACGATCTCTCAGCCACAGCGGCCAGAGAAAATAAATTTAATGAACAATAGATTGCGCAACCGTTCCATTAGTCGCGTAGTCCTTCCGGGAGGAGGCGTTGACGATGGCTGGATCCTCAGCGCGGTTCCTCTCGTGAATTGGAATAATTCGAAATTCAAAATCAAATTCAAAAAAGTTTATTGACATACATCAAATGGAGTGTAACAAAATTCAAAAGAGATTGCCGGCAAAATAAGAAAAATTGCAATGATAAGCAAATATTTTCACATGAGACAAATTTCAAATCATACGAAAGAGATTCCAGACAAAATAAATTCGATGTAAAGAAAATATATGAAGTGAGACAAATTTTAAATCAATCCAAAATAGATTCCAGGCAAAATTTATCTAATTAAAAGCAAACATTGCCGCATGAGCCAAATGTTAAACCAATCAATACAAAAGCAAATGTTATATTAAATCAATAATGATATCAAGCAAAACTCAACCAAATCAATCATACTGATGCCAAACTATCAAATAAAAAGTTTCACCAACGAAAATTAAAATGAATACGCTATATTTTATTTCCCGAAATTTTTAGGCTCTTCCATAGACCTTTCCTATCCGACACACCCCCCCCCCCCCCCCCCCCCCCCGCGTCCCCGCCCCCAACAGCACCAACAAATAGTTTGCAGGGTTACTTCGCGAGTAAGCGAAAATCAACAGTTTCACCAAGTAGTAGTTAAAGAGGTTGGACAGCAAGACTGGAAATCAGAAAGCGAGAATTAAGTGAAATTCAAGTAAAGAAAAAAAAAAAAAAATGGATGCAAGTAGGGGTCGAAGGGACGCTGCATAGACCCTTCAGTGATGCCTACAGTGCACCACGTGAAGTGCTCTGAAAGCAATATCCCCTTACAAGGTCCTTCCACCTAAAAGTTATTAGATAAAACCAAATATATCTGTACGCTTCAAAATAAATAATAATACAGCCATGAGAGCAAAACATATAACATTGAATCATTTAAAAAAAAAAAAAAAAACGAACAATATTGACAAACATTCAGCCTGAATCACTAAACAGGAATCCATATTCGTAAACCAGAACAATAAAATATGAGATTAAAAAATATCAACGAAACCTTGACTAGTAATATAATGCGTTACATTTTTTTTGTTTATTTTGACAAAAGGTCAATCCCATAAATTCCTCTTCCACTCCCGTGAAAAAAAAGACAAAAAAACTCATGCATTCAAAAATACTGATGATTGTATTACATGCTACGTGGAATTTATGACAGCCATTGTTCCAGTTTTATTGATGTATGAAACGCCATAATGCACGCTTTCATTATCACAAAAAAAAAAAAAAAACTGTTTGTTGAATATGTTTGAACATACCGCCAGTGAAGAGAAGAGATGCGTTGGAATGACTCTCTCTCTCTCTCTCTCTCTCTCTCTCTCTCTCTCATAATATATATATATATATAGATATATATATATATATATATATATATATATATATATATATATATATATATATATATATATATATATATGTGTGTGTGTGTGTGTGTGTGTGTGTGTGTGTATAAATATGTAGTATATATTATGATACATAATATATATATAGATATATATATATATTATATATATAATAATATATATATATATTAATTATATATATATATCTTATATATTTATATATATAGTATGGCCAATATTTAACTAATTAAAACACTTTGTTTCCCAGTTATTTCTCTCTCTGTCTCTTGCTTTCATTCCCATTCTCGTTTCGGTAGGAATTAGCCGCAGAACCGGACGAAATTAATGGTTGCGTTCCTTATGACGTCCTCATTTATCCCCAACATTTTTGCTTTGGCTTCCTAAAGCTTCATTCCTCCCTGAATCACATTGTTTATTAAATTTTTCTTCGGATTTTTTAGCAGTTGTAGCCTGGAGGGATAAGTTCTTATAGTTTGGGGCTCTGCACCATAGAAAACGGCCCTAATGAACCCCCAACTATGGTAATCTTCATCATTCTCAAAAGTCTCCGTGGAACTTTGTTGACGGAGCTTGTTAAGAGAAAATCTCTGTTTGCTCTCCCTAATGATCATAAAGCACTTGCAGGAAAAGCAGCTACCTTTAAGTGACCTGAGTTTGTTAGTTCGTTATTCCACGGCCTGTTTACATATGTATTATATACCTTTCTTTCTCGGTAATGGGAAGGTTCTGTACATTGTGTGGCCAGCAAATAAAGGATAGCCCTAAGGCGGTAAGGTCATTTTTTTCTTAAATTCTCACCGGCCAGGTCAGTAGTGAGGAGCACGGTTAACCCAAGTTAAAGAGAGAAGAGAGAGAGAGAGAGAGAGAGAGAGAGAGAGAGAGAGAGAGAGCTAATGACTGATTACAACAGAATGTAGGATGACTAATCCACAGTGTGTGTGTGCCAATACATTTGTTTTCCCCTGGTGTAAACAACGATATCTTACGGGTTAATGAACTTCACGTTCAGACTTGCAGCTCAGTATATTTAGTTTCTGCAAGCCACTGATATATATATATATATATATATATATATATATATATATATATATATATATATATATATATATGAATATACATATATATATATATATATATATATATATATATATATATATATATATATATATATATATATATATATATATATACTATATATATATATATATATATATATATATATATAGAATATATATGAATAAATATGTGAATATATATATATATACTATTATATATATATATATATATATATATATATATATATATATATATATATATATGAATATATATGAATAAATATGTGAA
>NC_061105.1:11099755-11102255 GCF_015104395.2 Macrobrachium nipponense | reverse complement strand
GTTCATCCAAAGCAAGTGAAATAGAGATAAGCAAGAAATGAAAAAGTGGGAAGGATATGGAAAATACAACTTCTACAGTAAAAATATAAAATGGTCAGAAATTAATGAAGAATTAAACAAAGATTGGGATAACATTTTCGTAAGTGATGACATAAGGGTAAATACGGAGATACTATATATATGGAGAAAAGTGGATAAATATATACCGAAGAAGAAAAGTAAACATCATTCATGCATACCAAGAGACAGAAGGATCTTGTTCCAGAAAAATCAGAAAGTGGAAAAAAGGTCTTGCAAAAGAAAAAAAATGCATGGAAAGTTATAGAACTAAAAAGTAAGATAGAAGAAAAATGCAGAACAAAAGATTATACAATCAAAAGAAAATGAAAAAACGGGACTTGGAAGAAAAAACCCTATTAAATATCAAGCAAAACCCCAAACTATTATACTCATATGCGAAGAAGATGAATAAAAGAAGAATAGAAATAGGCCCTCTGAGAATTGAAGGGAGGATTAACGAATGAAAAAAAGGAAATTTGCAACATACTGGCAGAACGATATAAGAGAGAATTCACCCCTAGAATAGATATAATGAAGATAATGATATAGAGTAAGGGACGAAAATAGTGAATATTTAGCTGACATAGAATTCAATGAAGCGATATTGTGCAGGCAATTAATGAAATTAAAAATGGAGCTGCTGCAGGGCCGGATGGAGTCCCTGCTATTTTGTTAAAGAAAGTAGTTCATTCTATCGCAAAGCCACTTGCAATATTATTAAGACAAAGTGTAGATACAGGCAAGATTTGATGATGAACTTGCAGCACAAATTAGGCAATTATTATCACCCCTACTTTCAAAAGTGGATCAAGACTAGAGGCAAGTAATTATAGGCCTGTGAGTCTAACATCACATATTATGAAAGTGTATGAAAGGGTAATGAAGAAAAATATTATGAAACATTTAATAAAAAATAATTTGTTTAATATAGGACAACACGGTTTCGTACCCGGAAAAAGTACACAAACCCAACTGTTAGTCCACCGTGAGAAACATATTCAAAAATATGAAAAGCGGAAATGAAACAGATGTGGTTTATCTAGACTTTGCAAAAGCTTTTGACAAACTAGACCATAATATATTAGCAAAGAAAATTAGAAAACACAATATCGTAGATAAAGTAGGAAGATGGTTTAAAAGAATTTTTACACAACAGAAAACAGATAGTTATTGCAAACGATGAGAAAATCGGATGAAACCAAGGTAATATCCGGTGTGCCACAAGGTACGGTGCTAGCTGCAATATTGTTTGTTATTATGATTGAAGATATAGACAGTAATGTTAAGGATTCGGTAGTGAGTAGTTTCGCTGATGACACAAGAATAAGTAGAGAAATTACTCGTGATGAAGATAGGAACGCTCTACAAAGAGACCTTAACAAAGTATATGATTGGGCAGAGGTAAATAGGATGGTATTTAACTCTGATAAATTTGAATCAATAAATTATGGAGACAGAGAAGGAAAGCTATATGCATATAGGGGACCTAATAATGAGACAATCACAAATAAGGAAGCAGTTAAAGACCTTGGTGTGATGATGAATAGGAACATGTTATGCAATGATCAAATAGCCATTCTGTTGGCAAAATGTAAAGCAAAAATGGGAATGTTGTTACGGCACTTCAAAACAAGAAAAGCTGAACACATGATTATGCTTTATAAAACATATGTTCGTAGTCCACTTGAATATTGCAATATGATATGGTACCCACACTATCAAAAGGATATTGCACAAATAGAGAGTGTACAAAGGTCCTTTACAGCTAGAATAGAAGAAGTTAAGGACCTAGACTACTGGGAAAGACTACAATCCTTAAAATTATATAGTCTAGAAAGGAGAAGAGAACGCTACATGATAATTCAGGCATGGAAACAGATAGAAGGAATAACAGAAAATATCATGGAACTAAAAATATTAGAAAGAGCAAGCAGAGGTAGATTAATAGTGCCCAAAACTATACCAGGAAAAATAAGGAAAGCACACAGAACATTAATCCACTACGCACCAGCATCGATAATGCAGCGTCTATTCAATGCGTTGCCAGCTCATCTGAGGAATATATCAGGAGTGAGCGTAGATGTGTTTAAGAATAAGCTCGACAAATATCTAAACTGCATCCCAGACCATCCAAGATTGGAAGATGCAAAATATACCGGAAGATGTACTAGCAACTCTCTGGTAGACATTAGAGGCGCCTCACACTGAGTGACCTGGGGCAACCCGAACGAACTGTAAGGTCTGTAAGGTAAGGTCTCTCTTTCTCTCTCTACTCATCTAATGATTATTTATGTATTTTCCTTTTTGCTCTCCTCTGTCTCCCTCTCTGTCTGTCTGTCTGTCTGTCTCTCTCTCTCTCTCTCTCTCTCTTACACCCGCGTCTATCAAATCTCCTATCAATATTTTTAGTCTTTTTTCCTTTGTTAACCTTTCCCCACTC
>NC_061105.1:11089755-11092255 GCF_015104395.2 Macrobrachium nipponense | reverse complement strand
CGACTTGCACGCCACTTTAAAAGGCGTAAAAAACAGTAGTAATCGCCCTTTGTGATTAACTGGGAGACATTCGATCGATTTGGATGGATAAAGAAATCCGGGGATGATGGGGAGAAATAGTCTCTAAATATACGCTTATATATATATATATATATATATATATATATATATATATATATATATATATATATATATAAATAATAACAAATTCCACGAAGGAAAAGAGTAACGACAGAGTTACCGCAAGGCCTGTTGACTTTTCTTTGTCCTTTACTTGGCCAAGGGGCAATGTAAGACGAAAAGGCCTTGCTTGCAAGATCTCCACGGTTTCTCTTTCCTTCGTTGGAATAATTTGTCTTTATTTATTTATTACTTGTATAGTTTTCCATAGTTTTGTTTTAATTCAGTTTATCAATTCAGTTAATATTATAATATAGTAGATTATAATATCTTTATATAATAAATAATATTATAAGTATATATTATAACAATATATATATAATAATATAATATATATAATTATAATATTATCTATATATATATAGATAAATATATATATATATATAGATATCTTTACCGAGGTTCCAACCTCAATACAGTTTTTTAAAAGGGAAAATATGTTTGGTAGCAATGACCGAAGTGTAGCAACAAGGCGCTGAGGTGACATTGTGTTTTTCTCTCTCTTTTGAAAATCTCTCTCTCTCTCTCTCTCTCTCCCTTCTCAACTACCTAAGGCAATCAAATCAGACTCGTGAACTACAAAAATACATTTATTTAAGCGCAAAGCATTAACTAAATAAATCAGGTTCTTAACAAAATGATTAAATGAAAGGTTGAATTAAAAAATCCAAATATCTCTGATAGCCTTGGGATTGAACCAAACCCCTCCATCCCTTCTCTACAATAACCAACATCAGTTTAGTCGTAAAACTAGGAAAAGTCATAGCACAGTTTAGTAACACCACGGAACATCAGTTAAGTTCCCATTTCTGAATAAGTTACCAGAAAAGTTCCCATTTGGTCCAGATCCGCCTATAAGAAGACAGGAGAATACATCCATAAGCAAAAGACTATAAATCAAAATGACATAAATCAAAAGGTTAAATTGAATAGGACATCTTTGAAACAAATATCAAAATACAAGGCCAAGCCACACTTCTGGTTAAAAAGAATAAGTATGCTTACCCATTCAACGCAAATTACACACACTTAACTAAAAACACAATCAAATGAGCCATCTTGGCCCTTTGCCAATTTTGTATAGTTCCCTCTTTTGGCTAACTTACTCTCTCATTATGTAGGGGATATACTTCGCATGTACGCAAGCACGAATTAACACACAAGACACCCCCACATAAGTGTCGTCACTAATTCGTCACTATTTCATGACGTCATTATACAGATCATTGTTCACGCCCAAGAATCTGCCCCAAACCAGTTTCAGAAAGCATATCTGCTTCCGCTAAACGCACGGACACAGGACGTGATCTATTCTGCTTATACTCTGTTTTTTTCCATCTGTCCCTCCGCCTGTGGTGGTCGCGCATGGTAACACTGCGTCCCAGGCTTTAAATAGTTACCCTATGTCTAAATTTTAGGTAAATAAAAGGATATATGGGTGTATATTTGCAACTGAAAAGTGTTTTAATAATTTACTGTATGCGAATTATACCGTTAATATTCAAAATAGGATATTATATAAAGCCCGGGACGCAGTGTTGCCATGCGCAAACACCACAAGCGGATGGACAGATGGGAAAAAACAGAGTATAGGCAGCAACTTTCGACTTCGCGCCACCCAAAGAAGTTGTGTCAGCATTTACGAAGCTGAGCTGTCTTGTCCCTTTAGGACCAATGTTTCCATGGAGAGTTCAATTGATGACCTCCACACGTCAAGAATGTCACTGCTCATCACATCCACTCATCACGTCTTCTTAATCAGAAAAAAAAGCTAATTCAAGGATGCAATTCCCATGCATAATATATAAATTTGATTAAATAACAAGGTATTAAAAAAAACATTTTAAAGCAGTTTCAAACAGGAAAACACTGCAAGATTACAGAATCCCTCAGACAAAAATATAATCACATTTAAGAATATTACCACCGAGCATATCAGAAAAATTAAGCAGCTATGAAAAAAAAAAAAAAAAACATCTTAGCGTGAATAGCTAAACATTAGCGCATCTAGCGGAACTGGGGTTAAGAAGACGAATCGCCACCATTTTTGAGAATGCACTCGGAGGTGCTGAAGTACTGCGCTGTGGAAAGAGCTGAGTTTCATCAATGCCATTGGATGCCGTTTACCCAATCAGACGGAGTGAGATCCTCTTAGCCCGAAGAGAAGCGGCTGTCTTTTAGTGCCATGGCCCTCTTTTGCACGATGATTGGGGAATGGAGAGAGAGAGAGACAGAGAGACAGAGACAGAGAGACAGCTTCAATGCAGTAAACATTTAGAAGTGATATTTCAAATAACGCCGAGAGAGAGAGAGAGAGAGA
>NC_061105.1:11072255-11074755 GCF_015104395.2 Macrobrachium nipponense | reverse complement strand
TGATGTATTGTTTGTTTAATTTTTTTTACAATTCAATTTTATATTTTTAAATAAAACTGACTTTTAAGAGAAATTAATTTCTGCAACTGAAAAGTTTTTTTTTTTATTAAGGTACTGTTTAATAGCTTTTTTTACAACTTAATATTTTTAGGTAAAAGATGCCTATTAGGAAACTTAATTTTTGGCTACTGGAAAAATAAGCCCTTTTTAACGTATTGTTAGTTTATTTTAGGAAAAACACTTTAATTTTCGGGAAAAACTAAAAAAAAAAAAAAACAATTGAAATGCGCCCCAATTTATTGCGTAGCGCAGTACATCTATTTTTTTTATTTGTAGCAATATCTTAAAATAAAATATTATTATTATTATTATTATTATTATTATTATTATTATTATTATTATTATTATTATTATTATTATTATTATTATTCAGCAGATGAAACCTATTCATATGGAACAAGACCACCAAAGGGGCCACTGACTCGAAATTCAAACTTCCAAAGAATATGTTCCTCATTAGGAAGAAGCACAAAGAGGAAGTAAAGGGAAATACAGACAGAAGAGATACCAATTATTAAAAAAAAGTAATTAATAAAGTAGTTTTTTCTTAACATTTACCGCCAAAAGATCTTTCTTATTATGGTTAATTCCAATTCTACTTTGGAAAAGACAGACAATGCATATTTCAGTGAAAATAATCATTCAAATCTAACAAAAGAAATTCATTTTTAATGACCTACAGAGAGAGAGAGAGAGAGAGAGAGAAGAGAGAGAGAGAGAGAGAGAGAGAGAGCTTGTGTGCGATAAACATTTCAGAATGAATCATCATTCCATTATAATAAAAACAGAAATGTCGATGCTTGTCGAGTTCAAATCAGGCATCGATGAAATATGAACATTTTAGCAGTAAAAAATACGATGCATTTCCTTGTTTTCCTCCAGACATTATAAAAATGAAAAATGCTATTACCAGCCTTTGTTTTTGTAGCTGGAGTATTAGTATTTTTTTATCAGGAGGATAACAGGTATTTATGAATTAAAACTGCTGTGTTATTTATGAGAGAATGTACATTGAACTCTTCGTAGGTTCAGTGAGAACTTGTTGAAAATATTTCATATAAAATTCCTAACACGATATTATTAAATGCTGTCTTTCCATTCCCTTTCCCAGTTAATAAATGATTTACTTTTCAGCATTCATAAGCAATATTATGATCTATTATCTTCAAATATATGCTTGAGATTACCTTGTAAGTAGGTTAATTAAATATCTTACCCAATTACCTTGTTTTTTTTAAACAAATATGGTAACTCAAAAGCATATAATTTTGATTATCAATTTATAGTGTCTAAAATGCAAAGAAAATACAGATTTATTTTGTTTTCTGTGTGGTTTATGCATGAAAAAAAAAAGAGAGAGAGAGAGAGAGAGAGAGAGAGAGAGAGAGAGAGAGAGAGAGAGAGAGAGAGAGAGAGAATTGTCATCAATAAAGAATTAGAGGAGAGAGAGCAAATAGAAAATTCATATTGTTTTGAAATGTCTCTCTACGTCTCTATCCCTTTCACTCTCTCATTTAACCATCAGTTGTGCTAGAATTAATACTATACCAAAGCAAATTAATTTCACGGGTTAATATCTGACTGCAATGGATTATTGCGATTAATTACAGTCTTTTTCTAGACTTAGGAGAAAATATTGACGATAAAACTTGTATTCTTTCAATTTTATGCTTGGATACAATTGTAGATTATCATCTTGAATATATCATAAGGCGATGATTCAAAGACATTATTATGAAAATGTAAAAAAATATAGATTCTCTTAAGAGATTCCTTATATTTCATTAGAATGTGGAAAAAGTTTATTATTATTATTATTATTATTATTATTATTGTTGTTGTTGTTGTTGTTGTTGTTGTTGTTGTTGTTGTTGTTGTTGTTGTTGTTGTTGTTGTTGTTGTTATTATTTGGTCAGAATATCATTCACTTTCTTCGCGAGCTGGTATGTTGGAGCAGGAATATTATTATTATTATTATTATTATTATTATTATTATTATTATTATTATTATTAATTATTATTATTAGTCACCCTGTGATCATTCTAAGAAAATTTTAAAATAAATACTTCGTTCCCTTAAAAACAATTTGCTTGAACCGCGATATTAAGGTGGGGAACAAAAGACTCCAAAACATTTATATATAATTCTTTCTCAAATAAAAAAAATCATAAGAAAATCTACTTAGAATGTGAAGAACGAGCAGAAAATTAAACAAATTAATTAAAGAAAAAGAAAACTCCGGTTACACAAATCTATATGGCAAACTTCAGAAAAATATGGCCAATCACGTCGAGGTCATTCGGAACAGAAAATTGACGGTAAAATAATGCTGGAACTTTTCAGCAGACTCCTAAAACACTAGAGGAAATCTTCTCAATCGGCTTTTCATATTTCCTCACTTCCAGCGGAATTTGAATATTGGAAAACAGAGGACGACGC
>NC_061105.1:11054755-11064755 GCF_015104395.2 Macrobrachium nipponense | reverse complement strand
CATTTTAGTAACACTCTCCTTTTAAAACATATCTCTTCACGGCTGTAGTTTTTGTCAGATATGAATTTATCAAAAGCCACTATGAAGTCTAGGTTGTTTTTGCGGTCTGGCATTAGGGCAAGGATAAGCCTAAATTTAAAACTAAATGTTGATTTACAGTAAGGGGGGTGTTGGATAAGTTTAAAAACTTTGTCTTGTTGTTCAAGATTATTCCATGCGCTATATCTATTAGGTTTATTTAACTTGCGTAAAAGTCTGTTGGAATGAGTCACGCTATTATAGGCAGCAATGTCGGAACAGAATGAAATCAGATACCTGTATACGTGGTCCGTAGTGAGGAGGCGAAGATTAGATTGAGTTCCATATATCACTCTGCGTAGCACGAAGATGTCGTTTCTCGTATTGGTGATTCTTTTCTTCCAGGAAAATCTTGTGTGATAGAGGGAAGGGGTTTGATTGCAGAGTCCATCTCCCGAATCCGACATTTTTGGAAGTACTTGTTTTCTTTGAGGCATTCTTCCAAAAAAGTGTTTTTGGTTTTTCAGCCGGTGTTAGTCTGTTCAGTTCTTTTTCAAACTTGCGGAAAACTGGCTTGACTTCTGGAGTGAGTGAAGAATCGTGGAAAGGCGGTTGAAATTCCCATAATGGGCTGACAATGACTGGTAAAAGTGTTCTGTAACAACAGAATTCCATCTAATAAAAGGAGCCCATAAAAACACCAAAATGTAGAGAGAAAAGTACTATATTTCAGAGACTGCTGTCTCTCTCTTCAGGTATATGAATGAGAAAAGTTTACAGAAAAGGTGGTATATACCAAGAGATTCGTCCACAAGTAAGCCAATTTAGGTCACCCCCGCTGATAATCTTCCTTTAATCTTCTTAAGCGTTGGTTGAATGAACACTGCGTCGACGATGTCGGATGTCCAATTCCCTTTTGAGATGTTCATTACCTGCTTCTCTTTTATTAAGGAAGGCCGATTCCATCATTTGACTCTTGTACCGGCAGTTGCTGCTATAAATTACACGTGACATATTCCAGTTTATTCTATGGTTAGTTTCATTTATATGATTGAAATAGCCGAGTTCTGTTGTCCATACCTAACTGACCGTTTGTGTTGTATTAATCGCTGGGGAAGTGATTTACCTGTAAATCCGATGTAAGATGGTCACAGTCCTGGCATGGGATCTCATATACCCCAGAGTCTTTGGGCGATGTCTTTTGTTGGACGTTAATCAGGGATTTGGCTAAGGTATTTGGGTAGGTAAATGCAAAAGGGTTGGATTTCCCAAGGGTGTGAGTTACTCTCTTAATCGTCTCCAGGTGGGGAATTTTTATTTTATGTTGGGTGTGTCTCTGGTCTTGTCTTTAGGGGGTCGGTAGAAAATTACGTTTGCTTTTTGAATTGCTTTCTCAATTATATGGTCAGGATACTTTAAAGATGAAGTTGCTTGCGAATTAGTTCAAATTCTTTTTCCAGGAAATCTGGGGAACAAATTCGTAAGGCTCTAAGAATAGGTTGCTAGCTAGACCTATCTTGATGGTATTGGTCATGATAGCTAAAATAGTGAATATATGAAAGTAGAACGTTGGTTTTCTGTATATGGTAAATTTGTATTCTGTCGTGTCTCTGATTATTAAACATCAAGAAAAGGAATTTTGTTGTCTGTTTCCCATTCAACTTTAAATTTGATGCTGGGCACTAATGCGTTTAATTTTGAGAGGAATTCATTAAATACCCCACTTCTTATCCCAAAATGTTAGTATGTCATCCACGTATCTCATCCACAGCATGTTTTGGGTTTTATTGCATTTATTACTGTAGTTTCAAAGTATTCCATGTACAGATTGGCTAAAATAGGACTTAAAGGACTACCCATACTACACCCGAATTTTTGCTTGTAGAATGATTCCCCGAATGAAAATACGTTTATTAGATGCACATAATTCAAATAACTTTATTATTTTTTTTCAAGTGCCAAAGGGAAATGATCTGAATAGGGGGATAATTTTTCCCTTAAAAAACTGAAGAACGTCCTGTACTGGTACTTTTGTGAATAGGGAGTCTACGTCAAGGCTTAAAGTTTTTATGTTGTGAAGTGGTATATGTCTTCTCTGAATTTGTGACAAAAGTCTTCCGAATGTTTGATGTGACTGGGGAGAAAAAAGTGCCTAAAAAAGGGGAGAAAGGAGGCCAGCTAACCATTTAGAAATTTTGTAATTGAAAGCTCGGCGCATGTAAACGATGGGTCTGAATGGAAGATTGTCTTTGTGAGTTTTGGGAAGACCATAAAGTAGGGTAATTTAGGATTAATTACTTTAAAATTTCTCTTAATAGTTCAATACTCTTTTTGGTCTTGGCCAATTAATCTTACTTTCCGAAAAAATTCTGTGGGAACGTTCTGGAGGGGATTTTTCGTCAGTTTTTCGTAAGTATTTGTGTCGCTAAGGAGCTGGTTTGATTTTGTCGAGGTAGAAGTCTTTGTCCCATTATTACAATTTTGCCGTCTTTGTCGGATCTACTTATTATAACATCTAACTTTTTTAGCGAGTGGATGGCTATCATGAATCTGCGGGGGAACAGGATATTTCTTATGAAGGTCAGTTAAAGCATTTAGTAACACTCCTTTTAAACATATCTCTTCACGGCTGTAGTTTTGTCAGATATGAATTTATCAAAAGCCACTATGAAGTCTAGGTTGTTTTTGCGGTCTGGCATTAGGGCAAAGGATGAACGCCTAAATTTAAAACTAAATGTTGATTTACAGTAAGGGGGGTGGTGTTGGATAAGTTTAAAAACTTTGTCTTGTTGTTCAAGATTATTCCATGCGCTATTATCTATATTGGTTATTTAACTTGCGTAAAAGTCTGTTGGAATGAGTCACGCTATTATAGGCAGCAATGTCGGAACAGAATGAAATCAGATACCTGTATACGTGGTCCGTAGTGAGGAGGCGAAGATTAGATTGAGTTCCATATATCACTCTGCGTAGCACGAAGATGTCGTTTCTCGTATTGGTGATTCTTTCTTCCAGGAAATCTTGTGTGATAGAGGGAAGGGTTTGATTGCAGAGTCCATCTCCCGAATCCGTACATTTTTTGGAAGTACTTGTTCTTTGAGGCATTCTTCCAAAAGTGTTTTTGGTTTTTCAGCCGGTGTAGTCTGCAGTTCTTTTCAAACTTGCGGAAAACTGGCTTGACTTCTGGAAGTGAGTGAAGAATCGTGGAAAGGCGGTTGAATTCCATAATGGGCTGACAATGACTGGTAAAAGTGTTCTGTAACAACAGAATTCCATCTAATAAAAGGAGCCCATAAAAACACCAAAAATGTAGAGAGAAAAGTACCCATATTTCAGAGACTGCTGTCTCTCTCTTCAGGTATATGAATGAGAAAAGTTTACAGAAAAGGTGGTATTTATACCAAGAGATTCGTCCACAAGTAAGCCAATTTAGGTCACCACCGCTGATAATCTTCCTTTAATCTTCTTAAGCGTTGGTTGAATGAACACTGCGTCGACGATGCGGATGTCCAATTCCCTTTGAGATGTTCATTACCTGCTTCTCTTTTATTAAGGCCGATTCCATCATTGACTCTTGTACCGGCAGTTGCTGCTATAATTACACGTGACATATTCCAGTTTATTCTATGGTTATGTCATTTATATGATTGAAAATAGCCGAGTTCTGTTGTCCATACCTAACTGACCGTTTGTGTTGATTAAGTCTCTGGGGAAGTGATTTTACCTGTAAATCCGATGTAAGATTGGTCACAGTCCTGGCATGGGATCTCATATACCCCAGAGTCTTTGGGCGATGTCTTGTGTTGGACGTTAATCAGGGATTTGGCTAAGGTATTTGGGTAGGTAAATGCAAAAGGGTTGGATTTCCCAAGGGTGTGAGTTACTCTCTTAATCGTCTCCAGGTGGGGAATTTTTATTTTATTGTTGTGTGTCTCTGGTCTTGTCTTTAGGGGTCGGTAGAAAATTACGTTTGCTTTTTGAATGCTTTCTCAATTATATGGTCAGGATACTTTAAAGATGAAAGTTGCTTGCGAATTAGTTCAAATTCTTTTTCCAGGAAATCTGGGGAACAAATTCGTAAGGCTCTTAAGAATAGGTTGCTAGCTAGACCTATCTTGATGGTATTGTCATGATAGCTAAAATAGTGAATATATGAAAGTGAGAACGTTGGTTTTCTGTATATGGTAAATTTTGTATTCTGTCGTGTCTCTGATTATTAAAAACATCAAGAAAAGGAATTTTGTTGTCTGTTTCCCATTCAACTTTAAATTTGATGCTGGGCACTAATGCGTTTAATTTTGAGAGGAATTCATTAAAAATTACCCCACTTATTATCCCAAAATGTTAGTATGTCATCCACGTATCTCATCCACAGCATGTTTTTTGGGTTTTATTGCATTTATTACTGTAGTTTCAAAGTATTCCATGTACAGATTGGCTAAAATAGCACTTAAAGGACTACCCATACTACACCCCGAATTTTTGCTTGTAGAATGATTCCCCGAATGAAAATACGTTATTAGATGCACATAATTCAAATAACTTTATTATTTTTTCAAGTGCCAAAGGGAAATGATCTGAATAGGGGGATAATTTTTCCCTTAAAAAACTGAAGAACGTCCTGTACTGGTACTTTTGTGAATAGGGAGTCTACGTCAAGGCTTAAAAGTTTTATGTTGTGAAGTGGTATATGTCTTCTCTGAATTTGTGACAAAAGTCTTCCGAATGTTTGATGTGACTGGGAGAAAAAGTGCCTAAAAAAGGAGAAAGGAGGCAGCTAACCATTTAGAAATTTTGTAATTGAAAGCTCCGGCGCATGAAACGATGGGTCTGAATGGAAGATTGTCTTTGTGAGTTTTGGGAAGGACCATAAAAGTAGGGTAATTTAGGATTAATTACTTTAAATTTCTCTAATAGTTCAATACTCTTTTGTCTTGGCCAATTAATCTTACTTTCCGAAAAAATTCTGTGGGAACGTTCTGGAGGGGATTTTTCGTCAGTTTTTTCGTAAGTATTTGTGTCGCTAAGGAGCTGGTTGATTTTGTCGAGGTAGAAGTCTTTGTCCATTATTACAATTTTGCGTCTTTGTCGGATCTACTTATTATAACATCTAAACTTTTTTAGCGAGTGGATGGCTATCATGAATCTGCGGGGAACAGGATATTTCTTATGAAGGTCAGTTAAAGCATTTAGTAACACTCCTTTTAAACATATCTCTTCACGGCTGTAGTTTTTGTCAGATATGAATTTATCAAAAGCCACTATGAAGTCTAGTTGTTTTTGCGGTCTGGCATTAGGGCAAAGGATAAGCCTAAATTTAAAAAACTAAATGTTGATTTACAGTAAGGGGGGGGGTGTTGGATAAGTTTAAAACTTTGTCTTGTTGTTCAAGATTATTCCATGCGCTATTATCTATTAGGTTATTTAAACTTGCGTAAAAGTCTGTTGAATGAGTCACGCTATTATAGGCAGCAATGTCGGAACAGAATGAAATCAGATACCTGTATACGTGGGTCCGTAGTGAGGAGGCGAAGATTAGATTGAGTTCCATATATCACTCTGCGTAGCACGAAGATGTCGTTTCTCGTATTGGTGATTCTTTCTTCCAGGAAAATCTTGTGTGATAGAGGGAAGGGGTTTGATTTGCAGAGTCCATCTCCCGAATCCGTACATTTTTGGAAGTACTTGTTCTTTGAGGCATTCTTCCAAAAATGTGTTTTTTGGTTTTCAGCCGGTGTAGTCTGTTTCAGTTCTTTTTCAAACTTGCGGAAAACTGGCTTGACTTCTGGAAGTGAGTGAAGAATCGTGGAAAGGCGGGTTGAATTCCATAATGGGCTGACAATGACTGGTAAAAGTGTTCTGTAACAACAGAATTCCATCTAATAAAAGGAGCCATAAAAACCAACCAAAATGTAGAGAGAAAAGTACTATATTTCAGACTATGTTACAGAACACTTTTACCAGTCATTGTCAGCCCATTATGGAATTCAACCCGCCTTTCCACGATTCTTCACTCACTTCCAGAAGTCAAGCCAGTTTTCCGCAAGTTTGAAAAAGAACTGAACAGACTACACCGGCTGAAAAACCAAAAAACCACTTTTTGGAAGAATGCCTCAAAGAACAAGTACTTCCAAAAATGTACGGATTCGGGAGATGGACTCTGCAATCAAACCCCCCCCCCTTCCCTCTATCACACAAGATTTTCCTGGAAGAAAGAATCACCAATACGAGAAACGACATCTTCGTGCTACGCAGAGTGATATATGGAACTCAATCTAATCTTCGCCTCCTCACTACGGACCACGTATACAGGTATCTGATTTCATTCTGTTCCGACATTGCTGCCTATAATAGCGTGACTCTTCCAACAGACTTTTACGCAAGTTAAATAACTAATAAGATAATAGCGCATGGAATAATCTTGAACAACAAGACAAAGTTTTAAACTTATCCAACACCCCCCTTACTGTAAATCAACATTTATTTTTGTTTTAAATTTAGGCTTATCCTTTGCCCTAATGCCAGACCGCAAAAACAACCTAGACTTCATAGTGGCTTTTGATAAATTCATATCTGACAAAAACGACAGCCGTGAAGAGATATGTTTAAAAGGATGTTACTAAATGCTTTTTAACTGACCTTCATAAGAAAATCATCCTGTTCCCCGCAGATTCATGATAGCCATCCACACTCGCTAAAAAAGTTAGATGTTATAATAAGTGATCCTACAAAGACGGCAAATTGTAATAATGGACAAAGACTTCTACCCGACAAAATCACCAGCTCTCTTAGCGACACAAATACTTTACGAAAAACTGCGAAAAATCTCCTCCAGCACGTTCCCCCAGATTTTTTTCGGAAAGTACGATTACATTGGCCAGACAAAAAGAGTATTGAACTATTAGAGAAATTTAAAGTAATTAATCCTAAATTACCCTACTTTTATGGTCTTCCCAAAACTCACAAAGACAATCTTCCATTCAGACCCAATCGTTTCATGCGCCGGAGCTTTCAATTACAAAATTTCTAAATGGTTAGCTGCTCCTTTCTCCTTTTTTAGGCACTTTTTTCTCCCAGTCACATCAAACATTCGGAAGACCTTTGTCACCAATTCAGAGAATCACCATATACCACTTCACAACATAAAACTTTAAGCCTGACGTAGAATCCCTATTCCAAAAGTACTCAGTACAAGGACGTTTTCAGTTTTTAAGGGAAAAATTTCCCTATTCAGATCAATTTTCCCTTTGGCACTTGAAAAAATAATAAAGTTATTTGAATTATGTGCATCTAATAACGTATTTTCATTCGGGAATCATTCTACAGCAAAATTCGGGTTGTAGTAGGGTAGTCCCTTAAGTCCTATTTTAGGCCAATCTGTACATGATACTTTTGAAACTACAGTATAAAATGCAATAAACCCCAAAAACATGCTGGTGATGAGATACGTGGATGACATACTAACATTTTTTGGATAATAAGTGGGGTAATTTTAAATGATTCCTCTCAAATTAACCGCATTTAGTGGCCCATCATCAAATTTAAAGTTGAAATGGGAACAGACACAAAATTCCTTTTCTTGATGTTTTAATACCGCAGAGACACGAAGAATACAAATTTACCATATACAGAAAACCAACGTTCTCACTTTCATATTATTCACTATTTTAGCTATCATGACCAATACCAATCAAGATAGGTCTAGCTAGCAACCTATTCTTAAGAGCCATTTACGAAGTTGTTCCCCAGATTTCCTGGAAAAAGAATTTGACCAATCGCCAGCACTTTCATCTTTAAAGTATCCTGACCAAAAATTGAGAAAGCAATTCAAAAGCAAACGTAATTTTTCTACCGACCCCCTAAAGACAATACCTAGAGACACACCAACAATACAATAAAAATTCCACCCTGGAGACGATTAAGAGAGTAACTCACACCCTTGTGAAAGCCAACCCTTTTGCATTTACCTACCCAAATACCTTGCCAAATCCCTGATTAACGGTCCAACAAAAGACATCGCCCAAAGACTCTGGGGTATATGAGATCCCATTCCATGACTGTGACCAATCTTACATCGGATTTACAGGTAAATCACTTCCCCGAGATAATCCAACACAAACGGTCGTTAGGTGGGTGGACAACAGAACTCGGCTTATTTTCAATGCATATACTGAACGATAACCCATAGAAATAAACTGGAATAATGTCACGTGTAATGTAAGCAGCAAACTGCCTGTACAAGAGTCAAATGATGGAATCGGCCTTAAATAACAAGAGAAGCAGGTAATGAACATCTCAAAGGGAGTTGGACATCCCGACATCGTCGACGCAGTGTTCAATTCAACCAACGCGTAAGAAATGATTAAGGAAGATTATCATCCGAGGGGTGACCTAAATGGCTACTTGTGGACGAATCTCTTGGTATAAATACCACCTTTTTTCTGTAAACTTTTCTCATTCTATACCTGAAGAGAGAGACAGCGTCTCTGAAATATAGTACTTTTTCTCTCTACATTTTGGTGTTTTTATGGGCTCCTTTATTAGATGGACATTTCTGTTGTTACAGAACGACTTTTACCAGTCCATTGTCAGCCCATTATGGAATTCAACCTACTTTCCAAGGGGGGGGGGGGGGGGGGAAAAAATTACTTTCACTCACCTTCCGAAGTCAAGCAGTTTTCCCAAGTTTTAAAAAGAACTGAACAGACCTACACCGGCTGAAAAACCAAAAACACTTTTGGAAGAAGGCCTCAAAGAACAAGTACTTCCAAAAATGTATCGGATTCGGAAATGGACTCTGGCAATCAACCCCTTCCCTCTATCAACACGAGATTTTCCTGGCAGAAAAGAATCACCAATACGAGAAACGACATCTTCGTGTCTACGCAGAGTGATAATATTGAACTGCAATCTAATCTTGCGCCTCCTCACTACGGACCAGAGGACAACGTATACGGTATCTGATTTCATTCTGTTTTCCGACATTGCTGCCTATAATAGCGTTGACTCATTCCAGACAGACTTTTACGCAAGTTAAATACTAATAGAATAATAGCGATGGAATAATCTTGACAGCAATACAAGTTTTAAACTTATCCAACACCCCGCTTACTGTAAATCAACATTTAGTTTTAGATTTAGGCTTATCCTTTTGCCCTAATGCCAGACCGCAAACACTGACTTCATAGTGGCTTTTGATAAATTTCATATCTGACCAAAACTACAGCCGTGAAGAGATTGTTTAAGGAGTGTTACTAATGCTTTAACTGACCTTCATAAGAAATATCCTGTTCCCCGCAGATTTCATGATAGCCATCCACTCGCTAAAAAAGTTAGATGTTATAATAAGTAAGATCCGACAAAGACGGCAAAATTGTAAATAATGGACAAGACTTCTACCTCGACAAAATCAGATCCAGCTCCTTAGCGCCACAAATACTTACGAAAAACTGACGAAAGATCCCCTCCAGAACGTTTCCCACAGATTTTTTTCGTCACAAAGTAAGATTAATTGGCCAAGACAAAAAGAGTATTGAACTATATAGAAATTTAAGTAATTATTCCTAATTACCCTACTTTATGGTCTTCCTCAAAACTCACAAAGACAATCTCCATTCAGAGCCCATCGTTTCATGCGCCGGAGCTTTCAATACAAAATTTCTAATGGTTAGCTGGCCCTCCTTTCTCCTTTTTAGGCACTTTTTTCTCCCATATCACCTCAACATTCGGAAGACTTTTTGTCCGCAATTCAGAGAAGCACATAATACCACTTCAACATAAAACTTTTAAGCCTTGCCGTAGACCCCTATTCACAAAAGTACCAGATACAGACGTTCTTCAGTTTTAAGGGAAAAATTATCCCCCTATTCAGATCTCATTTCCCTTTGCACTTGAAAATAATAAAGTTAGTTGAATTATGTGCATCTAATAACGTATTTTCATTCGGGGAATCTTCTACAGCAAAAATTCAGGGTGTAGATAT
>NC_061105.1:11047255-11049755 GCF_015104395.2 Macrobrachium nipponense | reverse complement strand
TTGGTGAATTGATGGATGAATAGACTATATGTATACATTGAACAGATGTCGCCAGACAGTAGTAATTAGGTTTCGAAATCCCAAATCGTAATGTATGACACATCAAAGACCGACTGATCTCATGGATCTGATGGGTCTGATGAATGCGTGGTATGAATAGTATACACTGTGCTAGAATATCTATATATGTGTATGTATATATGTATGTATATATATACATATATATAATATATGTAGTTTATATTATACACTATGTATATACATACATCAAATTCATTTAATTTCCCTGTGTTCCTATACCGGAGGGATGAGAGAGAGAGAGAGAGAGAGATAGATTAAGCTGTAGCTGTGATAATTGTTGCTGCTTAGGACAAAAAAGGAGAGAGAGAGAGAGAGAGAGAGAGAGAGAGAGAGAGAGAGAGAGAGAGAGATTAAGCTTAGCTGTGATTATTGTTGCTGCTGTATTACAAAAAAGGAGAGAGACAGACAGACAGATAGACAGAGAGAGAGAGAGAGAGAGAGAGAGAAGAGAGAGAGAGAGAGAGAGAGCTCCCGGAAATAGGGACTGTAAAGAGTAATCATCTATTGACGAAGGCTCTATAATGCTACTCGTCAGATTAAAATCGAGAATTGTAATTCTACTAAAGTCGATTTGGCTCACGCCTCGCTTCTTAATCGAGGGAGAGATTGGTATTCCTTGTGGATTCCAGGTATTCCAGGTATTCCTTGGGGATCCAGGGATTCCATTTCCTGATGGGCACAGCTCCCGAGGTTGATCTAGTTCGGTAATTACGACTGTAATGATTCATAATCGTCCTTGTCTCGTAGGACTTGTGGACTTGGCTGCATTGTTTTCGCTACTCAAGATTACTTATCCATCTGTTTGCCTGTCTGTCTATCTGTCTATCTAGATATCCAAGTCTATCCATCTATCCATCTACCCACTCCTTTGTACCAGCAATCTTGATTGGAAATTGTTGCCAGTTCTTGAAGATCTTACGAATACATTATGAATTAAACTTTCGTTTACCTGTTGGTGAGGTGACTCTCTCTCTCTCTCTCTCTGCTCGTCTCGTTCGTCGTCTCCCCTCGACTCATCGTCTCTCTCTCTCTCTCTCTCTCTCTCATGAACTTGTGACCTTATTAAAATGAAAGCTTATATGATATCTCTTTCCCGTGTCAAACGTAAATTATTCTCTTATCTCCTCTTCAAAGTTGCAAAAAAAAAAAAAAAAATTAATACTTTACAGCTATTTACTTCCCAGAGGGTATTCAGTAAATAGTTTCATGAATACAATTGTTTCATCTTAGATTGAATGATATATATAATATTATTAATATATATTATATATAAATAATATATATATAATATATATATATATATATTGTGTTGTTGTGTGTGGTGTGGGGTGTGTTTGTGTGTGTGTGTGTGTGTGTACTGTGTACACATATATATGACCCTAGTTTTATCTTCTTCAACACACCCCGATTTTAAGGAAAAAATCAATTCCGCCCTAAGGTATCTAATAGTATTTTTCATTTCCATGGGAGATCTCTCTCTTCCCTTCTGAGACATCTGTCTTTTGTCCTAAGCCAGCAACCCCCCCACCCCCCCTTGCCCCGCCAACCTCACAGACCCCCGAACATCACCAACCCCCCCTCCCCCCCTCTTCATTTAGAACACCTTCGAACATAAATGGCCTAACTTTATAGATCAGATTTACTGTTATTAAATTAGCATAAATCATACTTATCGTTGGTAGATTTCTTCTTGACTAGATCTTGTCTACAAAGAACAGTAAAGGCTTTCTTTTTATCAAGTTTCTTCATTTTATTATTTCGTTGTTATAGAAAAGACCCAAAGATAGGAAAATGTAAGGGAAGAGACATAAGACAATGAAAGGGAAATATAAAAGAGATCAATTATCTCGTTAACGAAGTTAGGGAAGTTACATATACCTGAGAAAAATTAAAATTCAGGTCAGTGGAAACTAATATATTTAAAAAAGAGAGATACAACCAATGATTATGATAACGTTTAAACCGGAAATGAAATGGGATATTCAAATACAATATATGGGTTTTTTTATTATGAAATGAGAATGTATGATAAAATTCTGATGGGATCTAATGACTACATGACTTAAGAAATAAATGAAAAAATTATTCGAAATTGTTAAAATAATAATGAAATTATCCGAATAGGCTATTCAGAACTTGTAGGACCTAATTATGACATCAGCTTATATAATAAAATTCTGGTAGGATCTGATGTTTACATGACTTGAGAAAAAAAAATGCCAAAACCAAAAATCGAAAGTTATTCCGAAATGATAAGATCTAATAATGCCTTTGGAATATATATAAAAAATTGTAATATGACCTGATGGCTACTCGACCCCCTACCCCCAAAATAAAAAAATTCCAATCCAAAAATATTAGAAAAGGATTACGTAAATTTCAACTCGAAATCTATTAGGAGACCCCCAATTCAAGAGGG
>NC_061105.1:11039755-11042255 GCF_015104395.2 Macrobrachium nipponense | reverse complement strand
CGCCGATAACATAGGCGCAGAAGTTACCTAAAGAGATTCGACGCGAGCGGACAATGGGAAGACGAGTAAAATTGGGTTTTTCGCGTTCTCTCTCTCTCTCTCTCTCTCTGTCTCTCTCTCTCTCTCTCTCTCTCTCTCAGTACTAAAGCCTATACGTGGAAGAATGGGTGTAGTGTATCTCTGAATGGGGGAAAAGGCATAATACGAGTGGTAATTCCATAGTAAATAAGGAGTACCATAATATATATATATTATATTCTATATATATATATATATATATATATATATATGTATATATCTATATATATAGTATATATATATTATATATATATATTATATAATACTCTTTATATATATATTATATATATATAACATGCATATATAGATACGTGAGGTATGGCACCTGTATGTCAGAGTGTAGACTTCCTGTGCACATCAGCAACTGCCACGAACACATCGCCACCCTTTCCTCCGAAGTCAGAAAAACAGAAACAAACATTGTTGCATTTCCCTGAAGGTATTCCGACCATTCTATGAGTGTAATCGATACATTTTAATTCGGTAGAATAGTCCTTGATAAGACTGCTAAATGGAGAGAGAGAGAGAGAGAGAGAGAGCGAGAGAGAGAGAGAGCCACAGCAATTAGGACTTAATGCAAAGGGGGGCGTCCCTTCTCCCATACTCCACAAGAAAAAAAAAAAAAGGGGGGGGTGTGGTGTGGGGATTCTGATTCTTTTCTGATAGGATTAGCTAATGGCATTTCCGGAAAAAACAACAAAGAAAAAGAGCTTTCCTTCCCCACCTTCGTATTTATTTGTCTGTCTGTTTGTTTTTCTGTTTCACTTCTACTCATTTTGTCGTTTCCCAGGGTCTTGTACTTAATACATAATTCCTTGCTTCGGTATTAGTGTGTATACGTGTTATATATATATATATATATATATATATATATCTTATATATTATATATATATATATATATTATACAACCACACACACACACAATACACCACACACCACACATATATTATATATAATATATAATATAGATATATATATATATATATATAATATATATATATATATCTAATATATATATACACACACACACATATATATATATATATATTATATAATATATGTATAGATTAGTATTATATATATAACACACACACATATATTTATATATATATATATATATAATATATATATATATATATATGTATATATATATACATATAGGGTGCTTCAGCATTGAAAAAATTATACAGTGCCATAAGGAGTCATGATACGATATTTGAAAGGCCCTAAGTTTATTGCAATATTATTCGTTTCGCCATACATCTGAGTGCATCCTCAATCGTGAATAAAATACACCAGGCATATTAATAGATAATCATATAAAATGGGACAAGGCATTCACAATTTTTAAAAAAAATAAGTCCTACAAAAGATTAAAAAAGAGCAGTACAATAAAAGAGAGAACTACTAAAAACAACAACCGTCATGATTCGAGTGAAGGATGGAATGAGTTAACAGTTGGCAGAGAGAAGCGACGACAACTATGCCAGGTAACAAAGGTGACGAGGCACAAATTACCTTTAATGAGGGCACAGTACTTTTAATGATATAACGGACTCCATAGTTTGTTAGTTGGTCAGGATGTTTAACATAATCAGTATTGTTAAAGTGTTCTTTTTGAATTTCAGTCCTTGCATATTATCGAGTGGTTTCTGATATTGGAAATTCTGGTTGTTTTATCCTCTGGCCTGTACGGAAGTCTAAAGCCTAAATGGCTACAATATCTGACCCTCAGCAACCGAGTGCGATCCAAGGTAAGAGCCTGACATCCAGGGCATGTGAATTTATAAATAACGTTGGGTCTCATGAGGGCTGAAGGCAATCTTTAAAGTTAAAAAACGATCGAATAGTGGAAGGATTAACTCACACAAGCCTGACTGTAAGACAGGGAATTTCCCTGTTCTATTATACGAGTGATGTTTAAGATAAATTTTGAATCGGAACAATGACGGAACAGTAGCATAAAAGATTTTTCTTCGGTACTCAAAAGTAGTTGAATGATGGATGCCAAAAATTTGGAAAGTACGCTTGTTAGTGATTTTATGTACTATATCTTGTGGAAATATTGGCTTTGAAAAAGTTCCAAGAAAGTCATTTCTTTAATGAAATATTTGCCATGAGGAAGAATATTTGAGAGCTTTTATTATCAGCGTTAGATGTTGTTGAGTTTTAAGTGATTATTGGGCGAAGGAGCTATCAAGGGTTATTGGTTTTCCGTATAAGTCCGTTTTCTGTTACTGCGTGGTAAATTCTGAGTTATTTATAGTTTACCTCCATAGTGAAATTAATCTGAGAATTAGCCGTTATTAATGGAATTCTAAAACAAGGACGCGTGCATGAAGGTCGAAATAAAACAAAAGTATCACACACATATTTGCGTATAAAGATCGTTTATCAAATTAGGGTCACACCGTTAAAAGT
>NC_061105.1:11024755-11034755 GCF_015104395.2 Macrobrachium nipponense | reverse complement strand
AATTTCAGTTTACCTGTTCGGGAGAAACCTTTAAGGAGACGCTGGAACGAAACGGGTTCCAGTTTCGGGTTTCGTCCTTATTAAAAGTTGCTGTTTTCTATTTTTCTTCAAATTGTGATCCATTAATTCCAGTAAATTCAATTTAATTGAGTGAAAAATACCGTCGTTTCATTTATTTTAAGTTTTAGTTTCAGTTTACCTGTTCGGGAGGAGAAACCTTTAAGGAGACGCTGGAACGAAACGGGTTCCAGTTTCGGGTTTCGTCCTTATTAAAAGTTGCTGTTTTCTATTTTTCTTTAAATTGTGATCCATTAATTCCAGTAAATTCAATTTAATTGAGTGAAAAATACCGTCGTTTCATTTATTCTAAGTTTTAGTTTCAGTTTACCTGTTCGGGAGAAACCTTTAAGGAGACGCTGGAACGAAACGGGTTTAAGTTCCGGGTTCCTCCTTTTTGAAAAGCTGTTTATTAATTTCTTAATTCATTTTAACTGTTTTTAATAAGTGCGGAATATATGAGATTCAAACCAGAGGATCAACCACTGGGACTTAAGAGGTCATTTACTGCTGAAAGGATAATTGAGAGTCAAGGAGGCTAGAAAGGTGTAACAGGATGAAAACCTCAAAGCAGTTGTACTATGAAACAATTGTTAGAGAGGGTGGAAAGTCAGATGGAAGATAAAGGATATGGACGGAGGTGCAGTAAAACGAATGAAAAGGGTTGTAGCTAGGGGCCGAAGGGACGCTGCAAAGGACCTTAAGTAATGCCCACAGTGCCCGCGTGACGTGCATTAATGGCGCTGCCCCCTACTTTTTTTTTCATCTCTTTTTTAAGTGGTATCTCTTCTTTCTGTCTTTCCCTTAACTTCTTCTTACTTCTTTCTAATGAACATCATCATATTCTTTGTTGTTTCAAGTCAGTGGCCCCTTTGGTGGTCTTGTTCCATTTGAATAAGTTTCATCTACTCAATAATAATAATAATAATAATAATAATAATAATAATAATAATAATAATAATAATAATAATAATAATAATAATAATAATTAACCATCTGATGTTCATGGACGACATCAAGCTGTGTGGTAAGAGCATCAAGGAAATAGATACCCTAATCCAGACTGTAAGGATTGTATCTGGGGACATCAGGATGGAGTTTGGAATAGAAAAATGCGCCTTAGTCGACATACAAAAGGGCAAAGTAACAAGAACTGAAGGGATAAAGCTACCAGATGGAAGCAACATCAAACACATAGATGAGACTGGATACAAATACCTGGGAATAATGGAAGGAGGGGATATAAAACACCAAGAGATGAAGGACACGATCAGGAAAGAATATATGCAGAGACTCAAGGCGATACTCAAGTCTAAACTCAACGGCGGAAATATGATAAAAGCCATAAACACATCGGCAGTGCCAGTAATCAGATACAGCGTAGGAATAGTGGAATGGACGAAGGCAGAACTCCGCAGCATAGATCAGAAAACCAGGAAACATATGACAATACACAAAACACTACACCCAAGAGCAAATACGGACAGACTATACATAACACGAAAGGAAGGAGGGAGAGGACTACTAAGTATAGAGGAATGCGTCATCACCGAGAATAGAGCACCGGGGCAATATCTGAAAACCAGTGAAGACGAGTGGCTAAAGAGTGCATGGGAAGAAGGACTAATAAAAGTAGACGAAGACCCAGAAATATACAGAGACAGGAGAATGACAAACAGAACAGAAGACTGGCACAACAAACCAATGCACAGACAATACATGAGACAGACTAAAGACCTAGCCAGCGATGACACGTGGCAATGGCTACAGAGGGGAGAGCTAAAGGAGGAAACTGAAGGAATGATAACAGCGGCACAAGATCAGGCCATAAGAACCAGATATGTTCAAAGAACGATAGACGGAAATAACATCTCTCCCATATGTAGGAAGTGCAATACGAAAAATGAAACCAAAAACCACATAGCAAGCGAATGTCCGGCACTTGCACAGAACCAGTACAAAAAGAGGCATGATTCAGTGGCAAAAGCACTCCACTGGAGCCTGTGCAAGAAACATCAGCTACCTTGCAGTAATAAGTGGTACGAGCACCAACCTGAAGGAGTGATAGAAAACGATCAGGCAAAGATCCTCTGGGACTATGGTATCAGAACAGATAGGGTGATACGTGCAAATAGACCAGACGTGACGTTGATTGACAAAATCAAGAAGAAAGTATCACTCATTGATTGTCGCAATACCATGGGACACCAGAGTTGAAGAGAAAGAGGAGGGATGGATAAGTATCAAGATCTGAAAATAGAAATAAGAAGGATATGGGATATGCCAGTGGAAATCGTACCCATAATCATAGGAACACTAGGCACGATCCCAAGATCCCTGAAAATGAATCTAGAAAAACTAGATGCTGAAGTAGCTCCAGGACTCATGCAGAAGAGTGTGGTCCTAGAAACGGCGCACATAGTAAGAAAAGTGATGGACTCCTAAGGAGGCAGGATGCAACCCGGAACCCCACACTATAAATACCACCCAGTCGGATTGGAGGACTGTGATAGAGCAAAAAAAAAAAAAAAAAAAAAAAATAATAATAATAATAATAATAAAACCAATAATAATTAATAATAATAATGATAATAATAACCATTATTATTATTATTATTATTATTATTATTATTATTATATTATTATTATTATTATTATTATTATTATTATTATTATTATTATTATTATTATTTATTATTGGTTACCCACCAAAAGTTAAGGTAGGTATGAGTCGAAAGGGAATAGTAGAAATATACCAATAATTGTCATGAAGGTAAATGGCTTACATAAAAAAAAAAAAAAAAAAAAACACGAAGTTTACGATAGGTATGGTGTGAGCTGAAGAAGAATGAGAGCAAAAAATGTCAGCCACGGTCATAACATAACGCAGTTCAACATTAAAGGCATGAAAAATGTATATAGCGTTCCAAGCAAACAACTCCCCTCCGCCCCAAACCCCCTTAAAAATAAAGACAAAAATTCCTCATTCCCACCAAAAGTGATTTCACGGCAGTCGGAATCAAAATAAGGCTGGAGGACGAAACTCGTCCAATATTAAAATTCTGGAGGAGAGAGAGAGAGAGAGAGAGAGAGACACTACTACCACGATAATAAGCCTATTGTGCTCCCCAAGAGGGAATCCCAATGAGGGGAATAAAACAGTGATTGACAGCTTTCCCCTCGCCCTAATAAATTGTTCAATATCTCTGGGGAGTCTCCTTGCTTCGCTGCTGCTCTCAGGAGCTGGCGACCAGGTTGGATTTTCCCTTATGGTTGGTCCGGAGGAGACTTCAAATAGAATTATAGTTATGCCCTTCCCAGCCCCTCTGCTTTTGCTTCTAGTGTATATATATATATATATATATATATATAATATATATATATATATATATATATATATATATATATTAGCTGAAGCCACTGGGAAAATTTATAAAAGAAAAGACAGAGTGCCAAGAACTTTCGTGTATTTAACACATCTGCGGGGCACACGAAAGTACTTGGCACCCTCTTCTTTGTTTTTCTTTTTATTTACACTGTGGCTTCAGCTAATAAAAAAAATCACGTACTTACTTTTTGTGGTTTCTTAGTGTATATATATATATATATATAAATATATATATATATATAGAATATATATCTATATCATATGAAGCATATTTACAATATATATATATATATATATATATATATCTATATATATAAAATATATATATATATATATATATATATATATATAATATATATATATATATATATATATATATATATATATATATGCTTCATATAAAAAATCACTTGCAAGTGTTTGTGTACTGCCAAATCTCTGCGTTTACTGTAGTTAAGCTAAAACTCAGACACACAATCAAATACATTATAAGACGGATGTAAAAACTCACTGTCTTCATAACTTTTGAATATATAAGTTGGAGAAATGATATTGATCTAATTATATGGAGATCTATGGCAACGTACCAAACCTTTAAACCTTCCACCAAAGTATCAGTAAGACTCCCTTAATGCTGAAGTTCCATTAAACTAGAAATTAAACACAATCGAGCACTAACCAGAAACATGTCCAGAAACTTATTTGTATATTTATATAATATATGAACTAATGACGGAAAATAGAACTGATCTAATTATATGGCGATCCATGGCAACCAAACCCGCGACCACGCGCCAAAGCTGTAAGTTCTATACTACGCTCTTACGTCCAGTTCACTGAAGCCAGAAATTAGGCTTTTCGTTTCGACCCGGATCCTTCCTTGACTTCTGTATACGCGTATGATGGCAGTTAAAAGTAATGGCTTTGGCTGCCAAGGGACCGGAAACGAAGAAGACGAAAACAAACGAAAGGAAGAAGGTCATAGAAGGGAAGGAAATGAGTTAGTAGCCTGTGGGATTATTATCAATTCTGACAAGTGCTTCGAGGAATATGGCCGCTTCTAGGCCTATCATGGGAGGCAAGAAATGACATTTCCGTTTGTTGTTATTGTTTTTTATATTAAATTGGTTTATGAGTGGGTGTCTTTACGTTTGATTGTCTTGAAGTTAGCCATCTCTCTCTCTCTCTCTCTCTCTCTCTCTGTCTCTCTCTCTCTCTCTCTCTCTCTGTCTCTCTCTCTACTCTCTCTCTCTCATCTCGTTCTTGCATTTCTCTGTGCCTGATTATACTTCTCTCTCTCTGCATTTGTTTGCTCCTGATCCAAATGCCGCCACCCCCGCACCCTCCCCTCCCCCCTTCCTCCACCTCTCTCTCTCTCTCTCTCTCTCTCTCTCTCTCTCTCTCTCTCTCTCTCCTCGTTCCTGCATCTCTCCGAGTCTGGTTCACACATTCCCGTCTCAGCATTTGTTTGCCTTTTATCCAATCCTCCCACCCCAACCGCACCTCTCTCTCTCTCTCTCTCTCTCTCTCTCTCTCTCTCTCTCTCTCTCTCTCTGTCTCCTTGTCGGTCCAATTCTTCGCCCATTTTCCACACCAATGAGGGACATCTCATCAGGCCTTCGGCTCCACCACGAACTTTATTGGTTCTCTCAGGGATCAGGCTGGGGAACATGAGAGTTTTCATTATTAACAGTGTCTTCAGAGAGAGAGAGAGAGAGAGAGAGAGAGAGAGAGAGAGAGAGAGAGAGAGAGTTGGATTAAGTCCAGGCAAATGCAGGCAGAAAGAGTGAATTCTTAGTCGACATAACATTAAAAGGAAACGTATTAAATATACCTATTTCCCCCAATATACCATTAGTTTTTATTTCTTATTTATTTATTTTCTTTTTTTACTTCTGATTAAGTGCAATAATTGTTTATGAAGATAGGTAGGTTCTTGGAGAGAGAGAGAGAGAGAGAGAGAGAGAGAGAGAGAGAGAGAGAGAGAGGTGGATTAAGTCCAGACAAATGCAAGCAGAGAGAGAGAATTCTTAATATACATAGCATTAAGGAAACGTATTGAATATAACTATTCCCCCCTATATATACCAGTAGTTTTTATTTCTTATTTATTTATTTTCTTTTTTTTACTTCTGATTAAGTGAAATAAGTGTTTGTTAAGATAGGTAGGTTTTGGAGAGAGAGAGAGAGAGAGAGAGAGAGAGAGAGAGAGAGAGAGAGAGAGAGAGAGAGAGAGAGAGATTAGGTACAAGCAATCATAGAGAGAAAAAGGAGAATTCTTAATTTACACAGAATTAAGGGGATTGTTGATTTTGACTTTCTCCCAGATGTACGATTATCCTTTGATATTCATATTTTCGATGCAGAAAGATAAGGATTTTACAGTGAAGTTGGAGAGAGAGAGAGAGAGAGAGAGAGAGAGAGAGAGAGAGAGAGAGAGAGTAGCAATTAAAGTGAAATTTAAAGTTAGATGTTGTTGGCCTCTTGATTAATACATCAAAATAAATCAGCATAATCTAAAGTGCGATTTTCTTTAAGAATTTGAGAAATATTCCCAGACTTTCATTTCTAGATTTAAAGAATTTTCTCAGCCTTTCTTTTTTAGTCTTTTTGTCTTCGTATCTGGATGGAATTTAAATGCTAATATGGAGAGACAGAACCGAGAAGATCACGTATTTAAAATGTTCATCTCCTTCTTCTCTTTCTTCTTCTTCTTCTCCTTCTTCTTCTTCGTCTTCTTCTTCTCATCAGGAAAAGACAAAGGGGAAACTCTTTAGAAAAGATTTTACGAATACCATTTTTTTAAGTTATTTTTTTTCTTAGCTTGTAGATTAGATTGTGAATGGGATTTTTAAATTATTTTTTTCTAGACATTTTTTTTCCTTTTCGTTTCGTTTAGTTCCTAAGAAATGGTCAATTGAAGAGGGAGACAATAGACCACATCTATCCCATAATTCCCAGAGGAAAAAAGTAAATAAAATGGATAAAAGGGGCGATATATTGAGGTGTTGAGACGAAGGGGGTTTTGTTTCGTAGGGGAGAACTCATTAGACACCGCAGCACGTTCGTGCGCGTGCAGACACATACAAATACACATACGCACACAAATACACAAACACACAAACACACATCCCCCATTTAAGAGTTAGAGTAAAACCAAGAATGTGGCAGTAATAGTTGTTATACCCTTTCTCTGGAGGCAAACAGACCCATTTTTACGGCTTGGGAAACAATCCCCTTTTTTTCCCAGCCAGAGAAACAACCTCCTTCTTTCCAGCCAGAGAAACAACCCCTCTTATTCCCAGCCAGAGAAACAACACCCTTTTTTAAGGCAGAGAAACAACACACTTTTCCCAGCCAGGCAAACAACCCCTTTTTTTCCAGGCAGAAAAACAACCCTCTTATTTTCAGCGAGAAAAACAGCCCCCTTATATCCCGCCAGAGAAACAACACACTTTTTTTCAGGCAGAGAAACAACACCTTTTTTCCAGCCAGAGAAACAACACACTTTCATCCAGAGAAACAACACTCTTTTTCCAGCCAGGGAAAACAACGCATCTTTTCCAGCAAAAGAAACAACCCTCTTATTTCCAGCGAGAGAAACAACCCCCTTTTTTCCCAGCCAGCGAAACAACCCCTTTTTATTCCCAGCCAGAGAAGCAAAACGCACAGAAGAGGGGGAAGCACGACTAATTCCCCTGTTGTTTTACCATCCGGCTCTTCCCCGGGCGAAGAGGAATTCGTTAATCGTTGTTTTCTGAATGAAGGCAATGAGATTTAGGCCAAAGGCCAAGCGCTGGGACCCGTGAGGTCATTCAGCGCCGAAATGGACATTGAGAGTATAGGAGGTCTAGAATGAGTAACAGGGGGGGAATATGAACGGAGGTACAGTTTAGATGAAATGGGGTGCAGCTAAGGGGCCGGAGGGACGTTACTAATTTGGAATGGGGTTAGTGGTCTTATTATACCTTCGTAACTGGCTGGGCTGCGCCCTATACCAGTCAACTAGCTACTAGGCATCTAATCACTGATGATGAAGGTTATGGCCTTCCGGAACCGAACTCGGGTCATCTTGCAGGTGAGAGGAGTGTCTTAACCCTTTATCTATATATCCCTATATATATATATATATATATATATATATATATATATATATATATATATATATATATATAATATATATATATATATATACATACATACATATGTATACACACACATATATATGTATATATGATTATATATATAGATATATATATATATATATTAATATAGAATTATATATATATATTATTATACTTACTAAACCACTATCAATACCCTCCTCAAATAGAACAGGTCATTCTTATCCAATAAAAAATATTAAACAATACATCAAACGCAGGTGGAAAAAAATAGAAAATAAAATTTCTCCCAATTAGAAAAAAAAACACATTGTATTGTATAGATTTCAACAAGTGCCTCAAGCGGCTTCCGGAATTCGGGTAGAAAATACACAGCGGTCAATTGGAAATGGTTTCGAAATGATAGGCTGGCATTTTGTTTTATCATTCGAGATGCGTCTGTTTCTCGACTCCTGCTCTGCGCGTTGGGAATATTTATTTATTTTTTATTTTGCGTCCGGATAACCAGTTGTTTATTATTATTATTATTATTTTTTTTTTTTTGGTCTATCAGTCCTCCAATTCGACTGGGTGGCATTTGTGGGGTTCCGGGTTGCATCCTGCCTCCTTAGGAGTCCATCACTCTTCTTACTATGTGCGCCGTTTCTAGGATCATATTCTTCTGCATGAGTCCTGGAGCTACTTAGGCCTCTAGTTTTTCCAGATTCCTTTTCAGGGATCTTGGGATCGTGCCTAGTGTTCCTATGATTATGGTACAATTTCCACTGGCATTCCCATCCCCCTATCCTTCTTATTT
Organism: Macrobrachium nipponense; assembly: GCF_015104395.2. Taxonomy (NCBI): domain Eukaryota; kingdom Metazoa; phylum Arthropoda; class Malacostraca; order Decapoda; family Palaemonidae; genus Macrobrachium; species Macrobrachium nipponense. The sequence goes on along the minus strand of NC_061105.1, from coordinate 11,026,390 downwards.
CTAATTTTCAGGTCTTGATACTTATCCATTTTTTCCCTCTCTTTCTCTTCAACTCTGGTGTCCCATGGTATTGCGACATCAATGAGTGATACTTTCTTCTTGATTTTGTCAATCAACGTCTAGTCAATTTGCACGTATCACCCTATCTGTTCTGATACCATAGTCCCAGAGGATCTTTGCCTGATCGTTTTCTATCACTCCTTCAGGTTGGTGCTCGTACCACTTATTACTGCAAGGTAGCTGATGTTTCTTGCACAGGCTCCAGTGGAGGGCTTTTGCCACTGAATCATGCCTCTTTTTGTACTGGTTCTGTGCAAGTGCTGGTCATTCGCTTGCTTTGTGGTTTATGGTTTCATTTTTCGTATTGCACTTCCTACATATGGGAGAGATGTTACTTCCATCTATCGTTCTTTGAACAGATCTGGTTCTTAGGGCCTGATCTTGTGCCGCTGTTATCATTCCTTCAGTTTCCTTCTTGAGCTCTCCCTTCTGAAACCATTCTTTAGTCTGTCTCATGTATTGTCCGTGCACTGGTTTGTTGTGCCATTTCTCTGTTCTGTTTGTCATTCTCCTGTCTCTGTATATTTCTGGGTCTTTTTCTACTTTTATCAGTCCTTCTTCCCATGCACTCTTGAGCCACTCGTCTTCACTTGTTTTCAGATATTGCCCCAGTACTCTGTTCTCGATGTTGACGCAGTCCTCTATACTTAGTAGTCCTCTCCCCCCTTCCCTTCGTGTTATTTTTATTATTATTATTATTATTATTATTATTATTATTATTATTATTATTATTATTATTATTATTATTATTATTAATATTGTTGTTGTTGTTGTTGTTGTAGTTTTTCTTTTAGGATTTTGTCTCCAAATAACCATTTCTGCAGTAAGAATATTCATTATTATTATCATATTATTATTATTATAATATTATTCTTTAAGATTATTCTCCTAATAATCATTTTTACCGAATCGGGCAAACGAGAATTATATAAATGAAGATATTCAGGAAGATATAATCAAAGCCAAGCAACTCGGACAAATCTTCATTACAAATAAATCTAAAAATAAAAGTAAATGAAAAAAAAAAATTAATTAGATTAAGAAATACGTCTCATGTAAGTCTGCTCCAAAAAAAAAAATATATAATTTTCACTAACTAAAGTTGCGAAACAAGTCTCGTGTAAATCTGCTAAAAAAGAAAAAAAATCGGCACTTAATCTAATGTTTCGATGCTGGAACATCTCAACATTCAACGGAAATATCGGGAATATTTGGAGGATATTCGACCGAAATATTAAATGTGGATGTTATTGCACGATATTGCGAAAGTGACTCAAGTTATGAATATATGAATAAATCATTTTCTAAAAAGGCCACACTGGAAATAACAGCGTGTTTAATTGAGGTGCTGGAAACGAACGGAGACTGAGAAACGGCAATTAAATTATCAAGTGTTTTTGTGGATGTGTCAGGAACATATTGTGCAAAGATTTATTAAGGTTTTATGCTTCATATCCTCACATCGTTTTTGAAAGAGAGATAATCAGCTTATTTTCCTGTTGTTGTTTAAGGTTTTTTCAGCTTTCCTGTCAACCACCCTCCAATCATCAACCACTACTGAATTGCAACCATCTA
>NC_061105.1:11007255-11009755 GCF_015104395.2 Macrobrachium nipponense | reverse complement strand
ATACCGAGGTTATACTACTGTCATCTAAATTCAATTATGGCTTGCCAATGCCAGGAAGAGGTCAAATAATCCAGGTTATTTCGTATCTATCCTTTCCCATGTAATGATTGAGAAATCCAGTATTAGCCTGCTATGAATAAGTAAAACGGTTTCTCCAAATAAAGATGTTGTTTATATGATTGGTATAGGAAATCAAATATTTATATGTATTTGTCCTTTCTCCTCTGTGGATTAGGAAGCCCAACATCAACATGTGATTAATATGTAAAACAATCTCTGTAAATAGCAAAAAAAGAATTAAAAATCTGACATCTCTTCTCCAGACGAAGCATATACGACGGAGATTAAACACTCGTAAGAATTTTTATTTTTATTTTGCGCTCGAAGCTTAGTAAATGTCTCTGAACATGATTCGCCTTTGCTCTTTCTATGTAAACTAGAGACCCTTGACATTTCTGTAAGAGTCGTATGTATGTAAGTCTTGGTTTCAGTCAGAACTTATTATATTTGGTAATTCCTCAGTATTAAGACGTACCAATAACTACGAATTTTCCATGAAGAAAGATGAAGATATAGAGAAGTGCGGATAAAAGATTGCTAAATTGTAATGACGCATTTTTAATCAAATACTTCAAACTTATTCCTAACGTCCTGTAATCAAATTACTGTGAACAGTGTGTTAATAATGATCTAAATCCTGCCCAATCTTGGTATATTTATATTTGACATAGATAGCAGATTAAATAAAATGTATGAATTACGGGAAATACTCCAGTAATTGTCTGCTACTCTTTAGTATGACCATACCTGCTCCTTTGTTGCAAAGGTGACTCAAATGCTTTACAACTAATTTGACTCATTTACATTACAGCTAATTTTACTTATTTGCATTACAACTAACTCGACTTATTTGCACTACAACTAATTTGAGTTATTTGGCTTACAACTAATTTCACTTATTTGCTTACAATTCATTTGACTCATTTGCATTAGAACCAATTGTTATTTATTTGCTTTACAACGTATTCTAATTCTTTGCATTACAGCTGGTTTGACTTATTTGTATCATAACTAATTTGATTCATTTACATTACAATTAATTTTACTTATTTGCAAAACTAATTTTACTTATTTGCATTGCAACTAATTTGATTTAATTGTATCACAATTAATCTGACTTATATACAATACAACTAATTTGAATAATTTACTTTACAATTAATCTGACTCATTTGGATTACAACTATTTTGATTCATTTACATTACAACTAATTTGACTTATTTGCATAACTAATTGGACTCATATATATTACAACTAATTTGACTCAATTGCATTACAACTAATTGGACATACACGTTACAATTAATCTGACTCATTTGCACTACAACTATTTTGATTAATTTGCATTACAACTAATTTGACTTATTTGCACAACTAATTTGACTTATATACATTACAACTAATCTGACTCATTTACATTACAACTAATCTGACTTATTTGCATTACAACTAATTTAACTAATTTACAGTACAACTATTTTGACTAATTTGCATTACAACTAATTTTACTTATTTGCACTACTAATTGGACTTGTATACATCACAACTAATTTGACTTATTTGCATTACAACTAATCTGACACTTTTACATTACAACTAATGTAACTCCTTTGCATTACAACTAAGTTGGCTCATTTACATTACAACTAATTTGATTTAATTGCATTACAACTAATTTAACCCATTTACGTTAAAACTAATTGAACTCATTTACATTACAAGTAATCTGACTCATTTGCATTACAGCTAATTTAACTCATTCACGTTAAAACTAATTCAAATCATTTACATTACAACTAATCTGACTCATTTGCATTACAACTAATTTGACTCAAATGCACTACAACTAATTTCTGCAGTTATTCACCTACAACTGTTATCACATTTCAAAATGAACGCGCCCACACCAGCCAGCGAATAACAGCCTTGACTAGCGCATGCGCGGGACAAATCGCTCCCCACGGGCCGTTAGGTCGGCGTCAGTTGAACTTTAAAATACAATATTACCTGCAGATTAAAGCGCGTCCCATGACATTTGAGTAAAACCCATGGAAATAATTGCGCGTCGCTTCACGGGCGCCGTATGAACGCGTTTTAAGCTATAACTCTTTCCAGATTACCTATGACAGACTGGCAGAGCAGTTTCAAAGGGAATGCAATTTTAATTTCTATAAGATTAATCACTAGGCTCGCGGGGAGATGGTTGGCGTTTTTAATTCGTTTGGCAAAAGTCCTTTATTTTTTTTTTATTCGTTAAATTGTCATCACGTTCATGACTAGTGCTATAGGCCGAATAAATGTAATATCAGAAGATAATTCGGAGTAAACTGATGTAATTAGAGAAATGATCATAAAAACGAACGCATGCCTATTTTTTTACTTTTCTCAAATTTAAAGCGCAACATATAGAACTACGTTGTTTCTTAAGAATATATTCCC
>NC_061105.1:10997255-11002255 GCF_015104395.2 Macrobrachium nipponense | reverse complement strand
ATCAATTAAATAATCAATCAAATGATAAAATCCAAAATAAGAAAGAAAGAAATAAAGAGAAGAACAAGAATATGAGGCGAAGGAAAAAAGCGAGCCATCACCGCGATATGGAGTGTCAGCAAAGAATTTCAAAGCATCAGCTCCAAGACACAGCTCAAGAGATAAATACTGTATTTATGATGCAAGAGGATATTGCAGATACATAGAAAATTGCAGATTCAGACACAAAATTAATAATTATGATGAAGGAAGATCAAATATTATGGAAAAGTTGGATTTTTTTGGATTGTTCAGGATTTCTGTAAATGAAGAAAAGAACCAACATACCAGAACAGGAAAGAGACGTGGGAAAATCCTTATTATTACCCATATTAAATGAAGGAGAAAACACGCAAACCATCATAGTGATGAATGCACAGTGTTTAGTTACGAGTAACTCAAAATGAAAAATAGAGTACTTAGAAGAACTAACCCAAATTGAAAAGAAAATAGATATATGAATGAATAAGTGAAACCTGGTATTCCAAGAGACTGGGTAATGACGATCAATAAAAGGGTTCCGGTTTCCAAACAAAAAAAAGTTAATGGATTCAGATAGAAAACATAGGAATCAAGGGGGAACCGCGATATATAGGGAAAGACAAAAAGAAAAATCCAAGGAAAAATATATGGAAAAATATAGTAACTCAGAATGTGAACTAATAGCGGTAGAATTTGAATCTGAAAAATTAATGAACATAGTAATATATAGACCCTTTGACACAATAATAGAAAAATTGGATGATATATGTAGAAATCACAAGGACTGGACTATTCTCCTATCCGGAGACTTTAACTTTCCTTTCGTAGACTGGAAAGAACGAATAGGAAATTGTGGTTGTATTTATACATATAAAAGAGAGTAATAGTAGTGCAGAAGATAAGAGGCAATTCGAAAAGCTATTAGATATGCTACTAGAATACAAGATTCAACAAATAAATCACCTGCCAACAAGAAAGGAAAATACTTTAGACCTAGTATTTGTGAACGAGATGAATTATGTTAAAGAAATAATAGTTTATGATGCGAGTATTTCAGACCATAATGTCATAGAATTAACAGTCCATTCCAAAGCAAGTGAAAACAGAGATAAGCAAGAAATGAAAAAGTGGGAAGGATATGGAAAATACAACTTCTACAGTAAAAATATAAAAATGGTCAGAAATAAATGAATAATTAAACAAAGATCGGGATAACATTTTCCTAAGTGATGATATAAAGGTAAATACGGAGATATCATATAAAATATTAGAGAAAATAGTGGATAAATATATACCGAAGAAGAAAAGTAAACATCAGTCATGCATACCAAGAGACAGAAGGATCTTGTTCCAGAAAATCAGAAAGTGGAAAAAAGGTCTTGCAAAAGAAAAAATGCATGGAAAGTTATTGAACTAAAAGGTAAAATAGAAAATGCAGAACAAAAGATTATACAATCAAAAGAAAATGAAAAACGGGACTTGGAAGAAAAAAAACCTAATATATATCAAGCAAAACCCTAAACAATTTTACTCGTATGCGAAAAAGATGAATAAAAGAAGAATAGAAATAGGCCCTCTAAGAATTGAAGGGAGATTAACGAATTGAAAAAAGGAAATATGCAACATATTGGCAGAACGGTATAAGAGAGAATTCACCCCTAGAATTGATAATGAAGATAATGATACAGAAGTAAGGGACGAAAATAGTGAATATTTAGCAGACATAGATATTAATGAAGCTGATATTGTGCAGGCTATTAATGAAATTAAAAATGGAGCTGTAGCAGGGCCTGATGGTGTCCCTGCTATTTTGTTAAAGAAAGTAGTTCATTCTATCGCAAAGCCACTTACAATATTATTAAGACAAAGTGTAGATACAGGCAAGATTTATGATGAGCACAAATTAGCATATATTACCCCTACTTTCAAAAGTGGATCAAGACTAGAGGCAAGTAATTATAGGCCTGTGAGTCTAACATCACACATTATGAAAGTGTATGAAAGGGTAATGAAGAAAAATATTATGAAACATATAATAAAAAATAATATAGGACAACATGGTTTTGTACCCGGAAAAAGTACACAAACCCAACTGTTAGTCCACCGTGAGAACATATACAAAAATATGAAAAGCGGAAATGAAACAGATGTGGTTTATCTAGACTTTGCAAAAGCTTTTGACAAGGTAGATTATAATATATTAGTGAAGAAAATTAGAAAACATAATATAGTGGATAAAGTAGGAAGATGGTTAAAATAATTTTTACACAACAGAAAACAGATAGTTATTGCAAACGATGAGAAATCGGATGAAGCTAAGGTAATATCCGGTGTGCCACAAGGTACGATGTTAGCTGCATTACTGTTTGTTATTATGATTGCAGACATAGACAGTAATGTTAAGGACTCGGTAGTGAGTAGCTTCGCTGATGACACGAGAATAAGTAGAGAAATTACTTGTTATGAAGATAGGAACGCGCTACAAAGAGGCCTTAACAAAGTATATGATTGGACAGAAGTACATAGGATGGTATTTAACTCTGATAATTTTGAATCAATAAATTATGGAGACAGAGAAGGAAAGCTATATGCATTTAGGGGACCTAATAATGAGACAATCACAAATAAGGAAGCAGTTAAAGACCTTGGTGTGATGATGAATAGGAACATGTTATGCAATGATCAAATAGCAATTCTATTGGCAAAATGTAAAGCAAAAATGGTAATTTTGTTACGGCACTTCAAAACAAGAAAAGCTGAACATATGATAATGCTTTATAAAACATATGTTCGTAGTTCACTTGAGTATTACAATATGATATGGTACCCACGCTATCAAAAGGATATTGCACAAATAGAGAGTGTACAAAGGTCCTTTACAGCTAGAATAGAAGAAGTTAAGGATCTTGACTACTGGGAAAGACTACAATCCTTAAAATTATATAGTCTAGAAAGGAGAAGAGAACGCTACATGATAATTCAGGCATGGAAACAGGTAGAAGGAATAGCCGAAAACATCATGGAGCTAAAAATATCAGAAAGAGCAACCAGAGGTAGATTAATGGTGCCCAAAACTATACCAGGAAAAATAAGGAAAGCACACAGGACATTAATCCACTACGCACCAGTATCGATAATGCAGCGTCCATTCAATGCGTTGCCAGCTCATCTGAGGAATATATCAGGAGTGAGCGTAGATGTGTTTAAGAATAAGCTCGACAAATATCTAAGCTGTATCCCAGACCATCCAAGATTGGAAAATGCAAAATATACCGGAAGATGTACTAGCAACTCTCTGGTAGACATTAGAGGTGCCTCACACTGAGGGACCTGGGGCAACCCGAACAAGATGTAAGGTCTGTAAGGTCTGTAAGGTCTCTTTCTCTCTCTCTCTCTCTCTCTCTCTCTTCTTGGTTCAGAATGCATTCGGCTATGGTTTATTATTTATCATTCTCTCTCTCTCTCTCTCTCTCTCTCTCTCTCTCTCTCTCTCTCTCCTTGGTTCAGAATACATTTGGCTATGGTTTATTATTTATCCTTCTCTCTCTCTCTCTCTCTCTCTCTCTCTCTCTCTCTCTTAAATTTAGAAGGCGTTTGGAAATGGTTTAGTATCCATCTCTCTCTCTCTTTCTCTCTCTCTTTCTCTCTCTCTCTCTCTCCTCTCTCTCTCTCTCTCTTTCCCTTGGTTCAGAATATATTTGGCTATGGTTTATTATTTATCATTCTCTCTCTCTCTCTATCTCTCTCCTTGGTTCAGAATACATTTGACTATGGTTTATTCTCTCTCTCTCTCTCTCTCTCTCTCTCTCTCTCTCTCTCTCTCTCTTTAATTTTTTTTTTATATTTAGAATACATTTGAAAATGGTTTAGTATTCTTATCACTCTCTCTCTCTCTCTCTCTAATTCTGGTTTAGAATGAATTTATAAATAGTTAAGTATTCTCTCTCTCTCTCTCTCTCTCTCTCTCTCTCTCTCTCTCTCTCTCTCTCTCTCTCTCTTATATTTCTTATCCATGTAATTAACTATCTATCTGTCTATTAAATTTTGAGTTTTTTTTTATTTTAATTATGTCTCTTACGGGTAATTTCCAAACAAAGGCGAATTTACGCATACAATAATAGTCAGGTATTATTCCGATTTATTGAAGTATGAAAGGCAGATATGACTCATTATTGATTAGATCATTTTCTCTCTCCGTTCCACCTCTCCTCCGTTCCCCCCCCCCCCCCCCCCCCTCTCTCTCTCTCTCTCTCTCTCTCTCTCTCTCTCTCTCTCTCTCTGTGTGTGTGTGTGTGTGTTTGTCTCTACGTGCCTTTCTTTTATTTTCTATTTCTCGCGATTTATTTTCATATCCTGTAAGTAAAGTTTCGATAACATAAAATGCTACATTCATTTCCTTTTGGATAAAGGATTGATTTATCATAACAAAAACGAGCATATTACGTCATTCCTCAATATATTTCATCGCAAATCTATGCACTTTTATTTCTTTGCTTTCAATCTCCTTTTCGTAAATGAAATGCAGTTGTAAAATGTATCAAACTCAATGTATTTTTGATGAATTCTCCGTAGACAGTATGAAAGCATTTATATCTAGATCTATATGTAATCTCACTTTTTTGTCCCCTGAATCCTTAAAAGAAAAAAAAATTTAAACGTATATTTTTTGTGCTTTCGTTCGCAAGTTAGTTCATGACGGTAAAAGGTTAATTCTGAGCCATGACACTCGTATAATACAAAGCTACTGAAAACTTGGAGTTCTGTTAATCTGATTAATGTGCAAATACCACATTTTTCAGACACCATTCATTTCTGTAAAATAATATTTACGTCATAAACTCCGTGACGGTCAAATACTGAAGAGAATTTTTAATTAACTCTCGCCACTGAAGTACAACGAACGACCATAAACAGGAAAAACAAACCATCTCTTCTCCTTTATTGTCGCTCTGACACGAAATTAAATTTGCACGGTATAT
>NC_061105.1:10987255-10994755 GCF_015104395.2 Macrobrachium nipponense | reverse complement strand
TCTGACGGAATGTGATCTAGATATTATTTCTCTAATACCAGTCAAATATTTTGATCTATCTATCGTCAACCAATAAGCAAATGTCAGATTTATCTTTTTTCCATAACGTAATTAACTGTTTATTAATTCATTATAACTTCATAAAAAGTAGTTGGATATAAGAATGACTTACATTCAAGAGGTAAACAGACAGACAGATGATGAATGATGCCAGCGATTGGGGATTACCCCCTCGAAGCGCTGTCAGTTTCCTTCATGATATAATAATACATAATTTGACAGACAAATGACTGGGCATTAACGCCATTTATGCTGAATTCGCTCAATTTAGCACAATGTGCTAAACAGCGAAAACCAAAATGGGACTCTAACTCTCCACGCTTCAGAAGTGAGAAGATTCACTTAGTTCTTGACCTATAAAAGGGAGAGAGAGAGAGAGAGAGAGAGAGAGAGAGAGAGAGAGAGAGAGAGAGATGTGGGAGCAGGGGGACGAGAAGGAGAAAAGAGAAAACAATTACATCACCAATTACATAGTTTTTCCTGCTTTGGAGAAACGAGAGAGAGAGAGAGAGAGAGAGAGCGAGCGAGCGAGAGAGAGAGAGAGAGAGGAGAGAGAGAGAGAGAGAACATTATGAATTCCTTTGAGAGTTTCCTCCACACTCTATCCTTCTATCCTATCATATTGGTCCCCGCTACTCTGTAAATCCTATCCTACGAGTTAAATGGGAAAGGAGGCTGGCGTCCCCCGGCTGACCACGACAGAAGGGGCCCCCAAGGACCCTCAAGTTTAATATCCTTCAAGAACGAGAGCCGAGTCCTATCACAGGAATCGATACTGGAGACCCCGCAAGGACCAGCAGTCAATAGATACCTGATTTGAGGTAACGTTATTTATTTCCTTCTTTTTTCGTCCAATATTTTTGCTTTTGCTCTTCACAACTCTCTATTTAGTTCAGAACGAAAAGGTTTTTTGTTATTATTCTTATCCTTTTCTTGTTATTTTTTTTTTTTATTTTGCCCTTCAGAAGTCTATATTTTCAGAACGAAAAATTTATTATCATTTTTATCCTTTTCTTGATATTTTACTCTCTTGTTCAGAACGAAAAATGTATTACTATTTTTATACTTTTCTTGACTTTTTTTTTTTTTTTTGCTCCTCAGAACTCTCTAATTAGTTCAGAACAAAAAAGTTTATTTTTAGTATTTTTATAATTTTCTTGATATTTTTTTCTCACTCTTCAGAACTTTATATTTCAGAAAGAACAGATTTATTGTAATTTTAATTTGCTTTATTTTTTTGGTCAATTCAGACTTCTCAATATTTTAGAAAGAAAAGATGTATTATTTTAAATTTTTTTTCTCATGCTTCAGAATTCTATATATTTCAGACAGAAAAGATTTATGATTTTTATTTTCTTGATTTTTTTTTCTTCAAACTTCTGGATATTTCAGAAAAAAATTATTTTCATTTCCTTGGTATTTCTTTTTTTTTTCTTTTTTGCTCTTCAGAACTTTATATTTCAGCAAGAAAATATCATTATTCTTATTGTCTTGATATTTTTTTTTTACTCTTCTGACCTCCGGATATTTTAGAAAGAAGATTTATTATTATTTCTATTCCTTTGTCTCTCTTTCTGTGCACATGTGTGAAAACACTTCTCTTCTTACTATTTTAGTAATTGGCCATCTAAGGCCCACTCTCTCTCTCTCTCTCTCTCTCTCTCTCTCTCTCTCTCTCTCTCTCTCTCTCTCTCTCTCTCTCTCTCTCACTGGAGACACTTCGCCTCTTAGCGTTTACTTTAACACCTTTGAATCTTCAAGGCTAAGCTCTCTCTCTCTCTCTCTCTCTCTCTCTCTCTCTCTCTCTCTTTCTCTCTCTCTCTCTCTCTCCATAGACCACGCCGTATCAAGACGTTATCTCCTAACATCCATTTTACTTAATGTCGGCTCGCACTGCTAAAGAACTCCACTCGCGCACTGGCCCAGCAATTACAGTGTGTTTTCCGAGCAAGGTGTAGATGTTGTTGTTGACAACAACGAGGCACCAGGGATAAACACTAATAGTGGTGTGTTTGGTTAGGATAAATACATTTGCTCTCTTACTGTTGTTGGAATCGTGTGCTATTTGGGTGAAATGGAATATGTTGTACCTGCAGTTATGCAACTAATTTTATTAAAACTAATAATAATAATAAAATAATAATAATAATAATAATAATAATAATTTAATAATAATAATAATAATAATAATAATAATAATAATAATAATAATAATAAACTATTTTGCAGTATTCATAGCAATAGAATTAGTTGCACAATGGTTCATAGATTTGTTTAGATTTATCATTACGAACATTCGACGTCTATGAATGTCTTAATAAATAAATAAATAAATAAATAAATAAATAAATAATAAATAGATAAATAATAAATAAATAAAATAAATAAATAAATAAATAAATAAATAAGTAAATTAAATAAATAAATAAAAATAAATCAAATAAATAAATAAATAAATAAATAAATAAATAGATAAATAAATAAAAATAAAATAAATAATAAATAAAAATAAATTAAATAAAGTAAATAAATAAATAAATAAATAAATAAATAAATAAATAAATAAATAAATAAATAAATAAATAAATAAATAAATAAATAAATTGTACTAAAGCAGTAATAAAAAAAACATAAAAATTAATGTTTGAAATAAAAAAATTCATCTTTTTGCAAATGAACTTATTTTGAAATAAATATTCCAATGAAATAGATTTTTTTTTCTTTTAATTAAGAAATGGCCTTTTTTCGGAAATGCACCAAAATAAATATTTGAATTAAAAGAATACTTTTTTGAAAACAAATATTAAACTAAATATTCGAATAAAACATTTTTTTTTATTTTCTTTTAAAGTAAATATTTGAATCACAAAAATAGTCCTTTTTTCGAAATTTCACCAAAATAAACATTTGAGTTGAAAAAAATCGGCCTCTTGAAAAAAAAATTAAACTAAATATTCGAATAAAAAAAATTTATAATTGGATATTTGAATTAAAAGAAAAACGACCATTTTACGGAATTTCACTAAAATAAATATTTGAATTGAAAACAAAAAATCAGCTTTTTGAAAACAAAAAACCAAATGAAAAAAATTCGAACTCAATATTCGAATAAAAAAATTACTCTTTTTCGGAATTTCACCAAAATAAATATTTGAATTGAAAAAAAAATCAGCTTTAAAAAAAAATAAAAAAATCGAGCTAAATATTCAAATAAAAAAAAATTTATTCAATAATTCAATTAAAAAAATTGGCCTTTCTCGGAATTTCACCAAAATAAATATTTGAACTGAAAAATAATCAGCCTTTTGAAAAAATAAATGTCGAACCAAATATGCAAATGAAACATTTTTTTTATACAATGAATATTTGAATTAAAAGAAAAAATTACCCTTTTTTCGGAATTTCCCCAAACTACCTCCGTCCTGTCGCGTTCCTTTTCGCTTTCAATCATCTCTGGTTTTGGGGGATATCGCTATTCTGCAATTTATAGCTCTATTGGAAGCTGGGGGCTCGTAATTGGAATATAATGGCCTTAACTGGAAACAGATAAAACGCCTACAAATTCCGAGCTACATAAAAGGCTGCGAATCAGATTCAATTAAAGATCTAGGAATTTGTTTACTTTGGTCGTAGTTTTGATAGACACGGTAATTAACGACTGTTAACAAACATCGGTCGCGCAGTGTTATTTATGCTACACTTCTCATATGAAGTATTTTGCTATGAGTATAGGCTTGATCGAGTAATAACGATTTACAAAAAAAATTAATATAAATACAGTAGGAAAGCATTACAAAAATAATTTATATTGAATAAATTGTATCTATCTATAATAAAAACATAAAAATTCATTGCTTCCTGATAGAGTAATAACAGATTCAAAAACTAAATTTATAAAAATACATTGTGAAAGTATTAAAAAAAATTCTTCCATTCCATACAATTAATCATATCTGTCAATTTATAAAAAAAACGTAAAAGATTAATATTCTTGATACAGAAATAACCAATTTAAAAGATAAATCGATAAAAATGCATCGGGAAAGTATTCCAAAAAATCGTTTGTATTCTACAGAATAAATAATATCTGTCGGTACACAAAAATCATAAACAGATAAATTGTTTCCTTGTAGAAATGCAATAGGCCTAAAAAATACATCGGGAAAAAAAATACATTATATTCCACTGAATTATAAACCAATAAAGTGTTTCATTTTGTATTTTTTTTATTATTTCGAAAAATATACAAGTAATATACATTTATTAATCAAACATTCTTGAATATAATATATGAATCTCTTTACATGTAAATTAAACAGTAAGTTAAAATATGCGTTTTTGTTCATCTCTGTTAGAAATTGAGCGAAATAAATTAGAATATTGATAGGAAATTGCTTAGTTGAATAAATAACAGGAATTTCTCTCTCTCTCTCTCTCTCTCTCTCTCTCTCTCTCTCTCTCTCTCTCTCTCGCTCTCTCTCTCTATCTATATCAATACAAACGTCAGTTGAAACATCAGGAATATTTTACTTAGATATCTGGTCTCTCTCTCTCTCTCTCTCTCTCTCTCTCTCTTCTTTTATATAATACAAACGTCAGTTGAACATCAGGAATATTTTACTTAGATATCTGGTCTCTCTCTCTCTCTCTCTCTCTCTCTCTTCTTTTATATAATACAAACGTCAGTTGAACATCAGGAATATTTTACTTAGATATCTGCTCTCTCTCTCTCTCTCTCTCTCTCTCTCTCTCTCCTCTCTCTCTCTCTCTCTCTCTCTCCCCTTAGGTCACGGACAACCATAAACAGGCCACTATTTATAACCATTGCTAATAGTCTTATAATCAGATAAAGATATCAAATAGGTCATCTGGGTTTATGGAAGGAATCACATGGGTAAAATGTACAAAAAAAACACACACACACACATTAATAGGTTTTATGCTGTAAGCTACATCTGATCACCAGGGCTCATCTGTAATTTACGACTGCTTTTAATCATGTGTAATCCTCACACTAAAAAGTATGCTATGTCGTAAAAAATGGACTTTTTTTCGTATGAAAATATCTATTGTTAGAAGTAGTCCTACTGCTATGAATAATGATTGCAATAGCAGCAGTATACTATATACATATGTGTGTGTGTATATATATATATATATATATCTATATATATATATATATATATATATATATATATATATATTATATATATATATATATATATATATATATATATATATATATATATATATATATATATATATATATATATATATATATATACGAGTTTATTATAATGAAACGTTTCGCACATGACGACAGGTCATTCCATCTTCTCTCCTCATGGACGGTTAGTGTTTTGGGTGTTCTCTCTCTTTTTACTGTTTATATATATAGATACTACATATATATATATAAATATATATATATATATATATATATATATATAAATATTATCTATAATATTATATATATATCTATATATATATATATATATATATATATATATATATATTATATGGATATATATATATATATATATATATATATATAATATATATATATATGAATAACTTGATCACGAAGTATATAAAACGTGATGCTATGTATAAATAAAGTTTTTTTGCCACGAAGGAAAAATGAAAAAGCGAGATAGCCAAGTAGTTTCGGTCCTGTTCGGACTTGGCTATCTCGCTTTTTCATTTTTTCCTTCGTGGCAAAAAACCTTTATTTATATATATATATATATATAATATATATATATATATATATATATTATAATATATATATATATATATATATATATATATATATATATATATATATATATATATATATATATATATATATATATATATATATATATATATATATATATATATCTATATTGTACAAAATCACTCACACATCTGTTCTGTGCATCAATTTAGTTAACAAGAGAACAGCATCAGCATTGATAACAGGATTGTTTATAACAGAGATTTTTATTCAAAACATATGCAATCTCCCAAGAACTTTCCTAGCTGTTAAGTAAATCTATTGAGCACGTTTCTTGCAACGATAAGTTGGGAAGACAGAGATTAACCTCTAAAATTGTTCGAATCGATGACGTTACCCTTACAATATGTAGGTGAGACAAGAAAAATAATGTTTGAATATGAAGAAACCTTTTAAACGAACTTCCATGTAATGAGATAGATCGAATGACCTCAAGTAAATCCATCAATAGAGGATATAAAAGAGATGGGAGTAATCCGTCGTTTCTCGTTTTACGACAAATTGTTAATGAGAGCTGTCAGTAATCAGAGATTGTTTATCGGTCAACGCTAAAAAAAGCTCTGTGATTTTAAGATCACCCCGGAATATGTTCCGTATTCAAGGCCTAAGCACCCGTTATGATCTGAACACTTAACAAATCCTTTGAGAACCAATCCTTCGTCATCAAAAATCACATGGGCCGGGAAAAGCCGATTCTTAGTGGCTTTGAAATCGAGGCTAAAGTCATTATTGTCCAATTGACAAATGACCTGAGATTAAGTAGCGTTTAAATCCTCCATCCATCATGAAACAATACTCGGTCTTAGGTAATGTTTTACTTTGTGGGAGCTGACTGAAGTGCAGGTTTTTAGCAACTTTACCGGTTGACGGTAAACAATAGCGACGCAATCGAAAGCCTTCTCTCTCTCTCTCTCTCTCTCTCTCTCTCTCTCTCTCTCTCTCTCTCTCTCTTTGTCATGAGTATGATATTTTAATCTACTTTCCAAGTAATTATATTATTTTCCAACATTTTTTCATTTTTGTTGTTTTATGAGACTATCTTATGATAGTCTCATAAAACAAAAAATGGAAAAACTAAAGGGAATAAGACCTCATGTCAGATAACGGGGAATTTAGAGAAAGGAAGGAAAATCCTAATAAACGAATGAATAAATGAAATCACTGGAATGCAGTGTTGATGATAACCTATAGTTCAAGGTAGTGCAAAGATAACTTCTTGAGCAACTAAATGTTCAAATGTTATTAATAATTCAGAAACTATTTTGTTATCCTAATTCTATAGAAAGAAAATCATTTATAACTTATAAACGGAAAGAGAGAGAGAGAGAGAGAGAGAGAGAGAGAAGAGAGGATCTAGCACGTACAAATGAATGTTGGCTTTCTTTTTTTTATTATTGTAAATCGTTAAAATCAATTCACCAATGTTAAAAGCTAATCAACTTTCATGAAAAACGTATCTAAGAATTATATTTACCTTTACCATGGACAGAGAGAGAGAGAGAGAGACGTTCCACCAACTAGGCAACACTAATATGCCGCTCAGAACGCTTGTCTACTACGTATTTCAAAGGTGCGGTTATATCAATCGTATGGGGGCGTGAACTTCACACGGAATGGGCATTGAGTTCTCGAGATATTAGAAGGGGCCGGGTAAGCTTGAA
>NC_061105.1:10957255-10972255 GCF_015104395.2 Macrobrachium nipponense | reverse complement strand
CGCCATCTACAGAGAATGGTACCAGTGTCTTTGCCATCTACAGAGAATGGTGACAGTGTCTTTGCCATCTGCAGAGAAGGGTGCCAGTGTCTTCGCCATCTGCAGAGAATGGTACCAGTGTCTTCGCCATCTGCAGAGAATGGTGCCAGTGTCTTTGCCATCTGTAGATAATGACGCCAGTGTCTTCGCCATCTACAGAGAATGGTACCAGTGTCTTTGCCATCTGTAGATAATGACGCCAGTGTCTTCGCCATCTGCAGAGAATGGTGCCAGTGTCTTTGCCATCTGTAGATAATGACGCCAGTGTCTTCACCATCTGCAGAGAATGGTACCAGTGTCTTCGCCATCTGCAGAGAATGGTGCCAGTGTCTTTGCCATCTGTAGAGAATGGTACCAGTGTCTTTGCCATCTACAGAGAATGGTGCCAATGTCTTCACCATCTGCAGAGAATGGTGCCAGTGTCTTTGCCATCTGTAGATAAAGACGCAAGTGTCTACGCCATCTGCAGAGAATGGTACCAGTGTCTTTGCCATCTACAGAGAATGGTGCTAGTGTCTTCGCCATCTGTAGATAATGACGCCAGTGTCTTCGCCATCTGCATAGAATGGTGCCAGTGTCTTCGCCATCTGTAGATAATGACGCCAGTGTCTTCGCCATCTGCGGAGAATGGTACCAGTGTCTTTGCTATCTGTAGATAATGAAGCCAGTGTCTTCGCCATCTGCAGAGAATGGTACCAGTGTCTTTGCCATCTACAGAGAATGGTGACAGTGTCTTCGCCATCTGCAGAGAATGGTGCCAGTGTCTTTGCCATCTGTAGATAATGACGCCAGTGTCTAAGCCATCTGCAGAGAATGGTACCAGTGTCTTTGCCATCTACAGAGAATGGTGCCTGTGTCTTCGCCATCTGCAGAGAATGGTGCCAGTGTCTTCGCCATCTACAGAGAATGGTGCCAGTGTCTTCGCCATCTGCAGAGAATGGTGCCAGTGTCTTTGCCATCTGTAGATAATGACGCAAGTGTCTACGCCATCTGCAGAGAATGGTACCAGTGTCTTTGCCATCTACAGAGAATGGGGCCAGTGTCTTTGCCATCTGTAGATAATGACGCCAGTGTCTTCGCCATCTGCATAGAATGGTACCAGTTGTCTGCCATTTCTGTAGATAATGCGCCAGTGTCTTCGCATCTGCAGAGAATGGTAACAAGTGTCTTTGCCATCTGTAGATAATGATGCCAGTGTTCTACGCCATTCTGCAGAGATGGTAAAAGTGTCTTTTGGCCATCTACAGAGAATGGTCCCAGTGTCTTTGCCATCTGTAGATAATGATGCCAGTGTCTACGCCATCTGCAGAGAATGGTACCAGTGTCTTTGCCATCTACAGAGAATGGTACCAGTGTCTTCGCCATCTGCAGAGAATGGTACTAGTGTCTTCGCCATCTGTAGAGAATGGTACCAGTGTCTTTGCCATCTGTAGAGAATGGTGCCTAGTGTCTTTGCCATCTGCTGAGAATGGTACCAGTGTCTTTGCCATCTGCAGAGAATGGTACTAGTGTTTTTGCCATCTGCAGAGAATGGCACCTGGTGTCTTTGAAATCTGTAGAGAATGGTGCCAGTGTCTACGCCATCCACAAAGAATGGTGCCAGTGTTTTTGCCATCTGCAAAGAATGGTGCCTGTGTCTTCGCCATCTGCAAAGAATGATGCCGGTGTCTTCACCATCGGCAAAGAATGGTGCCGATATCTTCGCCATCTGCAAAGAATGGTGCCAGTGTCTTTGCCATCTTCAAAGAATGGTGCCAGTGTCTTCGCCATCTGCATAGAATGGTACCAGTGTCTTTGCCATCTGTAGATAATGACGCCAGTGTCTTCGCCATCTGCAGAGAATGGTACCAGTGTCTTTGCCATCTGTAGATAATGACGCCAGTGTCTACGCCATCTGCAGAGAATGGTACCAGTGTCTTTGCCATCTACAGAGAATGGTGACAGTGTCTTTGCCATCTGCAGAGAATGGTGCCAGTGTCTTTGCTATCTGTAGATAATGACGCCAGTGTCTACGCCATCTGCAGAGAATGGTACCAGTGTCTTTGCCATCTACAGAGAATGGTGCCAGTGTCTTTGCCATCTGTAGATAATGACGCCAGTGTCTTCGCCATCTGCATAGAATGGTGCCAGTGTCTTTACCATCTGTTGATAATGACGCCAGTGTCTTCGCCATCTGCAGAGAATGGTACCAGTGTCTTCGCCATCCGCAGAGAATTGTGTCAGAGTCTTTGCCATCCGTACAGAATGGTGCTAGTGTCTTTGCCATCTGCATAGAATGGTGCCTGATGTCTTCGCCATCTGTAGATAATGACGCTAGTGTCTTCGCCATTTGCAAAGAATGGTGCCAGTGTCTTCGCCATCTGTACAGAATGGTGCCTAGTGTCTTCGCCATCTGCAGAGAATGGTACCAGTGTCTTCGCCATCTGTAGAGAATTGTGCCTAGTGTCTTTGCCATCTGCAGAGAATGGTACCAGTGTCTTCGCCATCTGCAGAGAATGGTACTAGTGTCTTCACCATCTGTAGAGAATGGTACCAGTGTCTTTGCCATCTGTAGAGAATGGTGCCTAGTGTCTTTGCCATCTGCAGAGAATGGTACCAGTGTCTTTGCCATCTGCAGAGAATGGTACTAGTGTTTTTGCCATCTGCAGAGAATGGCACCTGGTGTCTTTGAAATCTGTAGAGAATGGTGCCAGTGTCTATGCCATCCACAAAGAATGGTGCCAGTGTTTTTGCCATCTGCAAAGAATGGTGCCTGTGTCTTCGCCATCTGCAAAGAATGATGCCGGTGTCTTCACCATCGGCAAAGAATGGTGCCGATATCTTCGCCATCTGCAAAGAATGGTGCCAGTGTCTTTGCCATCTTCAAAGAATGGTGCCAGTGTCTACGCCATCTGCAAAGAATGGGGCGGATGTCTTCGCTATCTGCAAAGAATGGTGCCAGTGTCTTCGTCATCTGAAGAGAATGGTGCCTGGTGTCTTCACCATCTGCAAAGAATGGTGCCAGTGTTTTTGGCATCTACAAAGAATGGTGCCAGTGTTTTTGGCATCTGCAAAGAATGGTGCCAGTGTTTTTGGCATCTGCAAAGAATGGTGCCAGTGTTTTTGGCATCTGCAAAGAATGGTGCCAGTGTCTTCACCATCTGCAAAGAATGGTGCCAGTGTCTTCACCATCTGCAAAGAATGGTGCCACTATTTTTGGCATCTGCAAAGAATGGTGCCGGTGTCTTTGCCATCTGCAAAGAATGGTGCCAGTGTCTTTGCCATCTGCAAAGAATGGTGCCAGTGTCTTCGCCATCTGCAGTGAAAGGTGCCAATGTCTTCGTCATCTGTAGAGAATGGTGTCATTCTCTTTGCCATGCGTTCGAAACATTATTAGGATTAATTCTGCAATGGCTTTCAATTATGATGTATATGTACGTATGTGTGTACACCTACATACATACATACAGACATATATGGATTAAGCTACAAATATCCTTTAATATCCAATGGGCTCTACTTCAGAATTAATATATTTTCATATATGTTAACCGAAGGGGAATTTCTTAATTAATAATAATATCGTCCCTTCGTGGGTTCAAACCAACGCCCAGCGGACAGAGGAGCAATCAGGACTTCAGTGGTGTTATCGACTAGACCAACATATATAGGATAATAGATATATATATATATATATATATATATATATATATAGTTATATATATATATATTTATGTAAACTATTAGTTTGCTGCTCTGTGCAGTAGAAATAAAAAAAAACATAAATTGCTGTTTTTCTAGTGGATGCAGATACATAGAAAGAAGACGAGAGAGAGAGAGAGGGCGAGAGAGATAAAGAGGCGGAGGAGAGAGAGAGAGAGAGAGAGAGAGACCTTACCTTACCTCACAGACCTTACAGTTCGTTCGGGTTGCCCCAGGTCCCTCAGTGTGAGGCGCCTCTAATGTCTACCAGAGAGTTGCTAGTACATCTTCCGGTATATTTTGCATCTTCCAATCTTGGATGGTCTGGGATGCAGTTAGATATTTGTCGAGCTTATTCTTAAACACATCTACGCTCACTCCTGATATATTCCTCAGATGAGCTGGCAACGCATTGAATAGACGCTGCATTATCGATGCTGGTGCGGTAGTGTGATAATGTTCTGTGTGCTTTCCTTATTGCTTCCTTTTTTTCCTGATATTTTTAGTTCCATGATATTTTCTGTTATTCCTTCTATCTGTTTCCATGCCTGAATTATCATGTAGCGTTCTCTTCTCCTTTCTAGACTATATAATTTTAAGAATTGTAGTCTTTCCCAGTAGTCTAGGTCCTTAACTTCTTCTATTCTAGCTGTAAAGGACCTTTGTACACTCTCTATTTGTGCAATATCCTTTTGATAGTGTGGGTACCATATCATATTGCAATATTCAAGTGGACTACGAACATATGTTTTATAAAGCAATAATCATGTGTTCAGCTTTTCTTGTTTTGAAGTGCCGTAACAACATTCCCACCATTTTGCTTACATTTTGCCAACAGAATGGCTATTTGATCATTGCATAACATGTTCCTATTCATCATCACACCAAGGTCTTTAACTGCTTCCTTATTTGTGATTTGGTCTCATTATTAGGTCCCCTATATGCATATAGCTTTCCTTCTCTGTCTCCATAATTTATTGATTCAAATTTATCAGAGTTTAAATACCATCCTATTTACCTCTGCCCAATCATATTACTTTGTTAAGGTCTCTTTGTAGAGCATTCCTATCTTCATCACAAGTAATTTCTCTACTTATTCTTGTGTCATCAGCGAAACTACTCACTACCGAATCCTTACCATTACTGTCTATGTCTTTCATCATAATAACAAACAATATTGCAGCTAGCACCGTACCTTGTGGCACACCGATATTACCTTGGTTTCATCCGATTTCTCATCGTTTGCAATAACTATCTGTTTTCTGTTGTGTAAAAAATTCTTTTAAACCATCTTCCTACTTTATCTACGATATTGTGTTTTCTAATTTTTCTTTGCTAATATATTATGGTCTACTTTGTCAAAAGCTTTTGCAAAGTCTAGATAAACCACATCTGTTTCATTTCCGCTTTTCATATTTTTGAATATGTTCTCACGGTGGACTAACAGTTGGGTTTGTGTACTTTTTCCGGGTACGAAACCGTGTTGTCCTATATTAAACAAATTAGTTTTTTTATTAAATGTTTCATAATATTTTTTCTTCATTACCCTTTCATACACTTTCATAATATGTGATGTTAGACTCACAGGCCTATAATTACTTGCCTCTAGTCTTGATCCACTTTTGAAAGTAGGGGTGATATATGCTAATTTGTGCTCATCATAAATCTTGCCTGTATCTACACTTTGTCTTAATAATATTGCAAGTGGCTTTGCGATAGAATGAACTACTTTCTTTAACAAAATAGCAGGGACTCAATCCGGCCCTGCAGCAGCTCCATTTTTTAATTTCATTAATTGCCTGCACAATATCAGCTTCATTAATTTCTATGTCAGCTAAATATTTTACTATTTTCGTCCCTTACTTCTATATCATTATCTTCATTATCTATTCTAGGGGTGAATTCTCTATATCGTTCTGCCAGTATGTTGCAAATTTCCTTTTTTTCATTCGTTAATCTCCCTTCAATTCTCAGAGGGCCTATTTCTATTCTTCTTTTATTCATCTTCTTCGCATATGAGTATAATAGTTTGGGGTTTTGCTTGATATTTAATAGGGTTTTTTCTTCCAGTCCCGTTTTTCATTTTCTTTTGATTGTATAATCTTTTTGTTCTGCATTTTCTATCTTACTTTTTAGTTCTATAACTTTCCATGCATTTTTTTTCTTTTGCAAGACCTTTTTTCCACTTTCTGATTTTCTGGAACAAGATCCTTCTGTCTCTTGTATGCATGAATGATGTTTACTTTTCTTCTTCGGTATATATTTATCCACTATTTTCTCCAATATTTTATACAATATCTCCGTATTTACCCTTATGTCATCACTTACGAAAATGTTATCCCAATCTTTGTTTAATTCTTCATTAATTTCTGACCATTTTATATTTTTACTGTAGAAGTTGTATTTTCCATATCCTTCCCACTTTTTCATTTCTTGCTTTATCTCTATTTTCACTTGCTTTGGAATGAACTGTTAATTCTATGACATTATGATCTGAAATACTCGCATTATAAAACTATTATTTCTTTAACATAATTCATCTCGTTCACAAATACTAGGTCTAAAGTATTTTCCTTTCTTGTTGGCAGGTGATTTATTTGTTGAATGTTGTATTCTAGTAGCATATCTAATAGCTTTTCAAATTGCCTCTTATCTTTCTGCACTACTATTACTCTCTTTTTTAATATGTATAAGTACAACCACAGTCTCCTATTCGTTCTTTCCATTCTATGAAAGGAAAGTTGAAGTCACCAGATAGGAGAATAGTCCAGTCCTTGTGATTTCTACATATATCATCCAATTTTTCAATTATTAAGTCAAACTCTTTAGTATTAGGAGGTCTACTAAATATTCTATGTTCATCAATTTTTCAGATTCAAATTCTACCGCTATTAGTTCACATTCTGAGTTACTATATTTCTCATATATTTTTCCTTGTTTTTGTCTTTCCCATATATTGGCGGTTCCCCCTTGATTCCTATTTTTTCTATCTGATCTATAAGTTTGGAACCCTTTTATTTGATCATCATTTCCCAAGTCTCTTGGGAAATACCAGGTTTCACTTATATTCATTATATCTATTTTCTTTTCATTTTGGGTTAGTTCTTCTAAGTACTCTATTTTTTCTTTTTGAATTGCTCGAACTAAACCCTGCGCATTCATCACTATGATGGTTTGCGTGTTTTCTCCTTCATTTAATATTGGTAGTAATAAGGATTTTCCCATGTCTCTTTCCTGTTCTGGTATGTTGTTCTTTTTTTCATTTCCAGAAATTCTGACATTAAAAAAATCCAAACTTTTCCATAATATTTGATCTTCCTTCATCATAATTATTCATTTTGTGTCTGAATCTGCAATTTTTCTCCGTTTCTGCATATCCTCTTGCATAATAAATACAGTTATTATCTCTTGAGTAGAATTTCGGAGCTGATGCTTTGAAATTTTTTGCTGACACCTCTGCATATCTCATTGGTGGTTTGCTTTTCTCTTTTACCTGATATTCTTGATTTAATCTCTTTATTTTGTTTCTTTCTTATTTTGGATTTTATTACTTGGTTTGGTTATTTATTTGATTATGATTCATGGCTACAGGGTGCATATATTTGCATTTTTTGTCGAAAACTTACATCCTTTTCCTTCTTTTAGGTTTTTACATAATTTTGGATGCAGATCTCTGCAATCATCCCCATAGCCTATAAGTATGCACATTTACCATATATTTCATAGTTTGACATACCTTAGGAATGTTTGTAGTAACATCTTTCTCCAAATCTGCAATTCCCTCTTTTCAAAAGGTTGCAGATTTTTGTCGTTTCTTGTCTATTTTTTTCCTTTTTTTTTTCTCTTTCCGTCATTGTGTAGATCTGGGTAGAGCCTCTTCGGGATTTGCTTTTCTGTTGTCATATCGTAATTTATTTCTTCGTAGGTATGCTGCTTTATTGCCTCATATGTAGTATCAATGAGTATCTCTGCATCCATACTTTTATCTTGTTCTTTGTGTTTTCCTTATTTTTTTCTGTCATTTCATTTTTGTTTACTTCTCTTCCGTTTTTTCTCTTCTCTTTTTCTTTCTTCTTCCTCTTCCTCTTCTTCATCCTCAACTATTTGTACATTCAATCTTGATTTAATTAACATTGTCTATCCATGATAGACATGTTGAACAAAAATTCTTGTATCTTTTTCTCAATCTTGCATTTACCTCAGCACACTGTGGGATGGGTCGGAATGTTGCAATGCAGCACATTTTCTGATTAGGTTTTGTGGATTGACTATGCTATAACCAAAACCTTACACAGTTGCATGCTTTTGGGTTTTTTGGCATTCTTTTTCCTAATGCATCAATTAGGATATTCACAAGATTCACCTTACCTTCATTTTTTTCTTTGTCGGAATATGTTGGTTTATGTATATTTTCATTTATGAGTCTCTTGACCAACTAGGATTTTTTTATTTGGAACTTCTTCAATTATTTTCAAGATTTTTTCATTAGATTTGTTCCAGTTTGAAGGATTATATCCTTCTAATATATCTATGAATGCTTTTGGTATCCTTTTTGGTTAGGACTGTTTGCTGATGTCATTAGATGAAGAAAATGCCAAAGTTCCCCTTACCCTTATGCCTGACCTCATCGTAATTGGCAAATCCGGCCAAGCAAGCTAAATTACGCCACCTCTTCCCGCAGTTGGAACTTACTGCCATCTTGTTCTGATTTCAGTATTACACTTGTTAAACTAACTTAGAAGACGCTTTATCCTACTATTTTCACACTAATCTTATCACCGATAGTTCACGAACACTTCTAGATATTTCTCAAATTCTAGTCGTATGTTAAACTTGTGATATCTGTTTGATTAATCTGACTTTCACGCGGGTACGTCTCACCAAGCAAGATGGCTACTACGAGAGAGAGAGAGAGAGCACGAAATACTTTTATCATCGTAATTTTGCAACTTCCATGGGGCTTAAAGTTTAATCCCCTTAGTGTATGAAGTATGGGGTACTTCCTAACTCACACCAACAGCCAACCCCGGCCGGCCCCCACCCCCACCCCCGCACATCCTTTCCAACCACACGCACCAGAAAGTACCAGGAGTTAATTCCAAATACTGTGCCATATTTTGGCCTTTAGTACATTGTAAAGTAGGAAGAACTTAAAAAAAAAAATCTGAGGATCATCAAAGTAATTTTTTCTAATTATTTGTAATATTTATACTTATTTATATATTATCCTTTAAACTTAAAAAGTTTCATGAGATAAGATAACAGAAGAAGACTATTTTTTTTTTATTTAAATAGTCTAAATGACTTGGGGAAAATCCCCACGAAGTGTATACCGTAGATTTATATTATTTGAGGTTGATAATATATTTTGAAATTATATTTTCTTAAAAAGTGCAAAGGGAAAAAAATGAGTAAATATCTTATATAAACACAACATCTCACGGGGCACTGAAGAAAGAACACTTTGAACTGTATCCTTATTCTCATGTTATCTTACTTTTTATTTTATTTATTTATTTATTTTTTATTTATTTATTGATTTATTTATTTATTTTATTTATTTATTTATTTATTTATTTCCTTTACTTTTTATTTATTTGTTTATTAATTTATTAATTTATTTACTTACTCTTGCTAATCTATTTATTTTATTCATGAAATTTATTTATTTATTTATTTACTTATCTCTTACTTATCTATCTATTGTCTTTGCAATAAACTTTAATGAAGTTGTTTAAGCTTTCATAATTGACGCCCAGGGAAGGACAGACTAAGGACTTCATTTATGAACATAATAAATACAAAAACTCTCCATTGAATGCCTAATATATGTATAAACACTTAAGTAAACAAGAGCAGCTTTGCAAATAATTCCTGAAAAAAAAAAATCCCATTCGAGCGATCTCAACCTTGCTCGTTCCAGCCATCGTTACGCAAAAGCTAAGAATTCCTGGACATCACTTTAAAGACTTAGAAAATAGAGTCATTAAGCCCCTCTCGGATGGCCTCTCCTCTCCCCACCCCCCTCCCTCCTCACCCCATCATCCGA
The DNA here is from genome assembly GCF_015104395.2 of Macrobrachium nipponense. Taxonomy (NCBI): domain Eukaryota; kingdom Metazoa; phylum Arthropoda; class Malacostraca; order Decapoda; family Palaemonidae; genus Macrobrachium; species Macrobrachium nipponense. The sequence continues at coordinate 10,962,486 of NC_061105.1, read as the reverse complement.
CCGCCCCCCCCCTACCTCCTTGAACAAGCATGCAATCAGCCTTTGCTTGAATGTGAGCTATAATGTGCTTAATTACTCAACCCCGGAGTCCTGCCCGATTGCGAAGGCAGGCGGTAGTATACCATTAATCTGGCGAGTATGATGAGATGGCCCCTCGCGAGACGTTTTATCCTGGGTGTGCATTATCGTTTCATATATAATGAGGAATATGCATTATAAATGCTACATTAATGCACTCATTATCTTTCGCAACCTTATTAACGGGCGGTGTTTATTCATCTCCCGGTGAAATGAGATTGCGCATGGGCGAACTGGTGCCGTGAACTTTCTTCAGACAGACTGCCTTTATTTTCTGTTTCGTTTCGTTCTTACAATTCCTTTTAACCTGCAGTATAAAGAAAACAATGATAACTCAAGATATAACACAAACTAAATGCAAACACAAGGCTCTATCTTCCTGTTTACATAAACAGACTAATTACCACAAGCTCAAGCAAGGGCAACGAATATTCGACAACCATTGCATATTATCCAAGAAGTGTCCTGTGGCTATTTCTTGCGGGCAAAGAGCCAATGAGTATCTGGTAACTATAAGGTTTATGGCAGTGTCTGTAAACTGCTCTATGTTAATCAAAATTATCCGAAAATTATACAAAAATAAAGCAGCATATAGTACCAACTACATGTTAGCAAAGATATAACTGACAATTACAGTTTATTAGCCGGAAGTATCTGATAACAACTTCAGGCTAACCAAGAAGTATCTGGCAACAGTTATATGCATATTCAAGAGGTATGTGGCACCTGGTACATGTTCAGTGAAGATGTAAATGACAGCTACCATGTACTAGCTAGGAAGTATGGCAACAATACATGCTAACCAATAAGCATCTGGCAACAGTTTCATGCTTACCAAGAAGTGCCTGGCATTTGTTACATAAAAATCAACAAGTATCTTGTACCTGCTACATTATAGCAAAGACATTTCTTCCAGTACTCCATGCTAGCCAAGAAGTACCTAGCAACTATTACATGCTACTTACTACTTGTTAGTCGAGAAGTTTGTAATAGTTACAATATGCTAGCTAAGGGGCATCTAGTAACTAGTAACATGTTACGAAAGAAGTGCCCGGCAACTGCAATATACGGAGGTTATTCTGTAGACCAGTATAATACTAGTTTAACAACAATAACCTCTTCCCATATTCTTGCAAGATGTGTCTTCCCATTTGTATATAAGATAACAATTTACTTAAGAAAGAAATCGTGAGAATCGGGCGAGAAATAGTAAGGTATTATAACAGCCATGATAAGATATAAGTCATCCTTTGTTTTTTAAACAAGCTGTTATTAATAATGTACAAACTTCTTTTATGAGAAAAGACTGGAAACTAATACAAACTTCAATGTGATATCATGCCTCGAGAGAGAAACGAGAATACAGAGATTTGAGGTTAATGAAAAAATAAAATATCTCATCAGCCATTTAGAACTCACTATACAGAAAAAACTTTTGAGCTTTTTGTCGCTGTATTAAAATATTCAAGAAGATAATCCAACCAGATATTGATCCTAAACTCTAAATGTATAAAGCTATCAGAGGCTATGGATAAATTATTGCTGAATGAATCTTCACCCGAATTAAGGCTGTAAAAGGAATCAGAGAAAATAGAGTCCTGTTGATATGAATTCTTAGAGATGTAAGCCTTCGTGATGCTAAAGAACACAAAGACACCGTTATGATCTAAGCCGAGGTCTGAAGACTGCCTTCATCCTACCTAAGCCATAACATATTCAGAGCAAGGTATTCGATTGCGATATTTTATTGACAGCAGGAACAGAGGACACCAGAGACCCTGTTACTAACCGGATTAAACGAAAATTGTATTGTGGAGGTCAGGGTGACCTTCAGTCAAGGGAAGCTGCAGGTTTAATTGGCAATCGTTAAGCCTTTACAGGACACAAGCTTGACCAGTCAGGAGACGTTTACAGCTGACTTTATCAATGGGTCTACTGCCTTCTAATTTTTTTGTTTTTGTTTATTTATGATTATTAACTGAGTTGCTTGCTGAAGTACGATTTAATTGATTTTCCTCTCGTCATAAACGTAAAACTTGAAGCCTTTTAATGTTTTTATACCGTAGCAGAGAAAAATGAAGCAGTTTTATTGTCAATTTGTCTTTTATTTTTTTTTATTTTTTGTCATTTCGTCAAAGTGATAAATTCTCGCCAAACGTTGCTATATATTGATGTGTTTTTTTTATTATATATATATATATATATATATATATATATATATTATATATATATATATATGTGTGTGTGTGTGTGTGTGTGTGTGTGTTTGTATTTATATTATTATATATATATATATATATTATAATATATATATATATATATATATATATATATATATTGTGTGTGTGTGTGTGTGTGTGTGTGTGTGTATGTATGTATATATTATATATATATATATATTTTTTGAGTAATTTGATTCCACTCTCAGAAAGGGATAATTTTTTATTATTTCAGATATTTCTACCACATATAATTACCAGATTGCTTTAGAACGTTCATTTAACTAAGGTCTCTTTCATTTTTAGAAGCATATCATTATGTAATGATATCTAAGCCATTTGAAAATAAATATGGAAGAATTAAATAAGTATGTACATTCACGAAAACTGTAATTCCTTTAGGTGAGCCACCGTGTTAACTACGAAGGACAAGGAGACAACATAAATCAGGATGATAAAACGATAGAAGGAATAAAGATTGAAAAAAAAAAAAAAATATAAAAAAATAAATGACAAACTATGCCATATGAAACAGAAACAGTTTTAATTTTAGCTATAAAAGTGAAGTCTATGAAATAATAATATGAAATCTGAGTAACCTAAACATTTTATCAACCCCCCTCCAACTACATTCAATATATTTTATGAAATACATCCCCAAAAAGGCGGATAAATATCACTCGATAAGAATATTCAGCAATCGCAGGAAATCCAGATCTTAAAGTAAAACTCGAAAGAACCAAAATAAAAACTTGCAAAAATTTTGAAAATTTTTGTTTTTCGAAACGCCCGAATGTTCTTATAATGGAAAACCCTAACAATAAGTGACGAAAAGAAAGCCAACACATAGTTTTTCGGTTAGAAAATACAATTAATAGTTACAAAGGCGAACAAATAACACAAAGGCGGTGGTGAATGGTCCATTGAAAGCAATTGACAACCTAAAGGTGAACTCGCCTTACCTGCTGTGTCCGGTGTATCGGTCAATTATAACTTAAAAGTCGCGAGGAATAATTCAGGAGGCTGAAAGCAGGGAAAAACAAACTGAAACTAAACAATAAATTAAAAAATTGTCATTGAAGAGCTCTATGGAAAACGAGAGACAGCAGAAATTAAAGGCTACCTGATACGTGAGACGAAATGAATTTGCAGAATGGTACCAAACTTGTGTGATATTTGTCAAAATAAAAGGAAATTGTTTGAATCATTTCCATATTTGGTAATTAAGGGATTCAAAAAATTCTCAGTTATCAAATCTTAAGATTCGTGAGATATATAACTCACCCGCAGGGCGTAGTTGGGTCAGCACACTTCAAGCGGTGCACTGCAAGCATTGCTTAAGGTTCTTTGCAGCGTACCTTTGGCCTCAAGCTACAACCCTTTTCATTCCTCTTGCTGTACCTCCGTTCATATTTCCTACCGGTAGACTTTTTAAACCTTTTTACTCTCAATTTTCCCTTCAGTTGAATGACCTCATAGGTCCCAGTGCTTGGCCTTTGGCTTAAATCTAATCATTCATTCCTGAATACAAAGATCTTCAGGTTCCATTGCGTCTATCGACTAAGATCTATCTAACTCACAATCCTGTATTGTTGATTACAGATATATTTTAAAGTCTTTTTTTTTGTGCGGGGGGTGGGGGGGGGGGGGGGGGGGCGGGGGGTGTTGAGGGGGTGGGGGTGGGAATAAGAAAAATTAGCATGTGTAAGGCATTCATTTATTCATTTCTTTGAAGGTAATCTCAAATTATAAATGTTTTATATATATATATATATATATATATATATATAGCATATATATATATAATATATATAGTATTATATATATATATATATATATATATATATATATATATATATATGTATGTATATATATATATAGATATATATATATATATATATATATATATATACATACATATATATATACATATATATATATATATATATATATATATATATATATATATATATATATATATATATATATATATAATAATATATAACACACAAACACACACACACACACACACACATTATATATATATATATATATATAGATATATATATATATATATATATATATATATATATATATATACATATATATATATATATATATATATATATATATATATATATATATATATATATATATATTATATAACACACAAACACACACACACACACACACAACACACACACACACACACACACACATATATATATATATATATGTATATATATATATAGTATATATATATATATATATGTATATATATATATATATATATGTATATATAGTATATACATATTCACCCCTTATCTGTGTGTGTATGGACGGATAGCTATCTATCTGGGTGTGTATCTAAACTAAAATTCAGTTTACCCCTGGTATGCAACACACACACACACAAACACAGACTATAAATATATCAGACCTCAGAAACAAACTCAAAAAGAATTACTAGTATATACACTTCCTTTAGCTGTGTGTATCTTCGGCCAACTAAGAGCGTTTAAACCAAATGGAAGCCGGGGCCTTCATTTGCGAGTAAATAATAGCTCTTTCCTGCCACTTGCTTGCAAGGAGATACCTGAAAGGCAGTCGTGGTCTGGACCTTCCCGCACACCCCCCCCCCCCCCCCCCACCCCCCCAACTCCACACAACCCCATCCCCCCCACCCCGCGAGTGAAAAACTCGAGATTAGCTTCCTGAAAAGAAGGAGATAATAAGATTGGGGGGGGGAATCTTGAAAGAGGAGATTAGCAGATTAGGATTGGGCTCATCCCGTTCCATCGGTGGAGAAAGAAGGAGAAGATAGGAGGAGGAGTACGATTAGCCTCCTTCTCTCTCTTCTAAAGGATGGTGAGAGTTTTCGGGTCTCTCTCTCTCTCTCTCTCTCTCTCTCTCTCTCTCTCTCTCTCTCTATTC
>NC_061105.1:10946019-10956755 GCF_015104395.2 Macrobrachium nipponense | reverse complement strand
TGCCTGATGTCTTCGCCATCTGTAGATAATGACGCTAGTGTCTTCGCCATTTGCAAAGAATGGTGCCAGTGTCTTCGCCATCTGTACAGAATGGTGCCTAGTGTCTTCGCCATCTGCAGAGAATGGTACCAGTGTCTTTGCCATCTGTAGAGAATGGTGCCTAGTGTCTTTGCCATCTGCATGAGAAATGGTACATGTCCTTCGCCATCTGCAGAGAATGGTACTAGTGTCTTCGCCATCTGTAGAGAATGTACCAGTGTCTTTGCCATCTGTAGAGAATGGTGCTATTGTCTTTTGCCATCTGCAGAGAATGGTACAGTGTCTTTGCCATCTGCAGAGAATGGTACTAGTGTTTTTTTGCCATCTGCAGAGAATGGCACCTGGTGTCTTTGAAATCTGTAGAGAATGGTGCCAGTGTCTACGCCATCCACAAAGAATGGTGCCATTGTGTTGCCATCTGCAAAGAATGGTGCCTGTCTTTCCGCCATCTTGCGCCATCTGCACAAAGAATGATGCCGGTGTCTTCACCATCGGCAAAGAATGGTGCCGATATCTTCGCCATCTGCAAAGAATGGTGCCGGGTGTTCCTTTGCCATCTTCAAAGAATGGTGCCAGTCGTCTGCAAAGAATGGGGCGGATGTCTTCGCTAATCTGCAAAGAATGGTGCCAGTGTCGTCATGAAGAGAAGGTGCCTGGTGTCTTCACCATCTGCAAAGAATGGTGCCAGTGTTTTTGGCATCTACAAAGAATGGTGCCAGTGTTTTTGGCATCTGCAAAGAATGGTGCCAGTGTTTTTGGCATCTGCAAAGAATGGTGCCAGTGTTTTTGGCATCTGCAAAGAATGGTGCCAGTGTCTTCACCATCTGCAAAGAATGGTGCCAGTGTCTTCACCATCTGCAAAGAATGGTGCCACTGTTTTTGGCATCTGCAAAGAATGGTGCCGGTGTCTTTGCCATCTGCAATGAATGGTGCCAGTGTCTTTGCCATCTGCAAGAATGGTGCCAGTGTCTTCGCCATCTGCAGTGAAAGGTGCCAATGTCTTCGTCATCTGTAGAGATGGTGTCATTCTCTTTGCCATGCATAGAGAATGGTGCCAGTGTCTCTTCGCCATCCGCAGAGAATGGTGCTAGTGTCCTTCGCCATTTGCAAAGAATGGTGCCAGTGTCTTCACTAGCTGTAGAGAAATTAAGCAAGTACAAAATGCGCCCAAGTTTCTTCAGCGCAATAGTTTTCTGTACATCGTACATAATCAGGGCGATTGAAAACATCTCTCTTTCGGTATTCACGGCTCTATGAGCCGCGACCCATCAAACTTTAAAGTCACAGCCAGGTGCTGGCCTGCCCTATATCGTTGCCAGACGCAGGATTAGGGCTAACTGTAGCTTAAATAAATGAAAATAAAACAAAGGCTAGAAGGATGTAATTCGGTATGTTTGATGACTGGAGGGTGGGTGATCAACATACCAATTTGCAGCCCTCTGGCCACAGTAGCTTTTAAGATGCGAGGGCGGAAGGAAAAAATACGGACGAACGGACAAAGTCATCTCGATAGTTATCCTCTAAGAAAACTAAAAATAAAAGTTAAATAATTTCACAAAGGATGACTGTCCTCTCCTCCTCTTTTATGCACAACAAATTCTCTGTCATTTCCAGGAATTTCATTTTGAGATACTCTGTAAAAAAAAAAAAAAAAAAATATTTCCTGCCCGGTGATGGAATGTTTGTGAAGCTTCATCTGATTTTTATTGGGAGTCTTCAGTCAAATGTGAAAGGAAGGTCTCCCCCCTTTAAGTCTTTATTGTATGATTTATTTTTTTTATTCCTTTTTTCTATTATCTTTTTTGTAAATGCGTTCGAAACATTATTAGGATTAATTCTGCAATGGCTTTCAATTATGATGTATATGTACGTATGTGTGTACCTACATACATACATACAGACATATATGGATTAAGCTACAAATATCCTTTAATATCCAATGGGCTCTACTTCAGAATTAATATATTTTCATATATGTTAACCGAAGGGGAATTTCTTAATTAATAATAATATCGTCCCTTAGTGGGTTCAAACCAACGCCCAGCGGACAGAGGAGCAATCAGGACTTCAGTGGTGTTATCGACTAGACCCAACATATATATATATATATATATATATATATATATATATATATATATATATATATATATATATAATATATATATTTTATGTAAAATATTGTTTAAAATATTGTTTGCTGCTCTGTGCGTAGAAATAAAAAAAATCATAAATTGCTGTTTTTTCTAGTGGGATGCAGATACATAGAAAGAAGACGAGAGAGAGAGAGAGGGGCGAGAGAGATAAAGAGGCGGAGAGAGAGAGAGAGAGAGAGAGACTCGACCTTACCTTACCTTACAGACCTTACAGTTCGTTCGGGTTGCCCCCAGGTCCCCTCAGTGTGAGGCGCCTCTAATGTCTACCAGAGAGTTGCTAGTACAATTCCTTCCGGTATATTTTGCATCTTCCAATCTTGGATGGTCTGGGATGCAGTTTAGATATTTGTCGAGCTTATTCTTAAACACATCTACGCTCACTCCTGATATATTCCTCAGATGAGCTGGCAACGCATTGAATAGACGCTGCATTATCGATTGCTGGTGCGTAGTGGATTAATGTTCTGTGTGCTTTCCTTATTTTCCTGGTATAGTTTTTGGGCCACTATTAATCTACCTCTGCTTGCTCTTTCTGATATTTTTAGTTCCATGATATTTTCTGTATTCTTCTATCTGTTTTCCATGCCTGAATTATCATGTAGCGTTCTCTTCTCCTTTCTAGACTATAGTAATTTTAAGGATTGTAGTCTTTCCCAGTAGTCTAGGTCCTTAACTTCTTCTATTCTAGCTGTAAAGGACCTTTGTACACTCTCTATTTGTGCAATATCCTTTGATAGTGTGGGTACCATATCATATTGCAATATTCAAGTGAACTACGAACATATGTTTATAAAGCATATCATGTGGTTTCACTTTTCTTGTTTTGAAGTGCCGTAACAACATTCCCATTTTTGCTTTACATTTTTGCCAACAGAATGGCTATTTGATCATTGCATAACATGTTCCTATTCATCATCACACCAAGGTCTTTAACTGCTTCCATATTTATGATTGTCTCATTATTAGGTCCCCTATATGCATATAGCTTTCCTTCTCTGTCTCCATAATTTATTGATTCAAATTTATCAGAGTTAATACCATCCTATTTACCTCTGCCCAATCATATACTTTGTTAAGGTCTCTTTGTAGAGCATTCCTATCTTCATCACAAGTAATTTCTCTACTTATTCTTGTGTCATCAGCGAACACTACTCACTACCGAATCCTTAACATTACTGTCTATGTCTTCAATCATATAACAAACAATATTGCAGCTAGCACCGTACCTTGTGGCACACCGATATTACCTTGGTTTCATCCGATTACTCATCGTTTGCATAACTATCTGTTTTCTGTTGTGTAAAATTCTTTTAACCATCTTCCTACTTTATCTACGATATTGTGTTTTCTAATTTTCTTTGCTAATATATTATGGTCTACTTTGTCAAAAGCTTTTGCAAAGTCTAGATAAACCTACATCTGTTTCATTTCCGCTTTTCATATTTTTGAATATGTTCTCACGGTGGACTAACAGTTGGGTTTGTGTACTTTTTCCGGGTACGAAACCGTGTTGTCCTATATTAAACAATTATTTTTTATTAAATGTTTCATAATATTTTTCTTCATTACCCTTTCATACACTTTCATAATATGTGATGTTAGACTCACAGGCCTATAATTACTTGTCTCTAGTCTTGATCCACTTTTGAAAGTAGTGGGTGATATATGCTAATTTGTGCTCATCATAAATCTTGCCTGTATCTACACTTTGTCTTAATAATATTGCAAGTGGCTTTGCGATAGAATGAACTACTTTTCTTTAACAAAATAGCAGGGACTCAATCCGGCCCTGCAGCAGCTCATTTTTAATTTCATTAATTGCCTGCACAATATCAGCTTCATTAATTTCTATGTCAGCTAAATATTCACTATTTTCGTCCCTTACTTCTATATCATTATCTTCATTATCTATTCTAGGGGTGAATTCTCTCTTATATCGTTCTGCCAGTATGTTGCAAATTTCCTTTTTTTCATTCGTTAATCTCCCTTCAATTCTCAGAGGGCCTATTTCTATTCTTCTTTTATTCATCTTCTTCGCATATGAGTATAATAGTTTGGGGTTTTGCTTGATATTTAGTAGGGTTTTTTCTTCCAAGTCCCGTTTTCATTTTTCTTTTGATTGTATAATCTTTTGTTCTGCATTTTCTATCTTACTTTTTAGTTCTATAACTTTCCATGCATTTTTTTCTTTTGCAAGACCTTTTTTCCACTTTCTGATTTTCTGGAACAAGATCCTTCTGTCTCTTGGTAGAATGCAATGATGTTTACTTTTCTTCTTCGGTATAATTTATCCACTATTTTCTCCAATATTTTATATAATATCTCCGTATTTAAACTTATGTCATCACTTACGAAAATGTTATCCCCAATCTTTGTTTAATTCTTCATTAATTTCTGACCATTTTATATTTTTACTGTAGAAGTTGTATTTTCCATATCCTTCCCACTTTTTCATTTCTTGCTTATCTCTATTTTCACTTGCTTTGGAATGAACTGTTAATTCTATGACATTATGATCTGAAATACTCGCATTATAAACTATTATTTCTTTAACATAATTCATCTCGTTCACAAATACTAGGTCTAAAGTATTTTCCCTTTCTTGTTGGCAGGTGATTTATTTGTTGAATGTTGTATTCTAGTAGCATATCTAATAGCTTTTCAAATTGCCTCTTATCTTCTGCACTACTATTACTCTCTTTTTTATATTGTATAAGTACAACCACAGTCTCCTATTCGTTCTTTCCATTCTACGAAAGGAAAGATGAAGTCACCAGATAGGAGAATAGTCCAGTCCTTGTGATTTCTACATATATCATCCAATTTTCAATTATTAAGTCAACTCTTTAGTATTAGGAGGTCTATATATTACTATGTTCATCAATTTTTCAGATTCAAATTTTCTACCGCTATTAGTTCACATTCTGAGTTACTATATTTCTCATATATTTTTCCTGTTTTTTTGTCTTTCCATATATGCGGTTCCCCCTTGATTCTATTTTTTCTATCTGATCTATAAGTTTGGAACCCTTTTATTTGATCATCATTCCCAGTCTCTTGGGAATACCAGGTTTCACTTATATTCATTATATCTATTTTCTTTTCATTTTGGGTTAGTTTCTTCTAAGTACTCTATTTTTCTTTTTTGAGTTACTCGTAACTAAAACCCTGCGCATTCATCACTATGATGGTTTTGCGTGTTTTCTCCTTCATTTAATATTGGTAGTAATAAGGATTTTCCCATGTCTCTTTCCTGTTCTGGTATGTTGCTTCTTTTTTTTTCATTTCCAGAAATTCTGACATTAAAAAATCCAACTTTTCCATAATATTTGATCTTCCTTCATCATAATTATTCATTTTGTGTCTGAATTATGCAATTTTCCTCCGTTTCTGCAATATCCTCTGTCTAATAAATACAGTTATTATCTCTTGAGTAGAATTTCGGAGCTGATGCTTTGAAATTTTTTGCTGACACCTCTGCATATCTCATTGGTGGTTTGCTTTTCTCTTTTAGCCTGATATTCTTGATTTTTCTCTCTTTATTTGTTTCTTTCTTATTTTTGGATTTTATTACTTGGTTGGTTATTTATTTGATTATGATTCAAGGCTACAGGTGCATATATTTGCATTTTTTGTCGAACTTTACATCCTTTTCCTTCTTTTAGTTTTTACATAATTTTGGATGCAGATCTCTGCAATCATCCCCATAGCCATATAAGTATGCACATTTACCATATATTTCATAGTTTTGACATACCTTAGGATGTTTTGTAGTAACATCTTTCTCCAAATCTGCAATTCCCTCTTTTCAAAAGGTTGCAGATTTTGTCTTTCTGTCTATTTTTTCCTCTTTCCCGTCATTGTGTAGATCTGGGCAGAGCCTCTTCGGGATTTGCTTTTCTGTTGTCATATCGTAATTTATTTCTTCGTAGGTATGCTGCTTTATTGCCTCATATGTAGTATCAATGAGTATCTCTGCATCCCATACTTTTATCTTGTTCTTTGTTTTCCTTATTTTTTCTGTCATTTCATTTTTGTTTACTTCTCTTCCGTTTTTCCTCTTCTTCTTTTTCTTCTTCTTCTTCCTCTTCCTCTTCTTCTTCATCCTCAACTATTTGTACATTCAATCTTGATTTAATAACATTGTCTATCCATGATAGACATGTTGAACAAAAATTCTTGTATCTTTCTCAAATCTTGCATTACCTCAGCACACTGTGGATGGGTCGGAATGTTGCATCAGCACATTTTCTGATTAGGTTTTGAGGATTGACTATGCTATACCAAACCTTACACAGTTTGCATGCTTTTGGCATTCTTTTTCCTAATGCATCATTAGGATATTCAACAAGATTCACCTTATTCATTTTCTTTGTCGGAATATGTTGGTTTATGTATATTTTCTTTATGAGTCTCTTGACCACTTGGATTTTATTTGGAACTTCTTCAATTATTTTCAAGATGTTTTCATTAGATTTGTTCCAGTTTGAAGATTATATTCCTTCTAATATATCTATGAATGCTTTTGTATCTTTTTGGTTAGGACTGTTGCTGATGTCATAGATGAGAAATGCCAGTTCCCTTCCTGCTACCTCATCGTATTGCGAATCCGCCAAGCAAGCTAAATTACGCCACCTCTTCCCGCAGTTGAACTTACTGCCATCTTGTTCTGATTTCAGTATTACACTTGTTTAAACTAACTTAGAAGACGCTTTATCCTACTATTTTCACACTAATCTTATCACCGATAGTTCACGAACACTTCTAGATATTTCTCAAATTCTAGTCGTATGTTAAACTTGTGATATCTGTTGATTAATCTGACTTCACGCGGGTACGTCTCACCAAGCAAGATGGCTACTACGAGAGAGAGAGAGAGAGAGAGAGAGAGAGCACGAAATACTTTTATCATCGTAATTTTGCAACTTCCATGGGGCTTAAAGTTTAATCCCCTTAGTGTATGAAGTATGGGGTACTTCCTAACTCACACCAACAGCCAACCCCGCCCGGCCCCCCCCCCACCCCCACCCCCGCACCATCCTTTCCACCCACGCACCAGTACCCAGGATTGGAAGTTAACCAAAATACTGTGCCATATTTTGGCCTTTAGTACATTGTAAAGTAGGAAGAACTTAAAAAAAAAAATCTGAGGATCATCAAAGTAATTTTTTCTAATTATTGTAATATTTATACTTATTTATATATATCTTTTAAACTTAAAAAGTTTCCTGAGATAAGATAACAGAAGAAGAAAACGACTTTTTTTTTATTTAAATAGTCTAAATGACTTGGGAAAAGAAAACCCCACGAAGTGTATACCGTAGATTTTATATTATTTGAGGTTGATAATATATTTTAAAATTATATTTTCTTAAAAAGTGCAAAGGGAAAAAATGAGTAAAATCTCTTATATAAACACAACATCTCACGGGGCACTGAAGAAAGAACACTTTGAACTGTATCCTTATTCTCATGTTATCTTACTTTTTTTATTTATTTATTTATTTATTTATTTGATTGATTTATTTATTTATTTATTTATTTATTTCTTACTTATTTATTTGTTTATTAATTTATTATTTATTTACTTACTCCTTGCTAATCTATTTATTTATTCATGAATTTATTTATTTTATTTATTTACTTATCTCTTACTTATCTATCTATTGTCTTTGCATAAACTTTAATGAAGTTGTTTAAGCTTTCATAATTGACGCCCAGGGAAGGACAAGACTAAGGACTTCATTTATGAACATAATAAATACAACTCTCCATTGAATGCCTAATTATATGTATAAACACTTAAGTAAACAAGAGCAGCTTTGCAAATAATTCCCTGAAAAAAAAAATCCCATTCGAGCGATCTCAACCCTTGCTCGTTCCAGCCATCGTTACGCAAAAGCTAAGAATTCCTGGACATCACTTTAAAGACTCAGAAAATGGAGTCATTAAGCCCTTCTCGGATGGCCTCTCCCCTCCCCCCTCCCCTCCTCCACCCCATCATCCGACCGCCCCCCCCCCCTACCTCCTTGCAACAAGCATGCAATCAGCCTTTGCTTGAATGTGAGCTATAATGTGCTTAATTACTCAACCCCGGAGTCTGCCCGATTGCGAAGGCAGGCGGTAGTATGCCATTAATCTGGCGAGTATGATGATGGGCCCCTCGCGAGACGTTTATCCTGGGTGTGCATTATCGTTTCATATATAATGAGGAATATGCATTATAAATGCTACATTAATGCACTCATTATCTTTCGCAACCTTATTACGGCGGTGTTTATTCATCTCCCGGAGAAATGAGATTGCGCATGGCGAACTGGTGCCGTGAACTTCTTCAGCACAGACTGCCTTTATTTTCTGTTTCATTTCGTTCTTACAATTCCTTTTAATCTGCAGTATAAAGAAAACAATAATAACTCAAGATATAACACAAACTAAATGCAAACACAAGGCTCTATCATCCTGTTTACATAAACAGACTAATTACCATAAGCTCAAGGAAGGGCAACGAATATTCGACAACCATTGCATATTATCCAAGAAGTGTCCTGTGGCTATTTCTTGCGGGCAAAGAGCCAATGAGTATCTGGTAACTATAAGGTTTATGGCAGTGTCTGTAAACTGCTCTATGTTAATCAAAATTATCCGAAAATTATACAAAAATAAAGCAGCATATAGTACCAACTACATGTTAGCAAAGATATAACTGACAATTACAGTTTATTAGCCGGAAGTATCTGATAACAACTTCAGGCTAACCAAGAAGTATCTGGCAACAGTTATATGACTATCAAGAGGTATGTGGCACCTGGTACATGTCAGTGAAGATGTAAATGACAGCTACCATGTACTAGCTAGGAAGTATTTGGCAACAACTACATGCTAACCAATAAGCATCTGGCAACAGTTTCATGCTTACCAAGAAGTGCCTGGCATTTGTTACATAAAAATCAACAAGTATCTTGTACCTGCTACATTATAGCAAAGACATTTCTTCCAGTACTCCATGCTAGCCAAGAAGTACCTAGCAACTATTACATGCTACTTCTACTTGTTAGTCGAGAAGTGTGTAATAGTTACAATATGCTAGCTAAGGAGCATCTAGTAACTAGTAACATGTTACGAAAGAAGTGCCCGGCAACTGCAATTTACAGAGGTTATTCTGTAGACCAGTATAATACTAGTTTCACAACAATAACCTCTTTCCATATTCTGCAAGATGTGTCTTCCCATTTGCAAATAAGATAAATAATTTACTTTAGAAAGAAATCGTGAGAATCGGGCGAGAAATAGTAAGGTAATATAACAGTTATGATAAGATATAAGTCATCCTTTATTTTTTAAACGAGCTGTTATTAAAAATGCACAAACTTCTCTTATGAGAAAAGACTGGAAACTAATACAAACTTCAATGTGATATCATGCCTCGTGAGAGAGAAACGAGAATACAGAGATTTGAGGTTAATGAAAAAATAAAATATCTCATCAGCCATTTAGAAAACGGAACAAGAAATTTTAGAATGAACTATACAGAAAAAACTTTTGAGCTTTTTGTCGCTGTATCAAAATATTCAACAAGATAATCCAACCAGATATTGATCCTAAACTCTAAATGTTATAAAGCTATCACAGGCGATGGATAGACTATTGCTAAATGAATCTTCACCCGAATTAAGGCTGCAAAAGGAATCAGAGAAAATAGAGTCCTGTTGATATGAATTCTTAGAGATATAAGCCTTCGTGATGCTAAAGAACACAAAGACACCGTTATGATCTAAGCCGAGGTCTGAAGACTGCCTTCATCCTACCTAAGCCATAACATATTCAGAGCAAGGTATTCGATCGCGATATTTTATTGACAGCAGGAACAGAGGACACCAGAGACCCTGTTACTAACCGGATTAAACGCAAATTGTATTGTGGAGGTCAGGGTGACCTTCAGTCAAGGGAAGCTGCAAGTTTAATTGGCAATCGTTAAGCCTTTACAGGACGCAAGCTTGACCAATCAGGAGACGTTTACAGCTGACTTTATCAATGGGTCTACAGCCTTCTAATTTTTTTGTTTTTGTTTATTTATAATTATTAACTGACTTGCTTGCTGAGGGATGATTTAATTGATTTTCCTCTCGTCATAAATGTAAAACTTGAAGCCTTTTAATGTTTATGTACATTATGTACATAATGTACATAATGTACATAATGTTTATGTACAACAGAGAAAAATGAAGCAGTATTATTGTCAATTTGTCTTTTATTTTATTTTTTTTTCGTCATTTCGTCAAAGTGATAAATTCTCGCCAAACGTTCTATATAAAGATCGTATATATATATATATATATATATATATATATATATATATATATATATATATATGTGTGTGTGTGTGTGTGTGTGTGTGTGTGTGTGTGTGTTTATTGATATCTATATATATATATATATATATATATATATATATATAATATATATATATTATATTTTTTGAGTAATTTGTTACTTCTCTCACAAAGGGATAATTTTTTTGTATTTTATTTCAGATATTTCTAC
>NC_061105.1:10938519-10941019 GCF_015104395.2 Macrobrachium nipponense | reverse complement strand
ACATTGCATTAGCTGAATGTACCATGTTACGAGCTGGGAACTTTTTTTTTTTTTTTTTTTAGACATTTTTTTAGACATCAGCATTGTTGTCCACCGGGGAATTCCTTAAAGACTGAGTCATAATGGCTTTTCCATGTCTGTTTTCAAAGCATGACGGATATCAGCTGTCATCTTTTTTAGGGTAGAATTTTTTTTTTTCGTCGGTAGATTTCACGATTTTCTCCTTCTTATTAGGTATATTTCATTATGGCATGACATAGATATTAATTATATTACGTTTACGTTTTACGATGCAAACTGACAATATATTTGTTTCGAGGAGAATACATTTACGTTATTATTATTATTATTTTATTATTATTATTATTATTATTATTATTATTATTATTATTATTATTATTATTATTATTATTATTATTATTATTATATAATAATAATAATAATAATAATAATAATAATAATAATAATAATAATTAATAATAATAATAATAATAATAATAATACTTATTTTCGTTAAAATATATTGTGATTTATGAAATTATAAACACGACATGAATGTACAAACTTTAGTCATAAATAATAGTAATAATAATAATAATAATAATAATAATCTATTAAATTAATCGTTAAAACAAAGTCTTTTATAATTGTGTAAAGGTTTTATGGAAGTATAGACTTTAGACATAAATAATGATAATAATCATTTAACATTACCGTCATTAGCATCAAAAGTTCCAAAAATTTACTTGATTCATTTGAGGCAACAGCGATAAGTAGTAATGACGGATTATATCATAACAGTATTTATAGCTGAGTTGATGACAAAAATTAGATGAAGCTTATGTAAAATTATCACGACCCCCCTAAATAAACTTTGTGCATTTCAGTCGTGCCAAAACCTCTCATGCACTTTCAGACTAAATCCACTAGACGCAGATCACAAGCCATAATTACTCCGAACTCCTGAAACTTCAGGTAGGTGATCCTGCGCGAATCTCATTAGATCTGGGACAGCACGAAATGGACATTTGATAATGAGGATAAATTTACCTTATGGGGGCTGGGTGGGGGTGGGGGTAGATGACAAAAGAGCTCTTCTTTAACCCCCCACCCGCCCACCCACCCCCCTGGGAACCTCGTTAATTGAAATTTACCTGAACCAAACCCATAACAACTTTAAATTCGGCCGGTTTTAAGTGAGACGCGGAACTGTTTGTCAGGAATTTAAATTCCAGCGAACTCTGCCTGCCTACCCTCGCTAATGACATATCATTTTCCTGTCAACTTTTATGGTTGCGGCGAGAGAAAGAGAGAGAGAGAGAGGAGAGAGTGGAAGGTGGGACGGAGGAAACTGAGAGAGGAGAGAGAGAGAGAGAGAGAGAGAGAGAGAGAGAGAGAGAGAGAGAGAGAGAGAGGGATTGTGGAGTATACATTTCCTGGAAAATATAATGAAGTAACTCTCGACCTTGAGTTGTGACATATGTTTCCATTACAACCATGATACTTTCATTCACTCAAACCAAACATACACACACACACACACACACATGCACACACATACATCGACCCTATGTTATACATATACATATATATACACACCTATATATATATATATATATATATATATTATATATATATATATATATATAAATTATACATTATATATATTTATTTATCTATATACTTTATATATATATAATATATATATATATAAATATTCTCGGAATTCGATCCAAAAAAAACAAAGATATAATAGCCTAGTCGACATCTCCATGAAAATAACATAACTTGGTTGATTTTGAGAGAAAATTTATACGAAATAATAATAATAATAATGATAATAATAATAATAATAATAACTAATAATAATAATAATAATCCAGACACGAGATCATTTTTCATTCATTCCCGACGATAATTCGGACGGACAAAAAAATTGTTTTTGGCCTCGGCATAACAATTCAGCGCATTAAATAATTGTCCGCTCCGGGAATAACAACTAATCCTAATCCGTAAACAATCTGTAGCTTTGTTCGTCGGGCTATGATTAGTAAAGCATTAACGAAATGCGTCTCTACTTTGGGCGTCGAACAATATAATGGACGCCCTAATCCACCGTTAATGAATGATGTTTGAGTTCTACGCTGTGGAATCATTTCACGCGTGTTTGAGAGAGAGAGAGAGAACGAGAGAGAGAGAGAGAGAGAGAGAGAACGAGTTGCGTGCATTTGTCTGAGTGAGTGTTTTATCGCACATCAATGAAATGTTTGCGTTTCGTCCTGTAAAATCCTTTTTGAAAGAGGAGAGAGAGAGAGAGAGAGAGAGAGAGAGAGATGAGAGAGAGAGAGAGAGAGAGGTGTGACGAGATTGTGCGTGTGTAGGTGTGACAATTTACTTATTTATTATTATTATTATTATTATTATTATTATTATTATTATTATTATTATTATTATTATTATTATTATTATTATTATATTATCTTATTCCAGCGCTTTGAAT
>NC_061105.1:10922338-10929838 GCF_015104395.2 Macrobrachium nipponense | reverse complement strand
TGAATGAAGAAGTTCCGAGTTCAGAGCTGATGTTTTAACTCCGATATATTGTGGACAAGAGACGGGTGGGTGCGTGAATATATAGGAAATGACAAAAATAATAATAATAATAATAATAATAATAATAATAATAATAATAATATAATAATAATAATAATAATAATAATATAATAATAATAATAATAAGATGGATGCCGGGTACCAACTCAAGAAAAGAGGCAACAGAATCAACCATCTGATGTTCATGGACGACATCAAGCTGTATGGTAAGAGCATCAAGGAAATAGACACCCTAATCCAGACTGTAAGGATTGTATCTGGGGGCATCAGGATGGAGTTTGGAATAGAAAAATGCGCCTTAGTCAACATACAAAAAGGCAAAGTAACGAGAACTGAAGGGATAAAGCTACCAGATGGGAGCAACATCAAACACATAGATGAGACGGGATACAAATACCTTGGAATAATGGAAGGAGGAGATATAAAACACCAAGAGATGTAAGGACAACGATCAGGAAAGAATATATCAGAGACTCAAGGCGATACTCAAGTAAAAACTCAACGCCGGAAATATGATAAAAGCCATAAACACATGGGCAGTGCCAGTAATCAGATACAGCGCAGGAATAGTGGAATGGATGAAGGCAGAACTCAGCAGCATAGATCAGAAAACCAGGAAACATATGACAATACACAAAGCACTACACCCAAGAGCAAATACGGACAGATTATACATAAAACCGAAGGAAGGAGGGAGAGGACTACTAAGTATAGAGGACTGCGTCACATCGAGAACAGAGCACTGGGGCAATATCTGAAAACCAGTGAAGACGAGTGGCTAAAGAGTGCATGGGAAGAAGGACTAATAAAAGTAGACGAAGACCCAGAAATATACAGAGACAGGAGAATGACAGACAGAAACAGAGGACTGGCACAACAAACCAATGCACGGACAATCACATGAGACAGACTAAAGAACTAGCCAGCGATGACACATGGCAATGGCTACAGAGGGGAGGGCTAAAGAAGGAAACTGAAGGAATGATAAGAGCGGCACAAAATCAGGCCCTAAGAACCAGATATGTTCAAAGAGCGATAGACGGAAATAACATCTCTCTCATATGTAGGAAGTGCAATACGAAAAATGAAACCATAAAACCACATAGAAAGCGAATGCCCGGCACTTGCACAGAACCAGTACAAAAAGAGGCATGATTCTGGCAAAAGCCTCCACTGAGCTTGTGCAATTTAGCATCAGCTACCTTGCAGTAATAAGTGGTACGAGCACCAACCAGAGGGAGTGATAGTAAAACGATCCGGCAAAGATCCTTGGGACTATGTATCAAAGAAACCGATAGGGTGATACGTGCAAACAGACCAGACGTGACGTTGATTGACAAAGTCAAGAAGAAAGTATCACTCATTGATGTCGCAATACCATGGGACACCAGAGTTGAAGAGAAAGAGAGGGAAAAAATGGATAAGTATCAAGTCTAAAATAGAAATAAAAGGATATGGGATATGCCAGTGGAAATCGTACCCATAATCATAGGAGCACTAGCACGATCCCAAGATCCCTGAAAAGGAAAGGAATCTAGAAAAACTAGAGGGTGAAGTAGCTCCAGGACTCATGCAGAAGAGTGTGATCCTAGAAACGGCATATATAGTAAGACAAGTGATGGACTCCTAAGGAGGCAGGATGCAACCCGGAACCCCACACTATAAATACCACCCAGTCGAATTGGAGGACTGTGATAGAGAAAAAAAAAAAATAATAATATTTATCTCAGGTGCAGGCATATAATGAGTTTAAAAATGGTAATGTAAACAACTGCATGGAAATGTAGAATAATAATAATAATATAATAATAATAATAAATAATAATAATAATAATAATAATATACATAACACGAAAGGAAGGAGGGAGAGGACTACTAAGTATAGAGAACAGAGCAATGGGGCAATATCTGAAAACCAGTGAAGACGAGGGGCTAAAGAGTGCATGGGAAGAAGGACTAATAAAAGTAGACGAAGATCCAGAAATATACAGAGACAAGAGAATGACAGACAGAACAGAGTATTGGCACAACAAACCAATGCACGGACAATATATGAGACAGACTAAAGAACTAGCATCGATGACACTACAGAGGGAAGATCTCACAAAGGAAACTGAAGGAATGATAAGAGCGGCACAAGATCAGGCCCTAAGAACCAGATATGTTCAAAGAACGATAGACGGAAATAACATCTCTCCATATGTAGGAAGTGCAATACGAAAAATGAACCATAAACCACATAGCAAGCGAATGCCCGGCACTTGCACAGAACCTGTCCAAGAAAAAGAGGCATGATTCAGTGGGCAAAGCCCTCTCCATGGAGCCTGTGTAAGAAACATCAGCTACCTTGCAGTAATAAGTGGTATGAGCACCAACCTGAGGGAGTGATAGAAAACGATCAGGCAAAGATCCTTTGGGACTATGGTATCAGAACGGATAGGGTGATACGTGCAACACGAACCGACGTGACGTTGATTGACAAAGTCAAGAAGAAAGTATCACTCATTGATGTCGCAATACCATGGAACACCAGAGTTTAAGAAGAAGAGGAAAAGGAAAAAATGGATAAGTATCAAGATCTGAAAATAGAAATATAAGAAGGATAATGGGATATGCCAGTGGAAATCGTACTCATAATCATGGGGAACGGCTAGGCACGATCCCAAGATCCCTGAAAAGAAATCTAGAAAAACTAGAGGCTGAAGTAGCTCCAGGACTCATGCAGAAGAGTGTGATCCTAGAAACTATAAATACCACCCTGTCGAATTGGAGGACTGTGATAGAGCAAAAAATAAATAAATAAATAATAATAATAATATGCTGGAAACAGACTTCTTTCAAACATGTTTTATTAACAATAATGGCAGAATTCACAGAATTAATTTTATATAAAATTCTTTCAACTCTCCTTATGATTTGTCTTTCTGGCACGCTGGTATTATAAAGCAGCTGTCCAATATTAATCGTGTTGTAGGTCGTCAACGGAATTTCGGGCTGGTTTTATCAAAGGAAGCTGGTTATCAGGGACAGGCTGGGGTCGTCAACAGGTATACAGGTGTGTCTCGTAGGTCGGGAACAGGACGTAGTCGTCCGGGGTCTATCCAGTATTCCTTGTTTTTCTTCTTTTCTTGTTTTTCTATAGGCGTCTACATGTTTCGGCCACCTCGTTTGGCCATCTTCGGACGGGATCGCTGAGTGCAATGGTCTGTATCGGATGGATTCACGGTATTTATTGCACTCGGGTGGTTTGAGGAGATGGGTACCTCACTTTTCATTGGGCAATACATGTGACGTCATGAGCGATGGCATCAGGGGGCCGGTTGCTGGTTGGCTGTTCTATTCGTGGGCGGAGCCTCATCCTTATTGGTGATGGTGGAGGTCCCCTCGAAGGGCGTGCTAATAGGGTCGTCCTCAGGGCGAGAGCTTGAGCTTCGATCACCTTCAGGGTTACTAGGGACGTCCTCAAGATCCCTCTGGTGCGATGGTCCTTGTGGGGCGCTGTCTGCTGCTCTCCTGACGGCGGTGGGGAGGAGGAAGGTCTCCTGTGTGACGTTCAAACTGGACTTCTCGCTCCCGATGTGCAGCGCTTCTAAGCTTCGCAAACGACGAAGATCGGGTGCTTGGTCGATAACCTCGAAGTTACCGACGATATCGCATCGGCGGATTCTTTTATTATGTGCAGTCCTTGCATGATTAAATATTGTTCCTTCCTGCGAGTGACAGGAGATCCTCTTGGAGAGGCGCATTGACGTCATCCCGATGTAAGTTCCGAGGCGTCCTCGGATTGGGCACGTGTATCTGTAGATGACGTTCGTCCTCTTCAAGGGATCCTGCGACGGTGCTAGGTTATTCTTCATAATAAGGTTGCATGTATTCTTACTTCTACAAAATATGATCAAGTTGATCTGTTTGTTTTTGTCGGTCGGGGAAACGTGATTCTTGATTATTTCCCGTATGACTCGCTCATCTTCTTTATATCGCCGATGGAAGTTTTCCTTGTAGAAAAAATTAATTTTCTGCTCTCGGTCTGGGCGGGGTTCCTGTAGGTACCATTTCTCCAAGCTCTTCCTAAAGACGTTCTGGATGCTACGGTTGGTGTGTCCGTTGTTTACTAGGACCTGGGCTGCACGTTCTATCTCCTTATGGGTGTCTGCCCATGTTGAACAATGGGGAAGAGCTCTCCTGGCGTAGACGCTGATGGTGGTGTCCTTATAGCGTTCAGGGCATTCACTCTCGCCGTTAAGACACAATTCCCAGATTCGTGGGCTTTGCGTAGACCCTTGTAGCGAACGCACCCTCCTTCTGTTAAACCAGGACGTCCAGGAAGGGAAGACGGCTATCCCGGCTATGTTCAATGGTAAATCGTAAACGGCGTTAGGAATGGAAGGCTTAACGTATTTCCTCGATCTCCTCCATCGTTCCTGCGTCGATGAAGGTCTCATCTATATATCTTACGTATATAGATGGCTTCCTAATGCTCCTAAAGGCATGCTCCTCCACTACGCCCATATGGCCATGGTGGTCAATGAAGGGAGCCTTCTTGGTGCATATTTCAAGCAGAGATCGAAAGGGATATTCAGTTGGTCAGTTCAAGGATCATTTCGATGGTTTCATCTACAGGAACGTTATTATTTTCATTTATTTATTTTCATGTATTTATCATTATTTATATATTTATTTTTATTTATTTATTGTTTTTAATAATATGCGTATTTTTTTATATTTATTTGTTTTTAATTTGTTTTTATTTTTTTAATTTTTTATTAATTCATTATTTTCTTCTTTTCATTTATCTATATATATGTTTATTTATCAATTTATATATTTTTAATTATTTATTTATTCATTTACTTTTTTTTTTAATTCATTTATTTATTTTTATTATCTATTTTATTTATTTATTTATTTATATTTTTGCATTAATTCATTTATTTATTTTATTTATTGAATTATTTATTTATTTATAATTTATTAATTTATTAATTTATTATCATTAATTTATTTATTTATTATTTTCTATTTACTGATTTTTTATTTTGATATCTATTTTCTTTTATATTTGATTTTCATTTATTTATATATTTATTTATTTTCATTATTTATTTATTTATCTATATATTTATTTGTTTATTTATATTTTTATTCATACATATTTTTTTAAATTAAGTATTTTTTTTATTTTTCTATTTTAATGTATTTTTATTTATTCATTCAATTATTTTATTTTTCATTTATTTACTTTTTATTCATTTTTACATACTTTTTTATGTATTTATTTATTTATTCGTGTTTATATATTTTTTTACTTATTTGTTTATTTATTCATTTTGAAATATTTTTATTTGTTCTATTTTATTTTTTTTCATTTTTATTTATTTATTCATTTTTTATTTCTTTCCCTTATTCATTTATTTGTTTATTTATTTTTATTTATTATTTATTTATTCGTTTTATCTATATATTTATGTCTTTATTTTCATTTATTTTTATTTATTTATTTTCATTTATTCCTACTTTTATTTTTATCATTATTTTTTCATTTTTATTATTATAATATTACTTTTTATTCTTTTTTTTCAAATATATTATTTATATTTCCAAATTTTATTATTATTATTATGTATTTTACTAATTGTGTTTATTTTTTATAATTTATAATTATTTTTATTTTTACAGTTGTTTGTATTATTACATTTTATTATTATCATTTTACTAGTTGAATTGGTATGAATATATTTTTATTTATTTTTTCAATATTCTTTTTATTATCATTTTTATTATTTTTATATCTATAACTATTAATTTTAGGTTTATTTTCATTAAAATTATCTTATTTATACCACATTTCTATTATTTTTATTTTTATTTTTTCATTTTTATTTACATTGATATTATTTCTTTATTTTTACCTTTATTCTTGAAGTAAACCATCTTTTGAACATGTTAATTTAAGAGTAATTGCTGCCTCTGCTGCAGTAATATTATGTAAGTCTGTTTTCATAATTATAATTTTCTCATTATTGCTTAAACTGCTGAACAACGTACCGAAGGTTAGCATGTCTAAATTAGGTAATTATGAAAGTCATTTTAATTTTATTCAAAGATGCCAGAGGCTGTAGTTAAACCTTGGTTGTATAACCCGTAGGGTTTTTCAACTGTCAATTTATATTCCAAGTCTGGATTCTGACTATTCTTGGTACTACTTAAACAGGCTAGTAGAGTGCCTATGGAGATTATTTTCATATGCATGGTCAAGATCAGTATATATATTTATGTATCAATCTTTATAAATATTCTATGATAACAAAGTCTCTTCTCTCTCTCTCTCTCTCTCTCTCTCTCTCTCTCTCTCTCTCTCTCTCCTGATACTTTTCAATCTTTTCCCTTCTACTCTGGTGTCACACGTATTGCGACATCAATGAATGATACTTTCTTCTTAATGTTATCAATCAACGTCACGTCTGGTCTATTGGCACATATCACCTTTAGTGTATTGATACCATAGTCCCCGAAGATATTTGCTTGATCGTTTTCTATCACTAGGCTCCTCCCTATTTATATTTCAGTTCTCAAAGAGGAAAGGCGGTCTTTTTAATTATGTTGACATTTTAACATACCTAAATAATAGTGTCTGGTGCCGCATAAATCAGGAAAACATAAGCAAATGTTTGGATATTTATTGATTTCCAATAAATATTTCGGTATATGACGTCATATCTTTGAGCATGACGTCATCATCCTTTAAGCAAATTTCAATTACAACTAGAAATAATGTTAAGCAGAGATTTCTTTGAAGAATTACAATTACAGTTACCTTAAGAATGTGTAATGATTAAATTACAATTACTACAAGCCTGCCTTCATCGCACAGGGCGTGGCATAGGCAGGCAAGAGATGGCGACAAGCCGGTTTCCTTCGCTCCAGATGTAACCACCTTACTTATGCCCACCTTTTGTATGACCAGTATACGCCTGGGTAAGAGACTCTGCTGCCACGCCTGGGAGGGGTCTATAGAGAACCACGCCCGCACCAAACATCAGTAGACTTCTCCTGTAGATGTTAAGCAAAGTACAGAAAGAGGCTTCTGGGATATTGAACGGGGATGACGCTACCTCTCTCTGTAGAAATCTAGGTTCCTGGAGGACTGAGGATTGTTCTGGAAGTATAAAAGGAACTGAGGGGGCCCTGGGACTGTGGGAAAGTAGGAGGAGGCTTAAAATCTTGTCCTAGCGGTGAGGTCGACCAGACAGTATGCAAGAACATCTTAACGTGGTTGAGGCTTCCCTTTGTGACGAGCTTTGTAAGGAATCTCATCCTCGCGAATGATGGATATCTGCGCACCAGATATCCATCAATATAAGGCCCTGCTCTGGAGGGCCTACTAGAACTGAAGGATTGTCCGTCCCTGGCATTGCAATGGCAGTAACCGCAGCTGCTTTC
>NC_061105.1:10917784-10921838 GCF_015104395.2 Macrobrachium nipponense | reverse complement strand
GCAGCTGCTTTCTTGGGGCATCTCGACCAGGAAGTTGTTGTGCCCATGCAGTTTGCACAAGTCGTAGAAACTCTCGCTGAAGTCGTCCATTAGGTCCATCTTCTGTAGTACTTTTGTCATGTGAATCATGGCTACTACGGAGAGTAGTGAGGACACTGAGTCACCTGGAAGATTACCTCTCCTGATGTTAACCTCTGCTAGTCTAATCACAGTTGCCTAGTTTATTTTTGAGGAAGCTGATGGTGCTTTCCTCTGCTCCATATATGTTCAAGGATTCTATTAGCCATGTGTGTGGTATCATGTCGAAGGCTTTCTTATAATCAAATGTTCCATGCTTGGGTTGGTTTTCCTTCTCTTACTGTTCTTCATTACCATTTTGTCTATCAGGAGCTGGTCTTTTGCGCCCCTACATTCCCTTCTGCTGCCTTTCTGTTGGCGAGGGAAGGTGTTTATATCCTCTAGGTAGTTGCACCGCCTGCACTGATGATACCTGTTAGACACGTCCGCAATATATTATTATTATTCTTTTTTTTTTTTTTTTTTTTTGTTTTTTTTTGGGTTTTTTTTTTTTTTTTTTTTTTTTGCTCTATCACAGTCCTCCAATTCGACTGGGTGGTATTTATAGTGTGGGGTTTCCGGGTTGCATCCTGCCTCCTTAGGAGTCCATCAATCTTCTTACTATGTGCGCCGTTTCTAGGATCACACTCTTCTGCATGAGTCCTGGAGCTACTTCAGCCTCTAGTTTTTCTAGATTCCTTTCAGGATCTTGGGATCGTGCCTAGTGCTCCTATGATTATGGTACGATTTCCACTGGCATATCCCATATCCTTCTTATTTCTATTTTCAGATCTTGATACTTATCCATTTTTTTTCCCTCTCTTTCTCTTCAACTCTGGTGTCCCATGGTATTGCGACATCAATGAGTGATACTTTCTTCTTGACCTTGTCAATCACGTCACGTCTGGTCTGTTTGCACGTATCACCCTATCCGTTCTGATACCATAGTCCCAGAGGATCTTTGCCTGATCGTTTTCTATCACTCCTTCAGGTTGGTGCTCGTACCACTTATTACTGCAAGGTAGCTGATGTTTCTTGCACAGGCTCCAGTGGAGGGCTTTTTGCTACTGAATCATGCCTCTTTTTGTACTGGTTCTGTGCAAGTGCCGGGCATTCACTTGCTATGTGGTTTATGGTTTCACTTTTCGCATTGCACTTCCTACATATGGGAGAGATGTTATTTCCGTCTATCGTACTTTGAACATATTCTGGTTCTTAGGGCCTGATCTTGTGCCGCTGTTATCATTCCTTCGGTTTCCTTCTTTAGCTCTCCCCTCTGTAGCCATTGCCAATTGTCATCGCTGGCTAGTTCTTTAGTCTCTCTCATGTATTGTCCGTGCATTGGTTTGTTGTGCCAGTCCTCTGTTCTTTCTGTCTTTCTCCTGTCTCTGTATATTTCTGGGTCTTCGTCTGCTTTTATTAGTCCCTTCTTCCCATGCACTCTTTAGCCACTCGTCTTCAACTGGTTTTCCAGATATTGACCCCAGTGCTCTGTTTTTCGATGTTGACGCAGTCCTCTATACTTAGTAGTCCTCTCCCTCCTTCCTTTCGTGTTTATGTATAGTCTGTCCGTATTTGCTCTTGGGTGTAGTGCTTTGTGTATTGTCATATGTTTTCCTGGTTTTCTGATCTATGCTGCGGAGTTCTGCCTTCGTCCATTCCACTATTCCTGCGCTGTATCTGATTACTGGCACTGCCCATGTGTTTATGGCTTTTATCATATTTCCTGGCGTTGAGGTTTTGACTTGAGTATCGCCACTTGAGTCTCTGCATATATTCTTTCCTGATCGTGTCCTTCATCTCTTGGTGTTTTATATCTCCTCCTTCCATTATTCCCAGGTATTTGTATCCTGTCTCATCTATGTGTTTGATGTTGCTCCCATCTGGTAGCTTTATCCCTTCAGTTCTCGTTACTTTGCCTTTTTGTATGTTAATAAGGCGCATTTTTCTATTCCAAACTCCATCCTGATGTCCCCAGATACAATCCTTACAGTCTGGATCAGGGTATCTATTTCCTTGATGCTCTTACCCATACAGCTTGATGTCGTCCATGAACATCAGATGGTTGATTCTGTTGCCTCTTTTCTTGAGTTGGTACCCGGCATCCATCTTCTGTAGTACTTTTGTCATGGGAATCATGGCTACTACGAAGAGTAGTGGGGACAGTGAGTCGCCCTGGAAGATCCCTCTCCTGATATTAAACCTCTGCTAGTCTTATTTCAGAGCTTGTAAGTATTGTATTCCAGTTGCGCATTGTATTTTTGAGGAAGCTGATGGTATTTTTTTTCCTCTGCCCCATATATTTTCAGGCATTCTATTAGCCATGTGTGTGGCATCATGTCGAAGGCTTTCTTATAGTTCTATCCATGCATGCTTAGGTTGGTTTTCCTTCTCCTACTGTTCTTCATTACCATTTTGTCTATCAGGAGCTGGTCTTTTGTGCCCCTACACTTCCTTCTGCAGCCTTTCTGTTGGTGGGGGATGGTGTTTGTCTCCTCTAGGTAGTTTGTATCTCCTTTCACATGATGATACCTGTTAGTAACTTCCACATTATTGGTAGGCAGGTGATAGGCCTGTAGTTACTGGCTATATTTCCCTTACTCTTGTCTTTTTGTACTAAGGATGTTCTTCCTGTGATCATCCATTTGGGTGCTTGGTGATTTGAGATACAATGCTGGAGTTGTTCTGCTATTCGTGGGTGTAGGGCCTTGAAGTTTTTGAGCCAGTATCCATGGACTTCATCGGGACCTGGGGCTTTCCAGTTTGGGCATTTTCTTTAGTTGGTGTCTGACTGTGTCTGTCGTGATGTCTGTGAATCTTTGTTTTATTCTCCCTGTTTCTTCTTCCTTGACTTCCTGGAGCCATGTTGCATGTTTGTTGTGTGATACCGGATTGCTCCATATGTTTTCCAGAGTCTCTTACTTGGTTCGGCTTCAGGAATTTCTTGCCCTCTTAGTTGGCTGTATAGTCTTTTCTGGTTGGTTCCGAATAGTTTGTTCTGTTGGTATCCCTTATTCCTGTTCATGTACCGTTGGATCTTATGTGCTTTGGCCTTAAGCCTCTGTTTTACATCTTCTATTGTGTGTTTGTAGTCCCCTCTCTTGTACTTTGTATTTCTCGTTGAGTTTCCTCCCTTGTTTTCTTGCTTCTTAGCCTTTTTTCTGCCATCTCTTTCAGTTTACTCAAGTCAGATCTCATCACCATGATTTGCTTTTCCAGGCGCCTTTTCCAAGGAGGTTGCTGTTTTGGTTTCTGTTGGGTTGGTTGTGCTGGTGGTGTTGGTGTTCGAATTCCCATCAGTTCTGCTACTAATCTTGCTCCTGCATATGTCAAGTTATTTGTTTCTGTGATACTGGTGGTGTGTATTATGCCCATTATTTCATTGACCTCACTTGTTTTCTCCCACTTAATTTCTTGGTGTTGTAGGCTTTCATGGAGGGGATCTTTGTTCTCTCTGTATCTGGCTCCATCCATTGTCTAATCTTTTCTACCCATTCCGTCCTCTCTGTTACTTCGTCGGTGTTTCTTCGTGTGTCGTTGTTTGATACCTCATCCTCCCTGTCGTCTTCTGTGGCATCGTCTCTTAGTTCGTCTTCGTGTAATTCGTTGTCGTGTGACATTTCCATTTCCAGTTCTTCTCTTTCTGTTGGGGAGAGCCAGTTCTTTTTCTTTACGTTCCTTACTTGGTCTGCCAGCCTCTGCTCTGTTTTGGGGGGTGTTATTCCTCTCATTCCAGATGTTGACCAATCTTCTTCTATATCCTCTCTCCGTCGGTTGCTTCTGATGTAGCATCTCCATATTTTCCTTATTTTCTTCTCTGTCCATTTCTTCCTTTTTGCCTCTGTAGCTCAATCTCAGGCTGTTGATTACTGTCCGTTGTGGTGATCAGTTGCTGGATGACGACCTCCAAGTACCTGACCGTCTTCCCCTTTCAATTGGGTTGAATACCTGGTTGCCGGACGAAGCTCCTCTGTTGCCAGAGGTTCCATTTACGTCG
>NC_061105.1:10910284-10912784 GCF_015104395.2 Macrobrachium nipponense | reverse complement strand
TTGCAGCGCCCGGATGTTGGGGAAAGGAGAAAATGTGCGTTTAGCCCTTACAATGGCGTAGGATACGCAGTCGTATTTCCTTTCAGAGTTCCTCCTGTGGACTCTTTGGAAGAAGATCCGGTGAGTGATTCGATATTGGTGTTGCGGTGGCTGCTTGCAAGCTTTGTTGTTCTTGCATGTTACTCTCTCTCTCTCTCTCTCTCTCTCTCTCTCTCTTCCCATGCTTTTACACCCATACACATACACACATATATGTACATGCTTGTATGTGTAGTTTCAGGAAGAGTATGAATTTATGATGTTCTGCATTATCCATACAAATGTCATATGTCATATAATCCATACAAATGTCATATGTTACCAATGCTTGGTAACATATCAGGTGTGTCCGTGAAAAATAATGTGGATTTTATAGACAGCTTAAGAAGGTTTCAATTTAATTATGATTTTAAGTTAATCAGTTTTGACGTCAGCTCATTGTTTACAAAGGTACCTGTGGATGAACTACTTGGATTTATGAAGGAAGAAATGGAAGAATATACTTTCTCTTTGGACAGGCCTTCTATGATTAAGCTGATAGAATTGTGTGTTAGAGGTTGTAAATTTATGTTTGGAGAAAGATATTATGAACAAAAGTTTGGCATGGCAATGGGCAATCCATTATCTCCATTACTTAGTAACCTTTACATGGAGTTCTTTGAGAGTAAGTACTTACCAAGGATACTTCCTAAAGGTATCCTATGGGTCAGGTACGTTGATGATATATTTTGTGCTTGGCCTGTTGACAAAAATGAAGAGAGCTTCCTAACAACATTAAATACACTAGAACCTTCTATAAAATTACCTTGGAAACTGAAGTAGATAACAAGTTGGCGTTTTTAGATGTTTTAATTGTGAGGAATGATAGAAATTTTAAATTTTCTGTATACAGGAAGTCTACAAATGTAGATTCCTACATACATTTTTATTCTAACCATCATCCGAGAACGAAGATGATGGTATTTTCGTCTATGTTTTTAAGGGCACTGCGGGTCAGTTGCCCTGACTTCCTCGAAGCTGAGCTTCAGAAGGTCCGAGACATTGCAACAAACCTTAGATACCCTTGTGATTTTATTCACAGGGCTTTTTGTAAAGCAAGAAAAACATTTTATGAAGTTAGTCGTAAGAGTGATTTTGATATGAAAAACCTCCTTGTTTTACCATACTGTAACCAGTTTATGGCCATCCCTGGGCTGTTGAGACCATTTAATGTTAATGTCTTTTTTAAGAACTATGTACTTAAGAATTTGTTAATCAGGAATTCCCCTCTACAGAAGAGTGGCTGCATATATGAGATCCCTTGTAATCAGTGCAAGAAAATGTACGTGGGACAAAGTGGAAAGGATCTCGAAACAAGATTAAAACAACATAAATATAATGTCAGAACGGGGAATAATGCAAGCAGTTTGTTTCAACATATGAATGAATGCAACCACACTATGAATTGGAAAGAAGCAAAAGAGATCATGTTCTGTAAAGACATCATAAAACGAATTATTGTTGAATCATGTATAATAAAGAAAAATCGCGTAGATTTGATCAACAGCAGCCCCGGGATGTACAAACTGGATGAACTACTTGTAAATAACATTTTTTAGACAATTAGTTTTTTAAATAGTAGTACGATAGTTTTTTATGTTTATGTATTGCTGCCACAGAGGTGTCTTTGTAACGAATAATGAATTTTTGTATCACTTGACCCTGAAGATGTGTGAAAAATGCCAGCGAAAGCGCTCGGTCAACTCCTTTCATTCCTTCCTCCAGCTTTACGACTATATATATATATATATATATATATATATATATATATATATATATATATATATATACATATATATATATATATAGTCGTAAAGCTGGAGGAAGGAATGAAAGGAGTTGACCGAGCGCTTTCGTGTATTTTTCACACCTCTTCAGGGGGGTCAAGTGATACATATATATATATATATATATATATATCTATATATATATATATATATATATATATATATATATATATATATATATATATATATATAAGCGAATTCCACAGGAAAATGATAGTCAGAAATCCAGGTACAACACAAGATCGAGAATACCAGATGGTTACTTGTCAAAAGGGTAAAAATTAAAAGAGATAATCTAGGATTATCGGATATCACACCGTCACAAACCTAAACAGATTGACCCTAACCAAAATTACAAAGTTTCTTTACAGTCCAAAACATGTAAAAACTGAATGTATTAATTTTGTTGCTTATATTTATCTACAACTTTTTTCATTATGAAAGCATTAAGTTTAAATAAACCAAGACTTAAATTTAGAACATTTCTATTATTTGACTTTATGAAACAAGATTCAATGATATTCCTTTTAACTGTGTCATTACATGGGATTAAGGCTCTTGCTTGACTCCAGTTAATAGGATGGTCTAAATCTCTCATATGTACGAATAATGCATTCGATATTTGCCCAGTTCTC
>NC_061105.1:10892784-10907784 GCF_015104395.2 Macrobrachium nipponense | reverse complement strand
GATGACAGAGTAAAAGCCCTGTGGAGGAGGGTAGAAACAGCGTTTAATTTAAAATTGAAATAACACGAGCTATAAAAATTCATCCCTAAACCCGTAAATGTGCCTTTACGATATATACCCGTGTGGAATCCTACCGAGTTCTTGGAAACAAGAACATCCAAAAATGGGAGTTTACCATTAGATTCTTTTTCTAGCGTAAATTTTATGTTGGGGTGTTGGGTATTGACGAAGTCCAAGAAAGAATCTGCATTAAAATCTTGTTTAAATAGGACAAACGTGTCATCAACATAACGTTTATAAAATAAAGGGATGAAGGATAAGGGGCAGGTATCCATTATGTGCTCTTCCAGAGAGTTCATAAAAATGTTTGCGAACGTAGGTCCCAAAGGACTTCCCATGGACATTCCCTCCACCTGTTTGTACAGAACTCCATTGAAAATGAAGGCTGTGTCCAGCACGGCCAGCTCTAAAAACTGTTTAAAAAGATTCTTGCTGAAATTATGAAATAAAGCATCGTCATCAGGAAAAAGCTTATTTAAAATAATCTGAATGGTTTCCCCCACAGGGACGTTGGTGAACAAGGATTCAACGTCCAGGCTAACCATGAATAAGTCGGAGTCCTATTTGATAATATCATCCTTGAATTCGGCAGAACACGTTAAGGTGTAAGGGCCCTTAGTTAATGGTTCCAGAATAGAAACTAGGAATTTAGCAAGATTGTAATTGGCTGTGTTAATAGAGGAAAGAATAGGACGCATTGGGACCTTCAACAACTTAAAAACACGATGGACCCCATTCTTCGGGAGAGAGGATTACCTTACCCTTAAGAACTTAGCCAACGATAAAGACATCATTATCGTCAAGCCGGACAAAGGTAGGGGTACAGTTATTCTCAATAAACATGAATACATAAATAAAATGGAAAATATCCTTGATGATACATCAAAATTTGAAAAACTCGGCTCCCCTGACTTGTATAATATAATTAAATCCGAGGATAAAATTAACTGATTCCTCAGAGCATTGAAACAAAATAGTATTATAGACGAACGTATGTACCAAAGTTTGTTTGTTACAGGTTCTTCATATGGTATTATGTATGGATTACCCAAGGTTCACAAGACCGATGTCCCAATGCGTCCTATTCTTTCCTCTATTAACACAGCCAATTACAATCTTGCTAAATTCCTAGTACCTATTCTGGAACCATTAACTAAGGGCCCTTACACCTTAACGTGTTCTGCCGAATTCAAGGATGATATTATCAAACAGGACTCCGACTTATTCATGGTTAGCCTGGACGTTGAATCCTTGTTCACCAACGTCCCTGTGGGGGAAACCATTCAGATTATTTTAAATAAGCTTTTTCCTGATGACGATGCTTTATTTCATAATTTCAGCAAGAATCTTTTTAAACAGTTTTTAGAGCTGGCCGTGCTGGACACAGCCTTCATTTTCAATGGAGTTCTGTACAAACAGGTGGAGGGAATGGCCATGGGAAGTCCTTTGGGACCTACGTTCGCAAACATTTTTATGAACTCTCTGGAAGAGCACATAATGGATACCTGCCCCTTATCCTTCATCCCTTTATTTTATAAACGTTATGTTGATGACACGTTTGTCCTATTTAAACAAGATTTTAATGCAGATTCTTTCTTGGACTTCGTCAATACCCAACACCCCAACATAAAATTTACGCTAGAAAAAGAATCTAATGGTAAACTCCCATTTTTGGATGTTCTTGTTTCCAAGAACTCGGTAGGATTCCACACGGGTATATATCGTAAAGGCACATTTACGGGTTTAGGGATGAATTTTTATAGCTCGTGTTATTTCAATTTTAAATTAAACGCTGTTTCTACCCTCCTCCACAGGGCTTTTACTCTGTCATCTAATTGGCTGACCTTTCATGAAGAAATAACAACTCTTTCAAACTATTTCAGGAACAACTGTTTTCTATTCAAAACTATTCTTCAGACAGTTAAATAATATGTTGAATAAGAAGATGGGACGCCACCTCCTCTATATCACACTGTCCCTAAAATGAATTTGTACGCGGCGTTCCCCTACATACAAGATGACACGTTTCAGGAAGAAATTTCTAACGATCATTCAAAAGGAATTACCGGCCCGGGGGGGGGCCCTCAACCTGAAACTCATTCCGAAGAATCCCCGAACAGTTGGCTCACTCTTCAAGTTCAAAGACAAGCTCAGTCCTTTGTTTACATCCAACGTTATATATAAGTACAAGTGCCCCAGATGTAGTCAGGGGATCTATGTCGGATGTGCAAAGAGCTGTTGCGAGTGCGCATGATGCTCACAGAGGGTCAGCTTCAGAACTGGGAGTAGATTGTCTAGCCCTGAACAATCTAATATCAAAACCATTCAAAATATGTAAAACTCCTATATAGATAATAAAGATTTTTCAATAGTAGGACAGGTACAAAAAGAAACGAACTTAACAATAGTGGCAATCTATTATTATCAAATTGACTGTACCACCGTTAAACTCCCAAAACGTCATCCACACAATTGTTTATTGCCTGATGGTCTTGTTGACTGTTTTTTCTCTGTCTGTATGTTTGTTATTGTTTCTCTCTCTCTCTCTCTCTCTCTCTCTCTCTCTCTTCTCTCTCTCTCTCGTCGTAACTCTATACGACTAGTAAGTTTAAAACTTCCTTCTGGGTAGGTTGTCACCAGCCATTTGCTTGTTCTTTAAGTAAATGTTTTATTAATTATATTCTGAATGTTTAACGTAATTATAATATGTAATTCGGATTTTATTAGTTTATTGATCGCCATGTTCGCTTGTTTGCAGCCTGGAAAATGCAACTATGTGGAGTTGTGAAACGTCGGCATATATTTTAATAAAATGCATATGGATAGTGCCTTTCCATTACCCGCCTTGGATTGTTCTTCGAGCTGTTGCTCCGGAAAATTGGAGTTATATATATATATATATATATATATATATATATATATATATATATATATATATGAAGAAGAATATGATTATTTTATACATATTCAGTATCATTCATACACACATCACCATGATTTCAATAGTTTTGCACACGTAGCCTAGTCTACGTAAACGTAGGTATGCACATAATACACATAAAAACTAAATCATTGGAAATAATTCGGAACTTTAAATAAAAGTCGGACAGAATTAAATAGGCTTAAGTGAGCAACCCTCAGAAAATATGATAATAATATCGTTAGAAAAAAAATTAGATAAGTAATAGGAAGAAGACAGATAAACCAAGGGGTGTTTTCTCGTCTGTCTTCCTTCTCTGCCTCCTTCCTTCCTTCTTCTTCCTGTCTTATTTCTTCCTACCTCCTCACCACTCAACCACAACCCCTTGCTCGCTTAAGAGCGTTTTCTTTTAATAGCCTTTCGGCCATCCTCCGCTAACAGCCTCTTTAATTCCCTCAGGTGGAAACGAATGGTCCCGCCACACAGCGCTGCATGTTGAGCAGCAGACCTTGGGCAGGACCACTTTTTTGGGGGGAGGGGGGGGGTGGGGTTGGAGTGAAAGGGAAGGGAGGGTTGTTGGGTAGGGCAGATGACAGAATTGGGGGGAAATCGAGGTGTGAATCTTGTTCTTCCATGTTTTCATTTTTCGATGTCTTTTTTTTTTTTTTTTTTTTTTTTTTTTTTCCTTTTTTTTTTTTTGTTTTAATATCTTTTTGGGGGAAGGTGGGGAAGTGGAAGGAAAGGGGACTGTCGTTGGGTGGGGCAAACCCATTTTTTTTTTTTTGGAGAAGGGAAGGGAGGGTTGTTGTGTGGGGAAGATGACAGAACTGAGGGGACCCACGTTGGTCGACTAGTTACCACGTATAAAATTTAGCTCACATCACCCTATCTTCGCCTGGAATTCGAGCTTATCTTATTATTATTATTATTATTATTATTATTATTATTATTATTATTATTATTGTTATTATTATTATTATTATTTTTATTGTGTTTTTTTTTTTTTTTTTTTTTTTTTTTTTTTTTTTTTTTTTTTTTTTTTTTTTGTTTTGGCTCTATCACAGTCCTCCAATTCGACTGGGTGGTATTTATAGTGTGGGGTTCCGGGTTGCATCCGTTGCATTCCTACCTCCTTAGGAGTCCATCACTTTTCTTACTAGTGTGCCGTTTCTAGGATCACACTCTTCTGATGAGACCTGGAGCTACTTCAGCCTCTAGTTTTTCTAGATTCCTTTTCAGGGATCTTGGGATCCGTGCCTAGTGCTCCTATGATTCATGGTACGATTTCCACTGGCATATCCCATATCCTTCTTATTTCTATTTTCAGATCTTGATACTTATCCATTTTTTCCCTCTCTTTCTCTTCAAACTCTGGTGTCCCATGGTATTGCGACAATCAAATGAGTGATACTTTCTTCTTGACTTTGTCAATCAACGTCACGTCTGGTCTATTTGCACGTATCACCCTATCCGTTCTGATACCATAGTCCCAGAGGATCTTTGCCTGATCGTTTTTCTATCACTCCCTCAGGTTGGTGCTCGTACCACTTATTACTGCAAGGTAGCTGATGTTTCTTGCACAGGCTCCAGTGGAGGGCTTTTGCCACTGAATCATGCCTCTTTTTGTACTGGTTCTGTGCAAGTGCCGGGCATTCACTTGCTATGTGGTTTATGATTTCATTTTTCGTATTGCACTTCCTACATATGGGAGAGATGTTATTTCCGTCTATCGTACTTTGAACATATCTGGTTCTTAGGGCCTGATCTTGTGCCGCTGTTATCATTCCTCCAGTTTTCCTTCTTTAGCTCTCCCCTCTGTAGCCATTGCCAATTGTCATCGCTGGCTAGTTCTTTAGTCTGTCTCATGTATTGTCCGTGCATTGGTTTGTTGTGCCAGTCTCTGTTCTTTCTGTCTTCTCCTGTCTCTGTATATTTCTGGGTCTTCGTCTACTTTTATTAGTCCTTCTTCCCATGCACTCTTTAGCCACTCGTCTTCACTGGTTTTCAGATATTGCCATAGTGCTCTGTTTTCAATGTTGACGCAGTCCTCTATACTTAGTAGTCCTCACCCTCCTTCCTTTCGTGTTATGTATAGTCTGTCCGTATTTGCTCTTGGGTGTAGTGCCTTGTGTATTGTCATATGTTTCCCTGGTTTTCTGATTTTTGATTGTTATTATTATTATTGATTATTATTATTATTAAAGTTATTGTTTATTATTATTATTTATTATTATTATTATTATTATTATTTATTAGTTATTATTCATTATTTTATTTATTATTAAAAATTAAAAAAATTCCTTATAGTAGCACGAGTCTTCAAATGGAGAAATGTACATATATTTAAATTTAGATATATGTACATTTACGTAGCTGTGGATTTGTTTCTCCGTTATTATTATTATTATTATTATTATTATTATTATTATTATTATTATTATTATTATTATTATTATTATTACTACTAATAACAATAACGATGATAATTTTCCAAAGTAGAGACAGGTAAGTAAATTAAATATATCACACCTGGCCTGATTTTCCCAGTAGAATATATAATTCATGAGGCTATAAGCATAGTAACATCAAAATTGTCAAATGTTATTATTATTATTATTTTTATTATTATTATTGGAGGATTACCAGGCACCGTAGGCACCGTATTATTATTATTATTATTATTATTATTATTATTATTATTATTATTATTATTATTATTATTATTATTATTATAATCTTATTAACCTCTTGACTTAAAACCTCTTGTTTTTGCTGCAACTCCCACTACGTTTTTGCAGCTACTTTTCTCGTTCTCCAAGAACGTTGCTAACTAATGCCAAATGCTTTTTACGAGGTCTGCCGCTGTTGTACAGACTAACTTCATGTATCCATTTACAGTAGAGCGAATTAAATTATGCCGCGGGCGTGATGCCAACCTGCTCTCTTAAGAGGTGATAAAGATCATGTGAAATTTAGGCTAATGCCCGGATGCTTTTAGAGGTCTGGGATATACGAAGGGTTGGAAATGTCAAAATGTAGGTCAATGGAAGGTTTTAGAGATTAAGAATGTGTCTTCGCGGGAGAGAGAGAGAGAGAGAGAGAGAGAGAGAGAGAGAGAGAGAAGGAATGTTCCGTTTTTCATTTGTTCATTGAGAAGTGTCAAACTGCAGGTCAATGGGAATGTTTTAGAGATTAAGAATGTGCCTTGGGAAGCGTGTGTGTATGAGAGAGAGAGAGAGAGAGAGAGAGAGAGAGAGAGAGAGAAAGAAGAAGCAGTTCCGTTTTTCATTTGTTCATTGAGGTTTTAGGGATTGAGAATATGTCTTGGGAAGTGTGTTTGTGTGTGTGTGTGTGTGTGTGTGTATGAGAGAGAGAGAGAGAGAGAGAGAGAGAGAGAGAGAGAGAGAGGGAGGGAGAGAGAGTAGTTCCTTTTTTCATTTGTTCGTTGAGGATTTAGAGGTCAAGAATATGTCTTGAGAGAGAGAGAGAGAGAGAGAGAGAGAGAGAAAAGAATGAACAATAAACATATAACATGAACATAATGAAAGAGAGAGAGAGAGAGAGAGAGAGAGAGAGAGAGAGAGAGAGAGAGAGAGAGAGAGAGATACTTTTCATATCTTTTTATATTAAAA
Source organism: Macrobrachium nipponense (assembly GCF_015104395.2). Taxonomy (NCBI): domain Eukaryota; kingdom Metazoa; phylum Arthropoda; class Malacostraca; order Decapoda; family Palaemonidae; genus Macrobrachium; species Macrobrachium nipponense. Next base: position 10,901,172 of record NC_061105.1, on the reverse strand, counting down.
TGACAATCTGGAAAATCTCTAAATACGAGAAGCAAAATTTTATAGCTCAACAATTCGTTTCCATCCATGTTGGGTATTAGTTTGTTCTCTCTCTCTCTCTCTTTCTCTCTCTCTCTCTCTCTCCAGTTCACCCTCACTTCTTAAATAACCCTGAGGGAAGGTCCCTTGAGAAGGGAAGGCTGCCTGTTTGCTTTTTAAAACACATGTCTTCCCCCAAGATGCAGGAACAAGTTTGCATACGTAAAGGTCAAACCTTCCACTTAGATTTTCTTATTTTCGTGTCTTGGCTCTCTCTCTCTCTCTCTCTCTCTCTCTCTCTCTCTCTCTCTCTCTCAAGCTACAAACCCTTACTATTACTTCTCCTCTCTTAACAAGTGAAAAGTTTTTTTTTTTTTTTTGAAAGACACTTTGGAAACATTTCCAAAAATCTCTTTCAGAAATGGAACGATCTCTCTCTCTCTCTCTCTCTCATCTCTCTCAAGATACAAAACCTTTCTATTACTTTTCCTTTCTTTCTTAATAAGTGAAAAAGTTTTTTTTTTTTTTTTTTTAGATAAACTCTTAAAACATTTCCAAAAATCTCTTTCAGAAAGGGAATGATCTCTCTCTCTCTCTCTCTCTGTCTGTCTGTCTCTCTCTCTCTCTCTCTGTCTCTCTCTCTCTGAAGATACAACACCTTGCTATTACTTTTCCTTTCTTAATAAGAGAAAAAGTTATTTTGAGAGACAGTTTTGAAACATTTCCAAAAACCTCTTTCAGAAAGGGAACGAGATCAGATATGTTGTAGCTCAGTTGACCCCCCCCCCCCCTCTCTCTCTTCTCTCTCTCTCTCTCTCTCTCTCTCTCTCAAGATACAACACCTTACTATTACTTTTCCTTTCTTAATAAGAGAAAAAGTTATTCTGAGAGACCGTTATGAAACATTTCCAAAAATCTCTTTCAGAAAGGGAACGAGATCAGACGTGCTGTAGCTCAGTTGACTCTCTCTATCTCTCTCTTTCTCTCCTCTCTCCCTCTCTCTCTCTCTCTCTCTCTCTCTCTCTCTCTCTCTCTCTCTCTCTCTCTCTCTCTCTCTCTCTCACAGTCTTCAGGACAAATTCTACCTTCTCCGAACTGTTTGCTTTTCCAAGGGTCTCCGCTTGCTCTACAAAGACTTTTGTCAACATGTCAAAACTATGAAAATGTTTTGCAACTGGCGGACGTTTGCTTCCAACATCAGTTTCTGTCTGAAAGAAGAAGAAGAAGAAGGAGAAGGAAGAAGAAGAAGAAGAAGAAGAAGAAGAAGAAGAAGAAGAAGAAGGGGAAGGAGAAGAAGAAGAAGAAGAAGGAGAAGGAGAAGAAGAAGAAGGAGAAGGAGAAGAAGAAGATGGAGGAGGAGGAGGAGAAGAAGATGAAGGAGAAGGAGAAGAAGAAGATGGAGGAGGAGGAGGAGGAGGAGAAGAAGAAGAAGGAGAAGAAGAAGAAGGAGAAGAAGAAGAAGAAGAAGGAGAAGAAGAAGAAGAAGAATGAGAAGGGGAAGAAGAAGACGAAGGAGAAGAAGAAGAAGAAGGAGAAGGAGAAGAGGAAGAAGAAGAAGAAGGAGAAGAAGAAGATGGAGGAAGAGTAGGAGGAGAAGAAGAAAAAGGAGAAGAGGAAGAATAAGAAGGAGAAGGAGCAGAAGGAGGAGAAGGAGGAGAAGAAGAAGAAGAATGAGAAGGAGAAGAAGAAGACGAAGGAGAAGGAGAAGAAGAAGAAGAAAAAGGAGAAGAGGAAGAAGAAGGAGAAGGAGCAGAAGGAGCAGAAGGAGGAGGAGGAGGAGGAGAAGTAGAAGAAGGAGAAGAATGAGAAGAAGAATAAGAAGGAGAAGAAGAGGAAGGAGAATAAGAAGAAGGAGAAGAAGAAGAAGAAGAAGAGGTAGATGAGGAAGAAGTAGGAGAAGAAGAAAAAGAAGAAGAAGGAGAAGAAGAAGAAGAAGAAGAAACGTTGCTTGTAATATGAGGTGGAGACGTTGTCTCTCTTAAGTGAGTGTATTTATTCATGCAGGTTTCAGACCGCGATAAAAAGTGAAGAAGGTTTGAGCGTGGAGTTAACAGACTCTGCTTTGCAAAAGAACAAAGAAAACTTTTTGATGGTACAGCAAGCTTTAGTGGTTTGGTGCAATCGGCAGCGTATTATGATAAGACTCGAAAAAAAACACTAATATCTGCAACAGTGAAAAAAAAACTCGCTAATATCTGCGACACCATTGGCAAATACATGTTCACATCCATTCATATTAAATTTTATTGCATATATTTTCTTTATGATTTTATATTTGAATAAATTTTAAAACATTAAACACATTCATTTTTAACAGTGTAAACCATTTTTATTATTTCCCCATATCTTATATATTTTGATTCTATTTCAGTTATCCGGGTCGAGAGCGTTGTATCTTCTTTGATTGGTGATCATCCAATAAACTTCTCCGGTCTTCCTGATTGTATACTATCTTCCATATTTTCGGTGAGTAAGGTTCATTTTTGTACTATCAGAAGCTTTTACATATATTTCAATATATCTTCTTTCAGCTTTCCTGCTTTCCTTTTTCATGACTGTATTTATCAACAAATATTTATACTTAAATTTTTCCTGTTCGTATTTGTCAACAAACCTTTATAGTTTTAACGTTTTTCATGTTCAAAGTTATCAAAAGATTTTTATGCTTAATTTTTTCGTGCTCGTATTTAGCAAAACAATTTCTTGTTCGTATTTTAAAGCAATTCTTCATAGTTAAATTTTTCATGCTCAAATTTACCAAACGATTTTTATCCTTAATTTTTTCGTGCTTGTATTTAACAAAAAATTTTCGTGTTCGTATTTATCAACAAATATTTTTTCGCGCTCGTATTTATCAACAAATCTTTATACTTAACTTTTTCATGCCTGTATTTATCAACAAATCCCTATAATTTTTCACACTCGTATTTATCCACAAATCCTTATAATCAACCTTTCTTATGCTCATATTCCTGCCCATTCACTAACCCTCCTTTCTTAAAATGTCTATTTTCATAACACCTCAACATTTCCTTGCTCACATTCTTATTTATAAATTTCTGTTTAAACTGATTATTTCTTTTTCGCGGAAGAAGCTTATTTGTCTTCTACTGAGGATCAAGCAGTCCTTACAGTCTTTGCGCTTTTATGGCTAACCATCTGTTACGGCTGACCAATAAAACCGGGAAGGTGGAACCTTTCCCCCGTGAGAGATTTATCGAGGTGTTGTGGGGAGGGGCCTGGTGGCTGGGAGGGGGCCCGGTTAAGTATCCGACATACATAATTCACCACATGTATCACCCACCCTTTAACACGGGCGCTTCTTCCTTATGATCGTAAGTCAAGTATCATCTCTTTAAATTTCGTATTATTTTATAAGTTTTTTTTTATTTATTCTTTTTATAAGCCATATTTCATTCTTTATTTCCATAAATGAATGATTGGTTTTTAGTTCTATCTGCAGAATAATATTTTTGAAGTCATTTATATTTATATCGTTTTCGTTTATGTTCATTATTATTGATTTTGCAACTGAAATCCTAAGGTTATTTATTTGCTTTCTCCAGTTTGGTTAAAGATAATTTTTCTTTTCATGCTTTTTTTACTTAAATTTGATATTCAAAGATTTTCTCTTACTTAGAACTTTTACTTTTTCTCAAAACAACAATTTACATGCTCCCGGTGTACAATGTTCTCTTTATTATCAGTGACTTTCATTTTTCGTTACCTATCATATTCCAATATCTGAAAGCTCAATCATTCTACACCAAATCAAAATTTTAAAACTCGAGTGGCACCTGTAACACATCGCCTTCGCTCCCTCTTCGTGGCATTTAAGCAAAGCCAATATCTAACCTTCTTACAGCTGACTATACATTACGACCAAGCAATAAAATTCCCCGCAGGAATTTCTCGCCCTGATGGAGATTTATAGGAAGTGTGTACCGCGCATGCATAATTCAGTAGACTTATCTCCCCTCCACAGTCAACTGAGGTATTGCAGCTTCTCAAAAAATATGCTCTAATCTTCATCCTGCTGGCTTTCAGGCCTCGTTGTGGACCAGTACTGCAATAGTATGTTTATTTACATGCTTTTTGTTATTTATTGATGCATATTTTAAGATTTATTAAAATAAAAGTATAATCTTCATTCTGCTGGCTTTCAGACCTCATTGTGAACCAGTACTGCAATAAAGTTTGTTTACATGTTTTATTTTATTATTTTTTTTACGTATTGATCCATATGTTAAGATTTATTAAAATACAAATATAATCTTCATTCTGCTGGCTTTCAGGCCTCATTGTGAACCAGTACTGCCATAGAGTTTGTTTATTTTCTTTTGTTTTTTTTGTTATTATTGATGAATACATTAAGATTAATTAAAACGAAGGTTAAGGTAATAATGTATTATGCCATTATGCCTTATTGCTGTATTATGTTTAAGTTTTGGTGAAGCAATTCTACTGGCAGCCCGTTGCTAAGGTGGATTGCATCAGATTCTCGACAGTTTCGTAAATATGTCAAAACAATCACCCAAGGTTTATTGCAAGGTTCAGGAGAGCACATTCATTCTAGCTTCTTAAGTACTCACTCCACTCCTTTAACTGATTTTGGTTGGTATTTTACGAAGAAAACACACTGACACAGCACTAAACTCTCTCTCTCTCTCTCTCTCTCTCTCTCTCTCTCTTCTCTCTCTCTCTCTCTCTCTCTCTCTCTCTTCAAGTTAAGGTTTACATTTCTTCCAAAATGAGCACTGATCCTACATTAGCTTCTCTCTCTCTCTCTCTCTCTTTACACTCCTTACGAAAAGGGCACAAATTCTATACTAGACTCCCTCCCTCCCTCTAAATTTCTTTCTAAAAGAAATGCTTTACACTAGCCTCTCTCTCTCTCTCTCTCTCTCTCTCTCTCTCTCTCTCTCTCTCTCTCTCTCTCAAAAGAAATACTCTCCAATACTTCGGACAGTTTTCCCATTCTGTGTTCGTAACCTTTCTAAAAAAAAAAAAAAAAACACTTAGGTACCATGTCAAAACTGCGACCCAGTTTGAGTCTTATACAAAAAAGGAGAACGACCCACGAAGCTTTTAAAACTAAATACATTTTTTATAAATTCCTAATTTCAATTTGATATCTGTATACTAATTTTTGAGAAGTATTTAGGATTAAAATTCATTTTCAGCGATGATCAAAAACATTTAGTTGGCAGTTCTAATGACAATTTTATGTATTTTCAACATTAAGAGATATCAGTGAATTAAAATATAAATTTTTAAATTAATTTGGTCTGTGACGTATGATATTTATTTCACTGGCATAGAAAGCGTACCTTTAATTTTAATTTCGGGGTACTGGTAAATATACGATCAATTTGTAGTGTTCATAAAAATATATACTGTTTTCATCATTACTGTTTGTAGTTCATTTAACAAACAAATATGTAATGAAGAGTAGGTGTCAGTCCTCATTGTTGTAAACAGTAAGTTCAACAGGTTACAATAAACAGTTCTTACTGGTAAACAACAAATTCTTATTAGTAAACAACGAATAATTTTAGCAATAAAGGATAGATAGCTCTTAATGGCAGACACTAAATCATTTTTAGTGTTAAATAATAAACCAATCTGGGCGAAAAGACAAAAAAAATTCATAATGGTAAACAATAAACAATTATATCGGTAAACAATGAAACGTTTTTAGTAAAGTAACCACCAATGGTAAACATAAATAATTCTAATGTTCAACAAGTTCATCCCTGTGGATGTACGACTTATCATTACATCCACCACAGCTGTCTAGCTATCAGTCACTTTATTGTTATTGTAATTAAAATAAACGTTATTATTATTATTATTATTATTATTATTATTATTATTATTATTATTATTATTATTATTATTATTATTAAAGTAACCATGGACAGCATCTCAGTAAAAAGAAAAGAAATTAATGTATCACCCCAGACATGAAACAGAATACCATACGCGGATATATATCATTAATTTTATCTATTTTTTTTTTCCTGCGGTTGTTGTAATATTCACTGTTATGGCTAACCATACATTACGACTAACCAGATATATCTCCTCTTAAAAGAAATTTATTGGTTAGCAGCCAATATGCATAATTCACGGCCTTCCAGCCTCCACGCCTGACCACCATCAACCTCCCTGCATCTTAAGCCTAAATTATCTCTCTCTCTCTCTCTCTCTCTCTCTCTCTCTCTCTCTCTCGTAGTAGCAATCTTGCTTGGTGAGACGTTCCCGCGCACAGTGATTAATCAACAGATATCACAAGTTTAACTTACGTCTAGAATTTGAGAAATATCTAGAAGTGTTCGTGAACTATCGGTGATAAGATTAATGTGGTAATAGTAGGATAAAGCGTCTACTAAGTTAGTTTATCAAGTGAAATACTGAAAAACAGAACAAGATGGCAGTAAGTTGCAACTGTGGAAAAAAATGGCGAAATTTAGCTTGTTAGGCAGATTCGCAATACGATGAGGTAGCAGGAAGGGAACTGGCATTTCTCATCTATGAGATACGCAACAGTCCTAACCAAAAAGATACAAAAGCATTCATAGATATATTAGAAGGATATAATCCTTCAAACTGGAACAAATCAACAGAAAACATCTTGAAAATAATTGAAGAAGTTCCAAATAAAATCCAAGTAGTCAAGAGACTCATAAAGAAAATATACATAAACCAACAAATTCCGACAAAGAAAATGAATAAGGTGAACATTGTGAATATCCTAATTAATAAATTAGGAAAAAGAATGCCAAAAGCATGGAAACTGTGTAAGGTGTGGTGTAGCATAGTTAATCCACAAAACCTGATTAGAAAATGCTCTGCAAGCAACATTCCGACACATCCACAATGTGCTGAGGTAATGCAAGATATGAGAAAAGATACTAGAATATTTTGCTCAACATGTCTATCATGGATAAACAATGTTATTAAATCAAGATTGAATGTACAAATAGTTGAGGATGAAGAAGAAGAGGAAGAGGAAGAAGAAGAAGAGGAAAATGGAAGAGAAGTAAACAAAACTGAATTGACAGAAAAAAATAAGGAAAACAAAGAACAAGATAAAAGTATGGATGCAGAGATACTCATTGATACTACATATGAGGCAATGAAGCAGCATACTTACAAAGAAATTAATTACGATATGACAACACAAAAGAAAATCCCGAAGACGCTCTACCCAGATCTACACAATGACGGGAAAGAGGAAAAAATAGACAAAAAAGACAAAGTCTTCAACCATTTGAAAAGAAGGAATTGCAGATCTGGAGAAAGATGTTACTACAAACATCCTAAGGTATGTCACAACTATGAAATATATGGTAAATGTGCATACCTAGACGGCTATGAGGATGATTCCAGAGATCTTCATCCAAAATATGCAAAAATCTAAAAGAAGGAAAAGGATGTAAGTTCGACAAAAAATTTAAATATATGCACCCTGTAGCCATGAATCAAAACCAAATAAATAATTAATCAAGTAATAAAATCCAAAATAAAAAAAGAAACAAATAAAGAGAGGAATAAAGAATATCAGGTAAAAGAAAAAAATCAAGCCATCAATGCGATATGCAGTGATGTCAGCAAAAAATTTCAAAGCCTCGGCTCCAAGATACAACTCAAGAGATAGGAACTGTATTTATGATGCAAGAGGATATTGCAGATACGGAGGAAACTGCAGATTCAGACACAAAATGAATAATTATGATGAAGGAAGATCAAATATTATGGGAAAGTTGGATTTTTTAATGTCAGAATTTCTGGAAATGAAAAAAAGAACAAATATACCAGAACAGGAAAGAGACATGGGAAAATCCTTATTATTACCCATATTAAATGAAGGAAAAAACACGCAAACCATCATGGTGATGAATGCGCAGGGTTTAGTTACGAGTAACTCAAAAAGAAAAATAGAGTACTTAGAAGAACTAACCCAAATTGAAAAGAAAATAGATATAATGAATATAAGTGAAACCTGGTATTCCCAAGAGACTGGGAATGATGATCAAAAAGGGTTCCAAACTTATAGATCAGATAGAAAAAATAGGAATCAAGGGGGAACCGCAATATATGGGAAAGACAAAAAACAAGGAAAAATATATGAGAAATATAGTAACTCAGAATGTGAACTAAGAGCGGTAGAATTTGAATCTGAAAAATTAATGAACATAGTAATATATAGACCCCCTAATACTAAAGAGTTTGACACAATAATAGAAAAATTAGATGATATATGTAGAAATCACAAGGACTGGACTATTCTCCTATCTGGAGACTTCAACTTTCCTTTCGTAGACAGGAAAGAGCGAAGAGGAGATTGTGGTTGTACTTATACAT
>NC_061105.1:10885200-10887284 GCF_015104395.2 Macrobrachium nipponense | reverse complement strand
GCAGCTGCTTTCTTGGGGCATCTCGACCAGGAAGTTGTGTGCCCATGCACTTTGCACAAGTCGTAGAAACTCTCGCTGAAGTCATCCTTAGGGACATCTCCTGTAGCTTAACCTCTGCTAGTCTAATCCCAATTGCCCAGTTTATTTTTGAGGAAGCTGATGGTGCTTTCCTCTGATCCATATATGTTCAAGGATTCTATTAGCCATGTGTGTGGTATCATCTCGAAGGCGATCTTATAATCAATCTGTTCCATGCTTAGGTTGGTTTTCCTTCTCTTACTGTTCATTACCATTTGTCTATCAGAAGCTGGTCTTTTGTGCTCCTACACTTTCTTCTGCAGCCTTTCTGTTGGCGAGGGAAGGTGTTTATATCCTCTAGGTAGTTGCACCGCCTTTCACTGATACCTGTTAGACACGTCCACAATATTATTATTATTATTATTATTATTATTATTATTATTATTATTATTCATTTCTATTATTTATTTCTATTTCTATTTAGATTGCTTTCTTTTTTTATTTTTATTTTCAAAATTATTACTTCATATTAGTTTTATTATCGTTATATTATTATTATTATTATTATTATTATTCTGTTTATTATTATTATTATTATTATTATTATTATTTTATTATTATTATTATTATTATTATTATTATTTTTGAATTTATTTTATTATTTTATTATTTTATCATTATTATTATTTTTATTATACTATTTTTTACTTTTATGTTTATAATTTTAATTTTTTGATCAAAGTTATTACAATTATTTGTATCTTTATTATTTTTATATCTCTTTTTATATTTTTGTTTTGAATTTTCATTATTATTGTATTAATTTTATTTATATTTTTATTTATTTATATTTTTATTTATTTTTTTTTACTTTTAATAGTATTTTATTTAAATAGTATTATTATTATTTCTATTTCTTTCTATCATTTTTACATATTTCTTATTTGATTTGATTATTTTATTTTCATTATTAGATTTATTTCTATTTTATTATTTTTTTTGCATTATATTTATTTTTATTTTTATTTGTATTCTTTTATTTTCATGTTTATCCATTTATATAATTATTTTACTAATTTTATTTTCATTTATTATTTATATTACTATTATTTTTACTTTTACTTTATTTATGTTTTCTATTCATATTATTCTGAGTTTTATTTTTATTATTTATTCTATTTGATCTCATTATTATTTTCACTTTTATTTTTTATAATTTTATTTATTTTATTATTTTTTATGTATTTTGTTTTACAATTCTTTATTATTTTTATTCTTATTTTTATTATTTATATTTTCCTTATTATTTCATATTTTTTTTATTTTTTTTTCAAAATTATTACTACATATTATTTTAACATTTATTTTTATTTCCATAATTTGTATCTTTATTTATTATTTATACTTTTATTTGCTTTTTGAATTTTTCATTATCATTATTTATTAATTTTACTTATATCTTTATTATTCTTATTTTTTTTATCTAAATTTTTATTTGTAATCATTATCTTATTATTTTATATCATTATTTTTTCATTTCAATATTTTTACCTGCATGTTATCAATTTAATTTTTACTTTCAAAATTATTACTATTATTTTTATTTTTTTTATTTTCATTTTTTTTTTAAAAATTCTTATTATTTTCAATTTAAATTTTTTTTATTATTTTGTGTTAGTAATATTTAATATTTTTTTTAATTTTAATCTTTTCATATTCTTATTTTCATTATTTTTATGTTTATGTTTATTATTTCTTTATTAATATTATTTTATTATTTCTATTTTTATAATTTGTATTTTATTTTTATTACTTAATTTTTATTTTCTATCTTTATTTTATTATCATTATTTTTTAATTTATTATTTTTATTTATAATGATTTTTTATATTACATTTATTTTTATTATTTTGTTTTTTAATCATTATTTTTACTTTTTTATTCTATTTTTTTATTATAATTTTTATGAGTTATTGCCATTTTTATTTTTGTTGTATTATCTAATCTTTTTTTCTATTCTTATTGCTTTTATTTTAATTTTTATTTTTATTATTCTTGTTGGCCTA
>NC_061105.1:10862700-10880200 GCF_015104395.2 Macrobrachium nipponense | reverse complement strand
AGCACGAGTCTTCAAATGAGAAACAAATCCACAGTTATGTAAATGTAACATGTATTTTAAATTTAAAAAATTTTAAAAACATATATTTTAAATTTAAATATATGTACATTTACGTAGCTGTGGATTTGTTTCTCCGTTATTATTATTATTATTATTATTATTATTATTATTATTATTATTATTATTATTATTATTATTATTATTATTAATATTTTTATTTTTATTATTATTATTATTATTAATAATAACAATAATAATATTTTTTTCAAAGTAGAGACAGGTAGATAAATGAAATGTATCACACCTGGCCTGATTTTCCAGTAGAGTATATTAATTCATGAGGGTATAAGCATGGTAACATCAAAATTTGTCAAATATTATTATTATTATTATTTATTATTATTATTATTTTTTTTATTATTATTATTATTATTATTATTATTATTATTGGAGTTGGGATTTGGCTTATAATCGGGCGGAGAGGATTACCAGGCACCGTATTATTATTATTATTATTATCATCATCATATTAACTCTTGTTTTTGCTGCAACTCCCACTACGTTGTTTTTTGCAGCTACTTTTCTCGTTCTCCAAGATCGGTTGCTAACTAATGCCAAATGCTTTTTACGAGGTCTGCCGCTGTTGTACAGACTAACTTCATGTATCCATTTACAGTAGAGCGAATTAAATTATGGCCGCGGGCGTGATGCCAACCTGCTCTCTTAAGAGGTGATAAAGATCATTGTGAAATTTAGGCTAATGCCCGGATGCTTTTAGAGGTCTGGGATATACGAGGGTTGGAAATGTCAAAATGTAGGTCAATGGAAGGTTTTAGAGATTAAGAATGTGTCTTCGCGAGAGAGAGAGAGAGAGAGAGAGAGAGAGAGAGAGAGGAGAGAGAGAGAGAGAGAGAGAAGGAATGTTCCGTTTTTCATTTGTTCATTGAGAAGTGTCAAACTGCAGGTCAATGGGAATGTTTTAGAGATTAAGAATGTGCCTTGGGAAGCGTGTGTGTATGAGAGAGAGAGAGAGAGAGAGAGAGAGAGAGAGAGAGCAGTTGCGTTTTTCATTTGTTTATTCATTGAGGTTTTAGGGATTGAGAATATGTCTTGGGAAGTGTGTGTGTGTGTGTATGAGAGAGAGAGAGAGAGAGAGAGAGAGAGAGAGAGAGAGAGAGGGAGGGAGAGAGAGTAGTTCCTTTTTTCATTTGTTCGTTGAGGATTTAGAGGTCAAGAATATGTCTTGAGAGAGAGAGAGAGAGAGAGAGAGAGAGAGAGAGAGAGAGAGAGAGAGAGAGAGAGAAATGAACAATCATAACATATAACATGAACATAATGAAAGAGAGAGAGAGAGAGTAGAGAGATAGAGATAGAGAGAGAGAGAGAGAGAGAGAGAGAGAGAGAGAGATTTAGTACTTTTCATATCTTTTTATATTAAAATGACAATTCTGGAAAATCTCTAAATATACGAGAAGCAAAATTTTATAGCTCAACAATTCGTTTCCATCCATGTTGGGTATTAGTTTGTTCTCTCTCTCTCTCTCTCTCTCTCTCTCTCTCTCTCTCTCTCTCCAGTTCACCATTCACCCTCAATTCTTAAATAACCCTGAGGGAAGGTCCCTTGAGGAGGGAAGGGCTGCCTGTTTGCTTTTTTAAAACACATGTCTTCCCCCCAGATGCAGGAACAAGTTTGCAATACGTAAAGGTCCAGCCTTCCCACTTAGATTTTCTTATTTTCGTGTCTTGGCTCTCTCTCTCTCAAGCTACATACCCTTACTATTACTTCTCTCTTAACAAGTGAAAAAAGTTTTTTTTTTTTTTTTGAAAGACACTTTTGAAACATTTCCAAAAATCTCTTTCAGAAATGGAACGATCTCTCTCTCTCTCTCTCTCTCTCTCTCTCCTCTCTCTCTCTCTCTCTCTCTCTCTCAAGATACAAAACCTTACTATTACTTTTCATTTCTCTCTTAATAATAAAAAGTTTTTTTTTTGTTTTTTGTTGAGATAAACTCTTAAAACATTTCCAACGATCGGAGGTCCTCTCTCGCTCTAACTCTCTCTCTCTCTCTCTCTCTCTCTCTCTCTCTCTCTCTCTCTCTCTCCTTCTCCAAGATAAACACACCTTACTATTACTTTTCCTTTCTTAATAAGAAAAAGAAAAAGTTATTTTGAGAGACCCTTTTTTGAAACATTTCCAAAAATCTCTTTCTCAGAAAGGGAACGAGATCAGATGTGTTGTAGCTCAGTTGCCTCTCTTCTCTCTCTCTCTCTCTCTATTCTCTCTCTCCTCAAAGAGATACAAACACCTTACTATTATCTTTTCCTTTGCTTAATAAGAGAAAAAGTTATTTTGAGAGACAGTTTTGAAACATTTCCAAAAATCTCTTTTCAGAAAGGTAACGAGATCAGATATGTTGTAGCTCAGTGACCCTCTCTCTCTCTCTCTCTCTCTCTCTCTCTCTCTCTCTCTCTCTCTCTCTCTCTCTCTCTCTCTCACACACACAGTCTTCAGGACAAATTCTACCTTCTCCGAACTGTTTGCTTTTCCAAGGGTCTCCGCTTGCTCTACAAAGACTTTTGTCAACATGTCAAAACTATGAAAATGTTTTGCAACTGGCGGACGTTTGCTTCCAACATCAGTTTCTGTCTGAAAGAAGAAGAAGAAGAAGGAGAAGAAGAAGAAGAAGGAGAAGAGGAAGAAGAAGAAGAAGAAGGAGAAGGAGAAGAAGAAGAATGAGAAGGAGGAGAAGAAGACGAAGGTGAATAAGAAGAAGGATGAGTAGGAGAAGAAGAAGACGAACGGAGAAGAAGAAGAAGAAGAGAAGAAGAAGAATAAAAGTGAAGAAGAAAGAAGGAAGGAAGAAGGAAGCATAAGAGAGGAAGAAGGAGAAGGAGAAAGAAGCAGGAGAAGGAGGAGGAGGAGGAGAAGAAGACGAAGGAGAAGAGGGAGAAAAAAGAAAAGTGGGAAGAAGAAGAAGGAAGGAAGAAGAAGAAGGAAGAAGAAGAAGAAGAGGAAGAAGAAGAAGAAGAAGAAGAAAAGGGAGAAGGATAAGAAGAAGAAGAAAAGGAAAAGAGGGAGAAGAAGGAGCAGAAGGAGCAGAAGGAGGAGGAGGAGGAGAAGAAGAAGAAGGAGAAGAATGAGAAGAAGAAGAATAAGAGGGAGAAGAAGAGGAAGGAGAATAAGAAGAAGAAGGAGAAGAAGAAGAAGAAGAAGAGGTAGAAGAGAAGAAGTAGGAGAAGCAAGAAAAAAGAAGAAGGAGAAGAAGAAGAAGAAGAAGAAACGTTGCTTGTAATACGAGGTGGAGACGTTGTCTCTCTTAAGTGAGTGTATTTATTCATGCAGGTTTCAGACCGCGATAAAAAGTGAAGAAGGTTTGAGCGTGGAGTTAACAGACTCTGCTTTGCAAAAGAACAAAGAAAACTTTTTGATGGTACAGCAAACTTTATGTTTGTTTGGTGCAATCGGCAGCGTATTATGATAAGACTCGAAAAAAAACACTAATATCTGCAAACAGTGAAAAAAAAAACTTCGCTAATATCTGCGACACCATTGGCCAAATAGATGTTCACATCCATTCATATTAAATTTATCGCATATATTTTCTTTATGATTTTATATTTGAATAAATTTTAAAACATTAAATACATTCATTTTTAACAGTGTAAACCATTTTTATTATTTCCACATATCTTATATATTTGATTCTATTTCAGTTATCCGGGTCGAGAGCGTTGTATCTTCTTTGATTGGTGATCATCCAATAAACTTCTCCGGTCTTCCTGATTGTATACTATCTTCCATATTTTCGGTGGAGTAAGGTTCCATTTTGTACTATCAGAAGCTTTTACATATATTTCAATATATCTTCTTTCAGCTTTCCTGCTTTCCTTTTTCATGACTGTATTTATCAACAAATATTTATACTTAAATTTTTCATGTTCGTATTTGTCAACAAACCTTTATAGTTTTAACGTTTTTCATGTTCAATGTTATCAAAAGATTTTTATGCTTAATTTTTTCGTGCTCGTATTTAGCAAAACAATTTCTTGTTCGTATTTTTCAGCAATTCTTCATAGTTAAATTTTTCATGCTCAAATTTACCAAACGATTTTTATCCTTATGCTTGTATTTAACAAAAAATTTTCGTGTTCGTATTTATCAACAAATATTTTTTCGCGCTCGTATTTATCAACAAATCTTTATACTTAACTTTTTCATGCCTGTATTTATCAACAAATTCCTATAATTTTTCACACTCGTATTTATCCACAAATCCTTATAATCAACCTTTCTTATGCTCATATTCCTGCCCATTCACTAAACCCTCCTTTCTTAAAATGTCTATTTTCATAAACACCTCAAACACTTTCCTTGCTCACATTCTTATTTATAAATTTCTGTTTCGTTTCTCGTTTTTAAACTGATTATTTCTTTTTCGCGGAAGAAGCTTATTTGTCTTTCTACTGAGGATCAAGCAGTCCTTACAGTCTTTGCGCTTTTATGGCTAACCATCTGTTACGGCTGACCAATAAAACCGGGAAGGTGGAACCTTTCCCCCGTGAGAGATTTATCGAGGTGTTGTGGGGAGGGGTGCCTGGTGGCTGGGAGGGGGGCCCGGTTAAGTATCCGACATACATAATTCACCACATGTATCACCCACCCTTTAACACGGGCGCTTCTTCCTTATGATCGTAAGTCAAGTATCATCTCTTTAAATTTCGTATTTTATAAGTTTTTTTTTATTTATTCTTTTTATAAGCCATATTTCATTCTTTATTTCCATAAATGAATGATTGGTTTTTAGTTCTATCTGCAGAATAATATTTTTGAAGTCATTTATATTTATATCGTTTTCGTTTATGTCATTATTATTGCTTTTGCAACTGAAATCCTAAGGTTATTTATTGCATTCTCCAGTTGGTTAAAGATCATTTTTCTTTTCATGCTTTTTTTACTTAAATTTGATATTCAAAGATTTTCTCTTACTTAGAACTTTTACTTTTTCTCAAAACAACAATTTACATGCTCCCGGTGTACAATGTTCTCTTTATTATCAGTGACTTTCATTTTTCGTTACCTATCATATTCCAAAATCTGAAAGCTCAATCATTCTACACCAAATCAAAATTTAAAAACTCGAGTGGCACCTGTAACACATCGCCTTCGCTCCCTCTTCGTGGCATTTAAGCAAAGCCAATATTTAACCTTCTTACAGCTGACTATACATTACGACCAAGCAATAAAATTCCCCGCAGGAATTTCTCGCCCTGAAGGAGATTTATAGGGAAGTGTGTACCGCGCATGCATAATTCAGTAGACTTATCTCCCCTCCACAGTCAACTGAGGTATTGCAGCTTCTCAAAAAATATGCTCTAATCTTCATCCTGCTGGCTTTCAGGCCTCGTTGTGGACCAGTACTGCAATAGTATGTTTATTTACATGCTTTTTGTTATTTATTGATGCATATTTTAAGATTTATTAAAATAAAAGTATAATCTTCATTCTGCTGGCTTTCAGACCTCATTGTGAACCAGTACTGCAATAAAGTTTGTTTACATGTTTTATTTTATTATTTTTTTTACGTATTGATCCATATGTTAAGATTTATTAAAATACAAATATAATCTTCATTCTGCTGGCTTTCAGGCCTCATTATGAACCAGTACTGTCATAGAGTTTGTTTATTTTCTTTGTTTTTTTGTTATTTATTGATGAATATATTAAGATTAATTAAAACGAAGGTAATAATATGGTTAATAATAATGTATTATGCCTTATTGCTGTATTATGTTTTAAGTTTTGATGAAGCAATTCTACTGGCAGCCCGTTGCTAAGGTGGATTGCATCAGATTCTCGACAGTTTCGTAAATATGTCAAAACAATCACCCAAGGTTTATTGCAAGGTTCAGGAGAGCACATTCATTCTAGCTTCTTAAGTGCTCACTCCACTCCTTTAACTGATTTTGGTTGGTATTTTACGAAGAAAACACACTGACACAGCACTAATCTCTCTCTCTCTCTCTCTCTCTTCAAGTTAAGGTTTACATTTCTTGCAAAATGAGCACTGATCCTACATTAGCTTCTCTCTCTCTCTCTCTCTCTCTCTCTCTCTCTCTCTCTCTCTCTCTCTCTCTCTCTCTTTACACTCCTTACGAAAAGGGCACAAATTCTATACTAGACTCCCTCCCTCCCTCTAAATTTCTTTCTAAAAGAAATGCTTTACACTAGCCTCTCTCTCTCTCTCTCTCTCTCTCTCTCTCTCTCTCTCTCTCTCTCTCTCTCTCTCTCTCTCTCTCAAAGAAATACTCTCCAATACTTCGGACAGTTTTCCCATTCTCTGTTCGTAACCTTTCTAAAAAGAAAAAAAAAAAACACTTAGGTACATGTCAAAACTCTGCGACCAGTTTGAGGTCTTATACAAAAAAGGAGGAACGACCCACGAAGCTTTTAAAACTAAATACATTTTTTATAAATTCCTAATTTCAATTTGATATCTGTATACTAATTTTTGAGAAGTATTTAGGATTAAAATTCATTTTCAGCGATGATCAAAAACATTTAGTTGGCAGTTCTAATGACAATTTTATGTATTTGCAACATTAAGAGATATCAGTGAATTAAAATATAAATTTTTAAATTAATTTGGTCTGTGACGTATGATATTTATTTCACTGGCATAGAAAGCGTACCTTTAATTTTAATTTCGGGGTACTGGGAAATATACGATCAATTTGTAGTGTTCATAAAAATATATACTGTTTTCATCATTACTGTTTGTAGTTCATTTAACAAACAAATATGTAATGAAGAGTAGGTGTCAGTCCTCATTGTTGTAAACAGTAAGTTCAACAGGTTAACAATAAACAGTTCTTACTGGTAAACAACAAATTCTTATTAGTAAACAACGAATAATTTTAGCAATAAAGGATAGATAGCTCTTAATGGCAGACACTAAATCATTTTTAGTGTTAAATAATAAACCAATCTGGGCGAAAAGACAAAAAAAATTCATAATGGTAAACAATAAACAATTATATCGGTAAACAATGAAACGTTTTAGTAAGCCACCAATGGTAAACATTAAATAATTCTAATGTTAAACAACAAGTTCATCCCTGTGGATGTACGACTTATCATTACATCCACCACAGCTGTCTAGCTATCAGTCACTTATTGTTATTGTAATTATAAACATTATTATTATTATTATTATTATTATTATTATTATTATTATTATTATTATATTATTATTATTATTATTATTATTATTATTAAATTATTAAAGTAACCATGGACAGCATCTCAGTAAAAAGAAAAGAAATTAATGTATCACCCCAGACATGAAACAGAATACCATACGCGGATATATATCATTAATTTTATCTATTATTTTTTTCCTGCGGTTGTTGTAATATTCACTGTTATGGCTAACCATACATTACGACTAACCAGATATATCTCCTCTAAAGAAAAAAAATTTATGGTTAGCAGCCAATATGCATAATTCACGGCCTTCCAGCCTCCACGCCTGACACCATCAACCTCCCTGCATCTTAAGCCTAAATTCTCTCTCTCTCTCTCTCTCCTCTCTCTCTCTCTCGCTCTCTCTCCTCTCTCTCTCTCTCTCGTAGTAGCAATCTTGCTTGGTGAGACGTTCCCGCGCACAGTGATTAATCAACAGATATCACAAGTTTAACTTACGTCTAGAATTTGATATCTAGAAGTGTTCGTGAACTATCGGTGATAAGATTAATGTGGTAATAGTAGGGATAAACGCGTCTACTAAGTTAGTTTATCAAATGAATACTGAAAAACAGAACAAGATGGCAGTAAGTTGCAACTGTGGAAAAAAAATGGCGAAATTTAGCTTGTTAGGCAGATTCGCAATACGATGAGGTAGGAGGAAGGGAACTGGCATTTCTCATCTATGAGATACGCAACAGTCTAACCAAAAAGATACAAAAGCATCATAGATATATTAGAAGGATATAATCCTTCAAACTGGAACAAATCAACAGAAAACATCTTGAAAATAATTGAAGAAGTTCCAAATAAAATCCAAGTAGTCAAGAGACTCATAAAGAAAATATACATAAACCAACAAATTCCGACAAAGAAAATGAATAAGGTGAACATTGTGAATATCCTAATTAATACATTAGGAAAAAGAATGCCAAAAGCATGGAAACTGTGTAAGGTGTGGTATAGCATAGTTAATCCACAAAACCTGATTAGAAAATGTTCTGCAAGCAACATTCCGACACATCCACAATGTGCTGAGGTAATGCAAGAATATGAGAAAAGGATACTAGAATATTTGCTCACATGGTCTATCATGGATAAAACAATGTTATTAAATCAAGATTGAATGTACAAATAGTTGACGATGAAGAAGAAGAGGAGAGGAAGAAGAAGAAGAGGAAACGGAAGAGAAGTAAACAAACTGAATTGACAGAAAAAATAAGGAAAACAAAGAACAAGATAAAAGTATGGATGCAGAGATACTCATTGATACTACATATGAGGCAATAAAGCAGCATACTTACAAAGAAATTAATTACGATATGACAACACAAAAGAAAATCCCGAAGACGCTCTACCCAGATCCACAATTGACGGGAAAGAGAAAAAATAGACAAAAAAGACAAAGTCTGCAACCATTTGAAAAGAAGGAATTGCAGATCTGGAGAAAGATGTTACTACAAACATCCTAAGGTATGTCACAACTATGAAATATATGGTAAATGTGCATACCTAGATGGCTATGAGGATGATTCCAGAGATCTTCATCCAAAAATATGCAAAAACCTAAAAGAAGGAAAAGGATGTAAGTTTGACAAAAATTTAAATATATGCACCCTGTAGCCATGAATCAAAACCAAATAAATAATTAATCAAGTAATAAAATCAAAATAAAAAAAAGAAAAACAAATAAAGAGAGGAATAAAGAATATCAGGTAAAAGAAAAAAATCAAGCCATCAATGCGATATGCAGTGATGTCAGCAAAAAATTACCGAGCCTCGGCTCCAAGATACAACTCAAGAGATAAGAACTGTATTTATGATGCAAGAGGATATTGCAGATACGGAGGAAACTGCAGATCAGACACAAATGAATAATTATGATGAAGGAAGATCAAAATATTATGGGAAAGTTGGATTTTAATGTCAGAATTCTGGAAATGAAAAAAAGAACAAATATACCAGAACAGGAAAGAGACGTGGGAAAATTCCTTATTATTACCTATATTAAATGAAGGAAAAAAACACCCAAACCATCATGGTGATGAATGCGCAGGGTTTAGTTACGAGTAACTCAAAAAGAAAAATAGAGTACTTAGAAGAACTAACCCAAATTGAAAAGAAAATAGATATAATGAATATAAGTGAAACCTGGTATTCCCAAGAGACTGGGAATGACGATCAAATAAAAGGGTTCCAAACTTATAGATCAGATAGAAAAATAGGAATCAAGGGGAACCGCAATATATGGGAAAGACAAAAAACAAGGAAAAAATATATGAGAAATATAGTACTCAGAATGTGAACTAAGAGCGGTAGAATTTGAATCTGAAACATTAATGAACATAGTAATATATAGACACCCTAATACTAAAGAGTTTGGCTTAATAATAGAAAAATTAGATGATATATGTAGAAATCACAAGGACTGGACTATTCTCCTATCTGGAGACTTTAACTTTCCTTTCGTAGACAGGAAAGAGCGAAGAGGATTGATTGGTTGTACTTACACATATAAAAAAGAGAGTAATAGTAGCGCAGAAGATAAGAGGCAATTCGAAAAGCTATAGAAATGCTACTAGAATACAACATTCAACAAATAAATCACCTACCAACAAGAAAGGAAAATACTTTAGACCTAGTATTTTGTGAACGAGATGAATTATGTTAAAGAAATAATAGTTTATAATGCGAGTATTTCAGACTATAATGTCATAGAATTAATCCATTCCAAAGCAAGTGAAAACAGAGATAAGCAAGAAATGAAAAAGTGGGAAGGATATGGAAAATACAACTTCTACAGTAAAAATATAAAATGGTCAGAAATAAATTAAGAACTAAACAAAGATTGGGATAACATTTTTGTAAGTGATGAAATAAGGGTAAATACGGAGGTATTATATAAAATATTAGAGAAAATAGTGGATAAATATATACCGAAGAAGAAAAGTAAACATCAGTCATGCATACCAACAGTCAGAAGGATCTTGTTCCAGAAAATCAGAAAATGAAAAAGGTCTTGCAAAAGAAAAAAAAAATGCATGGAAAGTTATAGAACTAAAAAGTAAGATAGAAATGCAGAACAAAAGATTATACAATCAAAAAGAAAATGAAAAACGGGACTTGGAAGAAAAAACCCTAGTAAATATCAAGCAAAACCCCAAACTATTATACTCATACGCAAAAAAGATGAAGAAAAGAAGAATAGAAACAGGCCCTCTAAGAATTGAAGGGAGATTAACAAATGAAAAAAAGGAAATTTGCAACATACTGGCAGAACGATATAAGAGAGAATTCACCCTAGAATAGATAATAAAGATAATGATATAGAAGTAAGGGACGAAAATAGTGAATATTTAGCTGACATAGATATTAATGAAGCGATGATTGTGCAGGCTATTAAATGAAATTAAAAATGGTGCTGCAACAGGGACTGATGGTGTTCCTGCTATTTTGTTAAAGAAAGTAGTTCATTCTATCGCAAAGCCACTTGCAATATTATTAAGACAAAGTGTAGATACAGGCATGATTTATGATGAGCACAAATTAGCATATATTACCCCTACATTCAAAAGTGGATCAAGACTAGAGGCAAGTAATTATAGGCCTGTGAGTCTAAACATCGCATATTATGAAAGTGTATGAAAGGGTAATGAAGAAAGATATTATGAAACATTTAATAAAAAAATAATCTGCTTAATATAGAACAACATGTTTCGTACCCGGAAAAAGTACACAAACAACTGTTAGTCCACCGTGAGAACATATACAAAAATATGAAAGTGGGAAATGAAACAGATGTGCTTTATCTAGACTTTGCAAAAGCTTTTGACAAGGTAGACCATAATATATTAGCGAAGAAAATTAGAAACATAATATAGTGGATAAAGTAGGAAGATGGTTAAAAGAATTTTTACACAACAGGAAAACAGATAGTTATTGCAAACGATGAGAAATCGGATGAAGCTAAGGTAATTTCCAGTGTGCCACAAGGTACGGTGTTAGCTGCATTACTGTTTGTTATTATGATTGCAGACATAGACAGTAATGTTAAGGACTCGGTAGTGAGTAGTTTCGCCGATGACACAAGAATAAGTAGAGAAATTACTTGTGATGAAGATAGGAACACGCTACAAAGAGACCTTAACAAAGTATATGATTGGGCAGAGGTAATAGGATGATATTTAACTCTGATAAATTTGAATCAATTAACTATGGAGACAGAGAAGGAAAGCTATATGCATATAGGGGACCTAATAATGAGACAATCACAAATAAGGAGGCAGTTAAAGACCTTGGTGTGATGATGAATAGGAACATGTTATGCAACGATCAAATAGCAATTCTATTGGCAAAACGTAAAGCAAAAATGGGAATGCTTTTATGGCACTTCAAAACAAGAAAAGCTGAACACATGATTATGCTTTATAAAACATATGTTCGTAGTCCACTTGAATATTGCAATATGATATGGTACCCACACTATCAAAAGGATATTGCACAAATAGAGAGTGTACAAAGGTTCCTTTACAGCTAGAATAGAAGAAGTTAAGGACCTTGACTACTGGGAAAGACTACAATCATTAAAATTATATAGTCTAGAAAGGAGAAGAAAACGCTACATGATAATTCAGGCATGGAAACAGATAGAAGGAATAGCCGAAAACATCATGGACCTAAAAATATCAGAAAGAGCAAGCAGAGGTAGATTAATAGTGCCCAAAACTATACCAGGAAGAATAAGGAAAGCACACAGGACATTAATCCACTACGCACCAGCATCGATAATGCAGCGTCTATTCAATGCGTTTTGCCAGCTCATCTGAAGAATATAAACAGGATTGAGCGTAGATGTGTTTTAAGAATAAGCTCGACAAATATCTAAACTGCATCCCAGACCATCCAAGATTGGAAGATACAAAATATACCGGAAGATGTACTAGCAACTCTCTGGTAGACATTAGAGGTGCCTCACACTGAGGGACCTGGGGCAACCCGAACAAGATGTAAGGTCTGTAAGGTAAGGTAAGGTCTCTCTCTCTCTCCCTCTCTCTCTCTCCCTGTCTCTCTCTCTCTCTCCTAGAAAGACTTTGCACTCATTTCAAAGGGGGCATTGATCCCACAAACGCCAATCTCTCTCTCTCTCTCTCTCTCTCGTAGTAGCCATCTTGCTTGGTGAGACGTACCCACCCGCGTGAAGTCAGATTAATCAACAGATATCACAAGTTTAACATACGACTAGAATTTGAGAAATATCTAGAAGTGTTCGTGAACTATCGGTGATAAGATTAGTGTGAAAATAGTAGGATAAAGCGTCTTCTAAGTTAGTTTATCAAGTGTAATACTATAAATCAGAACAAGATGGCAGTAAGTTCCAACTGCGGGAAGAGGTGGCGTAATTTGGCGTGTTTAGCAGATTCGCAATACGATAGGTAGCAGGAAAGGGAACTGGCATTTCTCATCTATGAAATCAGCAACAGTCCTAACCAAAAAGATACAAAAGCATTCATAGATATATTAGAAGGATATAATCCTTCAAACTGGAACAAATCTAATGAAAACATCTTGAAAATAATTGAAGAAGTTCCAAATAAAATCCAAGTGGTCAAGAGACTCATAAAGAAAATATACATAAACCAACATATTCCGACAAAGAAAATGAATAAGGTGAATCTTGTGAATATCCTAATTGATGCATTAGGAAAAAGAATGCCAAAAGCATGCAAACTGTGTAAGGTTGGTATAGCATAGTCAATCCACAAAACCTAATCAGAAAATGTGCTGCATGCAAACATTCCGACCCATCCACAGTGTGCTGAGGTAATACAAGATTTGAGAAAAGATACAAGAATTTTTTGTTCAACATGTCTATCATGGATAGACAATGTTATTAAAATCAAGATTGAATGTTACAAATAGTTGAGGATTGAAGAAGAAGAGGAAGAAGGAGGAAGAAGAAGAAGAAAAAGAAGAAGAGGAAAACGGAAGAGAAGTAAACAAAAATGAAATGACAGAAAAAAAAATAAGGAAAACAAAGAACAAGATAAAAGTATGGATGCAGAGATACTCATTGATACTACAATAATGAGGCAAATAAAGCAGCATACCTACGAAGAAAATAAATTACGATATGACAACAGAAAAGCAAATCCCGAAGAGGCTCTACCCAGACTACACAATGACGGGAAAGAGGAAAAAATAGACAAGAAAGACAAAATCTGCAACCTTTTGAAAAGAGGGAATTGCAGATTGGGAGAAAGATGTTACTACAAAACATCCTAAGATATGTCAAAACTATGAAATATATGGTAAATGTGCATACTTAGATGGATATGGGGATGATTGCAGAGATCTGCATCCAAAAATATGTAAAAACCTAAAAGAAGGAAAGGATGTAAGTTCGACAAAAAATGCAAATATATGCACCCTGTAGCCATGAATCATAATCAAATAAATAACCAACCAAGTAATAAAATCCAAAATAAGAAAGAAACAAATAAAGAGAGAAATCAAGAATATCAGGTAAAAGAGAAAAGCAAACCACCAATGAGATATGCAGAGGTGTCAGCAAAAAATTTCAAAGCATCAGCTCCGAAATTCTACTCAAGAGATAATAACTGTATTTATTATGCAAGAGGATATTGCAGAAACAGAGAAAATTGCAGATTCAGACACAAAATGAATAATTATGATGAAGGAAGATCAAATATTATGGAAAGTTGGATTTTTTTAATGTCAGAATTTCTGGAAATGAAGAAAAGAACAACATACCAGAACAGGAAAGAGACATGGGAAAATCCTTATTACTACAGTATTAAATGAAGGAGAAAAACACGCAAACCATCATAGTGATGAATGCGCAGGGTTTAGTTACGAGTAACTCAAAAAGAAAAAAATAAGAGTACTTAGAAGAACTAACCCAAATTGAAAAGAAAATAGATATAATGAATATAAGTGAAACCTGGTATTCCCAAGAGACTGGGAATGATGATCAAATAAAAGGGTTCCAAACTTATAGATCAGATAGAAAAAATAGGAATCAAGGGGGAACCGCAATATATGGGAAAGACAAAAACCAAGGAAAAATATATGAGAAATATAGTAACTCAGAATGTGAACTAATAGCGGTAGAATTTGAATCTGAAAAATTGATGAACATAGTAATATATAGACCTCCTAATACTAAAGAGTTTGACTTAATAATTGAAAAATTGGATGATATATGTAGAAATCACAAGGACTGGACTATTCTCCTATCTGGTGACTTCAACTTTCCTTTCGTAGAATGGAAAGAACGAATAGGAGATTGTGGTTGTACTTATACATATAAAAAAGAGAGTAATAGTAGTGCAGAAGATAAGAGGCATTTGAAAAGCTATTAGATATGCTACTAGAATACAACATTCAACAAATAAATCACCTGCCAACAAGAAAGGAAAATACTTTTTAGACCTAGTATTTGTGAACGAGATGAATTATGTTAAAGAAATAATAGTTTATAATGCGAGTATTTCAGACCATAATGTCATAGAATTAACAGTTCATTCCAAAGCAAGTGAAAATAGAGATAAGCAAGAAATGAAAAAGTGGGAAGGATATGGAAAATACAACTTCTACAGTAAAAATATAAAATGGTCAGAAATTAATGAAGAATTAAACAAAGATTGGGATAACATTTTCCTAAGTGATGACATAAGGGTAAATACGGAGATATTATATAAAATATTGGAGAAAATAGTGGAAAAATATATACCGAAGAAGAAAAAAAGTAAACATCATTCATGCATACCAAGAGACAGAAGGATCTTGTTCCAGAAAATCAGAAAGTGGAAAAAAGGTCTTGCAAAAGAAAAAAATGCATGGAAAGTTATAGAACTAAAAAGAAAGATAGAAAATGCAGAACAAAAGATTATACAATCAAAAGAAAATGAAAAACGGGACTTGGAAGAAAAAACCCTATTAAATATCAAGCAAAACCCCAAACTATTATACTCATATGCGAAGAAGATGAATAAAAGAAGAATAGAAATAGGCCCTCTGAGAATTGAAGGGAGATTAACGAATGAAAAAAAGGAAAATTTGCACCATACTGGCAGAACGATATAAGAGAGAATTCACCCCTAGAATAGATAATGAAGATAAATGATATAGAAGTAAGGGAAGAAAATGGTGAATATTTAGCTGACATAGAAATTAATGAAGCTTGATATTGTGCAGGCAATTAATGAAATTAAAAATGGAGCTGCTGCAGGGCCGGATGGAGTCCCTGCTATTTTGTTAAAGAAAGTAGTTCATTCTATCGCAAAGCCACTTGCAATATTATTAAGACAAAGTGTAGATACAGGCAAGATTTATGATGAGCACAAATTAGCATATATCACCCCTACTTTCAAAAGTGGATCAAGACTAGAGGCAAGTATTATAGGCCTGTGAGTCTAACATCACATATTATGAAAGTGTATGAAAGGGTAATGAAGAAAAATATTATGAAACATTTAATAAAAAATAATTTGTTAATATAGGAACAACACGGTTTCGTACCCGGAAAAAGTACACAAACCCAACTGTTAGTCCACCGTGAGAACATATTCAAAAATATGAAAAGCGGAAATGAAACAGATGTGGTTTATTTAGACTTTGCAAAAAGCTTTTGACAAAAGTAGTCCATAATATATTAGCAAAGAAAATTAGAAAACAATATCGTAGATAAAGTGGAAGATGGTTAAAAGAATTTTTACACAACAGAAAACAGATAGTTATTGCAAACGATGAGAAATCGGATGAAACCAAGGTAATATCCGGTGTGCCACAAGGTACGGTGCTAGCTGCAATATTGTTTGTTATTATGATTGAAGACATAGACAGTAATGTTAAGGATTCGGTAGTGAGTAGTTTCGCTGATGACACAAGAATAAGTAGAGAAATTACTTGTGATGAAGATAGGAACGCTCTACACGAGACCTTAACAAAGTATATGATTGGGCAGAGGTAAATAGGATGGTATTTAACTCTGATAAATTTGAATCAATAAATTATGGAGACAGAGAAGGAAAGCTATATGCATATAGGGGACCTAATAATGAGACAATCACAAATAAGGAAGCAGTTAAAGACCTTGGTGTGATGATGAATAGGAACATGTTATGCAATGATCAAATAGCAATTCTGTTGGCAAAATGTAAAGCAAAAATGGGAATGTTGTTACGGCACTTCAAAACAAGAAAAGCTGAACACATGATTATGCTTTATAAAACATATGTTCGTAGTCCACTTGAATATTGCAATATGATATGGTACCCACACTATCAAAAGGATATTGCACAAATAGAGAGTGTACAAAGGTCCTTTACAGCTAGAATAGAAGAAGTTAAGGACCTAGAATACTGGGAAAGACTACAATCCTTAAAATTATATAGTCTAGAAAGAGAAGAGAACGCTACATGATAATTCAGGCATGGAAACAGATAGAAGGAATAACAGAAAATATCATGGAAACTAAAAAATATCAGAAAGAGCAAGCAGAGGTAGATTAATAGTGCCCAAAACTATACCAGGAAAAAATAAGGAAAGCACACAGGACATTAATCCACTACGCACCAGCATCGATAATGCAGCGTCTATTCAATGCGTTGCCAGCTCATCTGAGGAATATATCAGGAGTGAGCGTAGATGTGTTTAAGAATAAGCTCGACAAATATCTAAAACTGCATCCCAGACCATCCAAGATTGGAAGATGCAAAATATACCGGAAGATGTACTAGCAACTCTCTGGTAGACATTAGAGGCGCCTCACACTGAGGGACCTGGGGCAACCCGAACGAACTGTAAGGTAAGGTCTGTAAGGTAAGGTAAGGTAAGGTCTCTCTCTCTCTCTCTCTCTCTCTCTCTCTCTCTCTCTCTCTCATTAAACTATGGCTATAGCTCTACATTATTTTTTTATATGGATATTTATATTATATATATATATATATATTATATATATATATATATATATATATATATATATATATATATATAT
Source organism: Macrobrachium nipponense (assembly GCF_015104395.2). NCBI lineage: Eukaryota > Metazoa > Arthropoda > Malacostraca > Decapoda > Palaemonidae > Macrobrachium > Macrobrachium nipponense. The sequence goes on along the minus strand of NC_061105.1, from coordinate 10,862,939 downwards.
ATATATATTTGTGTGTGTGTGTGTGTGTGTGCGTGTGTGTGTGTATGTGTGTGTAGTATATATACATACAGACAGAGAGACGCAGAACACCAATGGAAGAGAGAGAGAGATATTTCTATATCGATGTGAAAGAGAAGGAAAAAGATATCCAATCGAATTCAGACTTACTTTATTTTTCAAATATTTTTTTCCAAAAGTTGGTTTTTGTTCCTATCCTCTGGCGATTCAACTTTCGGAGA
>NC_061105.1:10852700-10857700 GCF_015104395.2 Macrobrachium nipponense | reverse complement strand
ACAACATAAAACTTTTAAGCCTTGACGTAGACTCCCTATTCACAAAAGTACCAGTACAGGACGTTCTTCAGTTTTTAAAGGAAAAATTATCCCCCTATTCAGATCATTTCCCATTGGCGCTTGACAAAATAATAAAGTTAGTTGAATTATGTGCATCTAATTACGTATTTTCATTCGGGGAATCATTCTACAAGCAAAAATTCGGGTGTAGTATGGGTAGTCCTTTAAGTCCTGTTTTAGCCAATCTGTACATGGAATACTTTGAAACTACAGTAATAAATGCAATAAAACCCAAAAACATGCTGTGGATGAGATATGTGGATGATATCTTAACATTTTGCGATAATAGGTGGGGCAATTTTAATTAATTCCTCTCAAAATTAAACACATTAGTGCCCAGCATCAAATTTAAAGTTGAATGGGAAACAGACAACAAAATTCCTTTTCTTGATGTTTTAATAATCAGAGACACGACAGAATACAAATTTACCATATACAGAAAACCAACGTTGTCACCTTCATACATTCACTACTTTAGCTATCACGACATTACTATCAAGATAGGTGTAGCTAGCAACCTGTTCTTAAGAGCCTTGCGAATTTGTTCCCCAGAATTCCTGGAAAAAGAATTTGAACTAATTCACAAGCAACTTTCGTCTTTAAAGTATCCTGACCATATAATTGAGAAAGCAATTCACAAAGCAAACGTAATTTTCTACCGACCCCCTAAAGACAAGACCAGAGATACTCCCATTAATAAAATAAAAATTCCTCACCTGGACACGATTAAGAGAGTAACCCACACCCTCGGAAAATCTAACCCGTTTGCATTTACTTACCCAAACACCTTAGCCAAATCCCTGATTAATGTCCAACAAAAGACATCTCCCAAGGACACTGGGGTTTACAAAATCCCATGCCAGGACTGTGACCAATCTTATATCGGATTTACAGGTAAATCACTTCCCCAGAGATCAATACAACACAAACGGTCAGTTAGGTATGGACAACAGAACTCGGCTATTTTCAACCATATAAATGAACATAACCATAGAATAAACTGGAATTTGTCACGTGTAATTTATAGCAGCAACTGCCAGTACAAGAGTCAAATGATGGAATCGGCCTTAATAAAAGAGAGGCAGGTAATGAACATCTCAAAAGGAGCATGGATTTCAGATACGATCGACAAGGTTTTCATTCAACCAACACTTAAGAAGATTAAAGGAAGATTATCAGCGGGGGTGACCTAAATTGGCTTAGCTGGGGATGGACCTCTTGGTATAAATACCACCTTTTCTGTAAACTTTTCTCATTCATCTACCTGAAGAGGGAGACAGCAGTCTCTGAAATATAGTACTTTTCTCTCTATACTTTGGTGTTTTTATGGGCTCCTTTTATTAGATATATATATATATATATATAGATATATATATATATATATATATATATATATATATATATATTATATATATATATATATATATATTCACAACAAGGTGACGACTTAATTCTAATCTCCATGACTTGTCATGTCTCTATGTAATACACACACACACACACACACACACACATATATATATATATATATATATATATATATATATATATATGTGTGTGTGTGTGTGTGTGTGTGTGTGTGTGTGTGTGTGTGTATTACATAGAGACATGACAAGTCATGGAGATTAGAATTAAGTCGTCACCTTGTTGTGAATCTTTGTTACCAGTTATTATTGCAAAACTTCTCAGATTGGCTGAATAGCAGAGGGATGTGATCTGCATAGAACCTAGGTCCTGTATGTATCCATGTATGTATGAAGTTTGTATCTATGCATACTTTTAATTCAGCAACGTCCCCCCAATACATTTAGGATGCATCTCGTATTATTGTACATTTGGCGCACGCGTTGCCCTTCAGTCCAATTTAGCTTTTATAAATAATAACAACTTCCTTTGTGATGTGTCAAGTTCGAAGTGCGCGGCCTTTTTTTTACGCTTATCCAGAATTGCCAACACTTTAGCGTTAGTGAAATTAGATTTTAAATGTAAATCTCACTTTATAATGCAAATAAAAACTTGAAAGTAATATGTATATAAAATATATAAAAGAGTTCTATTTTGAACATAAATTAATGTTCTTCAATCATTGTTTCATTTCCTTAATTGTTTCTGTGTTGTTGGTATTTCTGGTTCCTTCTTCATTTCACCCACCGACGCCATTTTATTTACTGCCAAAACTCTTGTGCCAGACTTCCTTCTACCGCTTTATATGCTGGCGTTATTACATAATAATCTATAGCCATTACTTAAAAGAACTATTATATGTTAAAGTAGTTTTGGGGAAATATAACAATAGGTTTTCCAATGACTCGCTTCTTTAATTTTATTATAGTAAACCCTTTTGTGCACAGTAGTTATACGTTTTCTTTAATTGATTCTCGTTAGAGAAAACGCAGGCTTGAATTTTTAGGCACGGTATGACTGCATTTTGACATGAATTTAAATGTTAGGAGCCACTACAGACCCGGGGACGAGCGATTTTCGCGGGAAAAATATCTGAGAATAACGTTTTTGCCCTTTTTTGTAATTGACCCGTAAAAATAAAGCCTAAAAAACATCAAACAGTAAAGGGGGGGGGACCCAATGGGAAACCGGGGTTTTTGGGTGGGGGATGCGGCGAACGACTTTCACGGCGAACGTAACTCTCAATTCCTGGTTATGAGGCCTCAGAACTGTGACACTTAATGCAAAAAATTTGACCCCTTACTCTGCATTCAAGTTGACGTAGGCTAGGCTAGCCTAAGACCACTTACATTGCAAAACTTAGAACGACTAGCCTACATGTAAAACTTCTAGACTAGGCTACCACTAACCGACATAGGCTACGACCTCTTACTCTGCATTCAAGGTTGACGTAGGCTAGGCTAGCTACCACTAACCGACATTATATTATCCGCATTTCTAAAGATTCTTGGCAGGCGAGACATGTTCTGGCAAGAGGTAATATTGCGCTGCCCGCGCTAACCACAGAGGTTACAGTGAATTAGCCACAGTACATACAAAAAACCACGACTAGCCTATTTTTTTCCCCACCATAACTGTAACATTGAACACCTTCCTTCGTTCAATCACGGCCTTACTGTTCGAACACGTGCTCCGGTACAGGCTTCGAACTAACCGAAACAGTACTGTTCGAACACATGCTTCGGTACTGGCCTCGAACTAACCGAAACACTAGTTTTAAGGCTAACAAACATTAATATACAACTTACCTTATTCACATTTCAAAGTCGCTACTGTCCGACGACCATGAAGGGGTAGAAGAAGGCATCAGTCTCGGCCTCTTTGGAACGGGTGAGGGATCACGTGGCTCGCTGGTAGAAGGTCCTGGCCTTATTGTTTCGGGCCGGGAAATCCAATTTGAGATGGGGGATGTTGGGCGGCTTTTGAGCAGGTAGATACGTTTGATCAATTTCAGGAACGCCCAAAATGGACACGGAACATCTTGTAGATACCGCTTCTGGATACAGTACGTAGAAATATAGCTTTCGTAAAGTTCTTTCTGCGTACCGTGTCTCGGTAGCGCGCTCCGTTTAAGGACACGCCACTGCGATTCTATAGTGTTCATGTGTACATTCGGGTCGTCAGTGCTAACAAAGTTAACGCTGTGGTTCACGACATTATGCGCAAAATAATGATCCCGGACTTTGTTGTACGACTTCCAGCAATCAGATATGATTGTGGTTTCTGGAAGTACGTTATCAGCAACACCGGATCAGAGTTTTGGCAGATCAGTCTGGAACCACCTTGAGTCTCCACGTGTCTGCCAGTCAATGCCACCGAACACCCAAGATCCGTCTACCTTTCGGCCACGGTTGTACTTCCGTTTCCCAAATTTAGATTCGTCGGTCTCAACAATATGACCAGGACCACCGATTTTCTTATTATCAGCACACAGGATTTGGTAACATACATCTCTACAAAAATTATACCAATCGACCATGGTGTTCGGCGCTATGGGCATAACCAAATCTGTGACAACACACTATGGGATCTTCTTTGTTAAGCAAAATATTAATATAATAATTGTCTCAAGAGACAAACGTGACTTTTCAAAAAAGGATCCGTGCCGAACTGATACCTTCTTACCGCACTTGCTGTTTGTACATCGCCACATGTATATCGCTTGGCCCGTGGCCTCGCTGGTCCCATGTTTCATGAATCGTCGGTTCGCTGTGTTGCATGTTGTACATAACCCCGAATAGTCCCCAAGTAACCCTTCCCTATATAACCACTCATAAATTCGTCGTGTTTCTTAAAAACTCGAGAAGGATACCAATATACAATGCGTATATTGATCAAACTGGTCAGCAGTAACACTTTTCGGAAACAATACGGAATGAGTTCTATCCATGGCGGCGGTGTAGAACGGAAAGGGCAAATTTTGTGACTGCAGGTATGATTGTCTGATTCATATTCATGGGACACGTTTTTATTGGTTGGGAGGAAGTTAATCCATGTCCCTTGGGAATGACCTGGGTCAACCAGATACAGGATTGGTTGGTTTAAAAATTTCCCGCGTTGAGGGCGGGCGACGTACAGCGCCTGTCCGCGGCCAATCAAGAACTACGGGACCTCGGACCGCCGTGTCAGCCTTCACATCAAGTGGTACTTAGAAAAATATTAGTTTTTTCACGGGAAATATCGGCGGGTGGTATTTTGGCGTAAAATAGTCGGATAACTGACTTTTCTGGTATATTTGGAATTCTGGACAACTTTTATTCTATGCATTTTGTTATTTTGGGTAATGGTTCTGGAATTGCAGGATCTGTCCCCGGGTTTTTTTTTGTCTGCGAACTACCCTATATATATATATATATCTATATAATATATATATATATATATATATATATATATATATATATATAATGTATATATATATATATATATATATATATATATGTGTGTGTGTGTGTGTGTGTGTGTGTGTGTGTATGTGT
>NC_061105.1:10832404-10849904 GCF_015104395.2 Macrobrachium nipponense | reverse complement strand
AAACTTGGGTGAAAGTTACACATTTTGTAATATTAACCTTGACCTACTTTTCTTGCTTTGATTTATATATATATCTATATATATATATATATATATATATATATATATATATATATATAATATGTGTATATATATGTATATATATAATGCATATATATATATATACATATAGTATATATGTATATATATATTATTAATATATATATATATTTATATATAATATATATATTTATATAGTATATATATTATATTATACTTATATAATATATATAATTAATATATATATATATTATATATATATATATATATATAATATATTTCAAAGTGGTATTATTATGTCTTGAAAAATAGTGGGTTCGCTAATCTTGACATATTCCAAAATTACTTATCACCTGGATGAAAACAGGATGTCTAGTTACTATATTGACTTAAATATTCTTCGTTTCTCTTTATATCAATTATTGCTTGCTTTAGCATTTAAACCGTCCATAGATTCAAAATAAACATGGGTACTTATATTTGATGGATTATAATAAGTGCACTCTGTGTTCATTTGCTTAAATTATGCTTTCCGAACATTTAGGTTGATGTTGTCAATAAATTTCGTGTACATAAGTGTGAACGAATTTCCACCCCCCCCCTCCCCCCACCATCCCCGCCCCCTCCCCCAACGCAAACACAAACCGAAAAATCACATTTCATAATTTTCAATAACTTTATTTCAGCTAGGACACACCATCAAAGGGTGTTCCATTTTGTATTCGTTTTTTATATACACTCTCTCTCTCTCTCTCTCTCTCTCTCTCTCTCTCTCTCTCTCTCTCTCTCTCTCTGTAGTTTTCTGGCAACTTTATGATTGCTTGTCCTTAAAGTTGTTCAAGATTTGAATTCGTTGTAATTATTATTTCTGAAGAGAGGCGTTGCCTTACAATCATGACTTACCTTGTAACTTGTCGTCAACGATAAGACAACAAAATTTAATGACTTCCTTGAATAGTCATTGATCGCCAACAATAACACAACAAATGATTTCCTTGTGAATTCATTGAAAGTCTGGTTGGTTGGTTCTCTGGCTAAGAGTCCCTGTATGATCTTCATTGGTTTATTATACAGTTTTTAACAAGTATCTTGTTTTCATTTGTTTTCATTTTATTTTTTATTTTTTAATGTCTCTGAATGCGCTCTGTTAATACACCTTCTCATGTATTAATTTTTCTTTGATTTTCTTGCCGTTTCTAGAAGTTATCTTTGGTACACAGTTATAATGTTGTCCACAGAAATAATTTACTGTGAATATTCCTCCAGCAACAGTGTAGCTTTTAAAGGTACCCTGAAAATAATTTTGTTGTGATTAAATATGTAATGGGAAAAACATATTTCTTTAATTATTAGTGATTTATTTAGGAATTGATTCATCATCCTCCTCTAATATCTTTACACTGCTATTGTAAGTGATTGGAACTGTGAAATGTTTTCGTTTCTGTTGTGGACGAGTGTGGCAGTATAGCCAGTCCCTTGTTTTGTTTTCTCTCACACGAGTATGGGAGCGCTGCCCTGAATCTTTTGTCTGTTTTTGGTAACACTAGCAACACGTGTAAGGATCATGAATGCTCTCGAGTGTGAGGACGTCAATCGGTCCACCCTTTCATTTTGGCTATTTTACCAAATTAATGATGCAAATGATTATCTATCCCTTGCGAGGGATCTAGTCCAGGGGATCTAGTCCAAAGATCTAGTTCAGGAGTTCTGAAGACTAGGTTAATTAATCAAGTCCAGGAGACTAGGCCTGGGAGAAATTTGGCATGATGTAATGAGCAATAAAGAAACAAGCTGAATACCAGGAATTTTCTTCAATACCCCTAAAATGGAATTCAGCACTTCAACTACCTCCCAGTGGGAAGACCTCACCTGGCCTCATCAGTAGTAAGACCCATACTCACAAGGAATATCATGGAATAGCAGGTAGGACAGGCCTACCCTATTTTCCAGGCAGCGTAAACGATAGTCTTCATACCCACCGTGTCAACTATGACAGTACCATTCTCCGACCCGTGTCTCCAGGCAAGAAGACTGACAACAGTGCATATGTACAATAGTATTATTCTTCTCGTATCTTAATGTCGTGGCGGGGAAAATCCGCCCGTGACATTTGGTGGCAGCTGTGTTGGATCTGTAGCCCAGTGCTATTGATCCAGACCCACTGTGCCTATATATATTATGTAGGTCACTTATAATGTTTTGTCGTATTGTATGCATTTCATTATACAATATTGTTGATTTTTGTCTGACTAAGGTCATGACTTAGTTACATGCATATTCATTATTTCTGTAGGGAGATGTATGTATGGCCTTGTCTCTTAATGTAGTTTACATTTTATTATTTGATTATATATGTAAGTGTTTGAAATATTGTAACAATGGCGACTGGAACTGATGAATCATATATTGATCTAATTCAGTTAGAACAAGAAACACAACAAACATTACAGACAATTAAGAGCTTCACTCAATCCTACCAGGACGTTTGGTCTCAAGTGGGAGATTTATCAAGTCAAATCAAGGACTTGGACCAGAAGTTGGTTGACACACAGGGGACAATACAACACTTAACACCCAAACATAATAACACTCAACCACCCATAATGTCTACACCACATACATCTCACATTCCAAGTGATGAAGAATGGTTGGTTACAAGGAACGAGCACTCTGAAAATGTGCCTGATATAGTAACTGAAGGAGTTCGTACAAGAGGTGCTAGGAATATTGTGCCTCCCTCACGTCTCATTGAAGAGATATAGACTCTGTTTGATGATGTACAATGCTGTAATTTTGTATGTTTTGCATTTTTTTTCTTAGTTTGAGATTGATGAAAATGTAATTTTTTTTCTGTTCACAGTGACCAGCAATGTGAAAACTTTATAGTGTTGAAGTAATGAACAAAGATATAATGTAAAACATTTTGTACAAGAGTTCACATAGTGCCCTGGTTGGGAATGCAATTGTGTCTTATGGGTCTTGTCTTATAGGAAATTGTCAGAGTTTTGCTCTTGTAATAATGGTTTGGTACATCTTAGAGGATAGAGTACACCACTTTCCAAACCCCTTTGAGATTCAAGTTTAGAGTCGTTTCTAGCCAATAGCTCTGGTGAGTTTGATAATCATTAGGACGCCTCAATAGGAGTAAATTCTCTCTACACATGTGGAGAACTCTTTTGTTGCAGAGTGATGTGACATCCTGTGTAAGTGGAGTCAATCTAACCCCCGTATTAGGCTAGGCAAAGCTATTAGGAAAGCTGTATTGAATGCACACCTATAGGGTAGTGTCCCCATTTAGTACTCAAGTATATCCTTGTTTTATGTTGTTGCAAGAGCCCCTTTAGTCTCTAGTTGAGATCATTGCTTGTTTCTACTGTACAAGACCTGTTTTTCCGCAGTCGCAGACCCATCTAAGGAGCTGTTTGGTTCCGTTAGGAAAAGTTGTCCTTGATATTAGAGTGGACATGAATCAATTCTTCCCCGAGGGAAAAGCTTTGTAATGGGAAAAACATATTTCTTTAATTATTAGTGATTTATTTAGGAATTGATTCATCATCCTCCTCTAATATCTTTACACTGCTATTGTAAGTGATTGGAACTGTGAAATGTTTTCGTTTCTGTTGTGGACGAGTGTGGCAGTATAGCCAGTCCCTTGTTTTGTTTTCTCTCACACGAGTATGGGAGCGCTGCCCTGAATCTTTTGTCTGTTTTTGGTAACACTAGCAACACGTGTAAGGATCATGAATGCTCTCGAGTGTGAGGACGTCAATCGGTCCACCCTTTCATTTTGGCTATTTTACCAAATTAATGATGCAAATGATTATCTATCCCTTGCGAGGGATCTAGTCCAGGGGATCTAGTCCAAAGATCTAGTTCAGGAGTTCTGAAGACTAGGTTAATTAATCAAGTCCAGGAGACTAGGCCTGGGAGAAATTTGGCATGATGTAATGAGCAATAAAGAAACAAGCTGAATACCAGGAATTTTCTTCAATACCCCTAAAATGGAATTCAGCACTTCAACTACCTCCAAGTGGGAAGACCTCACCTGGCCTCATCAGTAGTAAGACCCATACTCACAAGGAATATCATGGAATAGCAGGTAGGACAGGCCTACCCTATTTTCCAGGCAGCGTAAACGATAGTCTTCATACCCACCGTGTCAACTATGACAGTACCATTCTCCGACCCGTGTCTCCAGGCAAGAAGACTGACAACAGTGCATATGTACAATAGTATTATTCTTCTCGTATCTTAATGTCGTGGCGGGGAAAAACCGCCCGTGACAAATACCTACTCAAGATTCCTTCTTTTTATCATTTTTGCTCTATTTCACTTTGTAAAAGCTAATCCCCATTTATGAGTAATCTATTCAAAGTAAACAAAAATTTCTTTGGTAGAGTGACCAACGTATCCATTCTCTATAGAAGACTCGAATAAGGAAATGAAGACTATCTAATCAATAAATAACATTACAAACAACACTTATTAATATATAGAAGACTTTTTCGTATTACACTAGTGCTTGAATTATACATTTATCTAATTGTTTTATAACTGATAACTCTGTCAGGTTGCTTGCCCTGGTTCTTCCCTCATCACAACTGCCGCCATTTTATTTATTGCCAGAACCTTAATGGCAGACTTCCTTTTCATCATCTCTGTGCTGATAAATAACTGCATTTGATGCTTTCATGTATTTCATATAAATATTAATATGATTTCTAAACTTATTAAGTAAAAAAAATAATTCTATGTAGTATTCAAGATAAGAAAGGCAATAGCTTTTCGTTTGAGTTATAATGTATTTTCACTAGTAACCCATCATTATACGGGACTTAGTTTTCTATATCAAATCATATTAAAAGAAAACAACATAAAACCTACAGGAGCTTTGTCAGTGCAATTAATCACGATACGTTGATCTTGTCTTATCCCCATTGTTTGTGAAAGTTCTTTTTAAAAATAAGCACATTCTAATTCATCCTTATATCAGAGAAGAATAGTCCTACATCTGTGAAACTAATTAAATAATGGAAGGTTCATATCACTAACGAATTGCGGATTTACGATTCTTATTACTTTTTGTTCACGAAGTGATGTTGGTCTCCCTCTCTCTTTCTCTCTCTCTCTCTTAAACCTTCACAAATTTCAGTTTTCAAGGAGCTGAGAAATCATATCTATCTTTATGTTTTCGTAATTTTTTTGGAGAAAATCATTAAATCGGACTAATTTCAATGGATTATAAAAGTCAGCTGCGCCCATATTTATCGTAATGGGCTACAGTGAAGCAAATATATAAAGGTTTTTGGTAATTGTACGTAAAACAATTACACGTGTTTATGAAATATCCTTTCTATGGTAGATAGTGTTGAATTGAACGGAAAGACGATCTTGAGTGTATAATAAAAAAAAAATATTATTTACTTTAAAACTGTTTAAGCCTTTGTTTCATAACGTATCTTGTCTTGCGGATGGAAATAAATAATCACAGTATTTTAATCAGCTTTATTAACCTTCAGTGATTATACAATTATTTACAAGCGTTTCTTAGTTGATTATCAGTACCAAGAGATACTGACTGAAATACGACGAAATGAATTTTCAGTTACATATACAAAAGAATGAATCAAATTACTTCTCTTTTTTAAACGAAAATTGCGCTAAATAAACAACGACCTGGAATATTTCTAAGCATTTTACAATGCTGTCCATTTCAGCAATAAGACATATCATCGCAATATCTTTTGCATGCTTTTCCTATGCAGACCCTGGTAGTTGCCACGCCATATAACTCTCAATCAATAAATCAATCAATTTTCCTATGCAGGTGATTCAGCTTCTTGCGAACAGATGTCACTTTGGTTGTCCGTGACGTAAGATTCGCCGTAGGGGGACTGCTTCCTTAAAGTCTCCTTGTTTTCTCAGCCAATCAGGAGCCGGTTTCGCGTTCCTTGCTCGAGGAGGGCGCTCGTGATTGGCCAGTCGTGTTAAGCAGACACGTTTCCAGGAGGAGAGACTGAAAATGAAGTTTGGAAGTGGCCTTTGTTAATGGTTCAGTTTTATTGCGATTTTCTGTGTTTGCGGAAGTCAAGAACCGTTTGGAGTGTTTGTCTGAAGGTAAATGAATATCAAGTTACGAGGTTTCACAATTTAGGGATAATTGAGTATTGATTATCTAAAGAATAGACGGTGACTTAACTTTGTGCAATATTTTATTAAATTTTGATGTGCTTATAGAAGTCAGTTTGGAGGTTTTATGGTAAGGTTAACGTGTAATTGAGTTTAGTCTTTAGTTATTACGAAGTTGGTGAAAGGCTTACGTGTAGCAAGCTGTGACGTGTATTAGTAAGCTTTTTTTTTTAGTTATGGTGTCTTGTTAGTAAGCCGTGATTTATTTTAAGTAATAAGCTGTTTTCTACAGTCTCCGAAGTTTTTGCTTGTGTGATCTAATTTGGCAAGTGGTTAGTTTGTGAAAAGTCATTGACGGCAGATGACAATGTTAGTTGAATTTAAGAAATCCTGTCAAATCGTCCCAGTCCTGACAAATCAATTTTAGAACTTAAAGTAGGAAAGCAACTCTAAAACTGGTGAAGACTTAGTTGCTAGTTTTTTTTTATGAAGCCTTAATTTTGTATTAATCAATTAAAGCTTAAAAAATCCGAGTGGATAAAGCTTTTTTTACCAAACTTCTCAGTATATAAATGAGCTTATTCTACCAGACGAACGTTTCCCCTACCCATTGACTGTATTTCATTGCATAAAACTATTTTGAAGGTAAACCTTCAGTTCACTCAATAATGCTTAAGAAGCTCTGTATTTTTACTATGAAGATCGCTTGAAAAAGTATTATAACTTAATCATAGTATTGGTATTTCTATATAAGCATTCCGCATCGTTCGTCCCGGCGAATACGAAAGCCACCAGGAATAGGGGCGTCACATGTATTTCGCCGTGTTTAGTAAGAGCCCCTGGGGGTTAATTACAGTCGTCCGAATAAATATTACTTTCTTGTTCAGGAGGTAAAACTGCATAGAAAAACCGCAACTGCCAGTCTAGGCCGCCGCGGAATAGTAATATATATCTTAGGTTTAAATGGTTAGATTAAATGTGCTTTCTAAGCCCTGTTCCAAGAAACAGGATATTAAATGTATGTGTAGTTCAATTCACATTTTTTTCACTCATAATTACTATGATACTCATGACCTGGGAGGATTTTCTTGCCACCTAACGTGCAACAAAAATTTGATTGTCCAAAATTAAGGTGGAGACTTGCTGGACTCGCAAGTAATTATCCAAGAGATGCAATTTAGTGTGCTTTGGCGAGACCAGTAACTTATTTAACGTGCAGGTGGGTGGTTGGCATAGTATTTTTTGCTTAATTTCTTTCACATAGAATCTTTTCAGTGGAAAATTCATTTGTATGACGCAGTTAGCCACTGTTGTAGTTTTGGGAAAACTGGCATTTTTCCTGTTCATGTGGCAATATTTTACCTGATGTTGAAAGAAGTCAGACCATTGATGGTATCAGTCTCTTGGTAAGCAATCAAAATTAAATATTTGGAGGGATTTTATCAAAAGGGATTAACTAGAGACTGGAGCAGAAGAATCTTTGCCTTACACCTGTTGGAATGGAAGTGCTGTTAAGTGTTCTCTCTAGAGCTTGTTTCATTTGCAATGATTATCTTAATAATATTACCCTGTGGAGGGAGTATATTAACGGAAGAATGTTCGACCATGATTGATATAGGAAGCTATATGTAGAAGCTATACGTGCTCCTTGTGCTTTACATAGATGACCATTTCAGAACAGTATCTAATTTCTAGTAAGTCTGGATTTTATTTCCAAAAGCTATAGTGCATTTCAGGTCCTGAATTAAATGTTGCATAGTTTTTAAAGTTGCCAGTACGTCCTATAACTTTCTGATTCTAGTCATACTTGATTCATCAGTCTTAAGTCTTGCAGATTTGCATTAATCTGCATGGGGCACCTTGTAAAGCAGGAGTGGTAGCTATATAGTCACTACTTAACTGTTTTTGCTATGTAGTGGTTGAACGTATCTCTTAAAGTCTGAGCTCTTTAAAATTAAGATCTCCAAGTAAGGGAATATTTACTGCCACAAAGCATGCTAAGTTTGAATTAGTAGAAACCACCTTATATGATAAAGAAATAACTATTGAATTACTGAGGTAATACTAAGTCGATTAAAGGAAAAGGTAATACTAGGTGCACAAAATTTAAATTTATTTTCTAATTAAGTACTGGTAAACCTCAAGCCAATTGAAATTCCACAAATGCGTAAAATGAGGCATTGGAAGTTTAACTAATTAGTTCTTCCTTTTGCAGGTCCTTTTGCAGCAGAAGCTGAACTTCGTAGCAAGATGATTGGGTAATATTTTAGTTTCAACCATTATGGGAAATCTATTATATTGATATTTTTCCCGAGTAAAGCACGTGATAACAAAACACTTCTTCTCAATACATTATTGTCGCTAATGCATACTTACAGAGAAAAAAAAAGATTAAGTTTTTACCTCGAATTTTTCCTAAGTCGGGAGAGGTGTTTCCTCTACGGTAATGTTTACTTTTAATGAGCCCTCTAACTTACTTTCTTACGCAAACAAAAGCAGTTCCAGTTACTCATTATTGGCTGAGAGGTGTGACATCGTTATGACGTCATGGGTTTCATAACCAATTACGAATGACTTGAGTCGAAAACTAAGTTTCACTAGCATTTCAGCGGAGTAATACAGTTACCTGTCTAGTGTCCACTGGTATCCTTGTTTGACTGAATACTCGAATAATGAAGCAAAAAACGGCATTTTGTCTTCCTGTACCTATGGCAGAGGTAGTGGCTGGCCCTTCTGGCATTAATTTTGACAGACCTTCGATTTCCTACCGATTGTTTGCAGTGCAATGTGGTCGTCGGGTACCTGGCCACTTCCTACTTTAAGTTGCATGTCAGGGAACCTTGCAACGGCTTCACGTTTTCCCTCAAAGCACCAGCACATTTTTATCAACCAACAGTTTAAGGTAAGCTTCATTAATTTATAGAGTATATTATAATGGTGGTAGTATAACGATGTATACAGCAGTACCATCACTTTGGATTTGGTTTGATGGATGTTAGGTAGTGGCCTTAAGGTCGTCGCAGGGGGGCGGAGCCCCCGCTAGGCCTAGGTAGGGGTACAGGGCCTAGGTAAGGTTAGGTGGTTGTATTAGGTTCGGTAGTGCCCGAAAATCACTGTGGCCTTAAGGGGGGGTCGCAGGGGGGCGGAGCCCCCCTAGGCCTAGGTAGGGGTACAGGGCCCTAGGTAAGGTTAGGTGGTTGTATTAGGTTCGGTAGTGCCCCGAAAATCACTGTGGCCTTAAGGGGGTCGCAGGGGGGCGGAGCCCCCCCGCTAGGCCTAGGTAGGGGTACAGGGCCCTAGGTAAGGTTAGGTGGTTGTATTAGGTTCGGTAGTGCCCCGAAAATCACTGTGGCCTTAAGGGGGGGTCGCCCCCCCTGCTAGGCCTAGGTAGGGGTACAGGGCCCCTAGGTTAGGTTAGGTGGGTTTGTTAGGTTCTGTGGTGCCCTGAAAATTACTGTGGCTTTAAGGGGGGGTGGGTCGCTGGGGGGCCCCTACCCCCCTCCCCCCGGTAGGCCTAGTTAGGGGTATGGGGGAGGGGTGCTGGAACATTAATTATTCATTTATTGCAAATATCATTCAATGTCCCAACACCCTCCCCCCCCTTCCCCCACCCAAAACCCCGGTTCCCAAAGGGTGTCCCCATAATTGGTGGGAAGAACTAGGGTATACATAGTAAATCTCTAAATCGGTTGGTTTGCAGTCAAAATAAACGTTAAATTCATTGAAACCACACTATTTCTGATGCAACAAATATATTTTTATTGCATTTTTCCAAATTTGGCTGAAACTAAAAATTTACCGATGATTGAAAATTTTCTATAGTCCTGGGTCAAATGACAGTGAATACAAACAATTCGAGGCACAGAGATGGTACTTTGGTTTGGTCAACGATGGAAGAAGCAGCTGAAAAGAGGGGTTGCAGCCATGGGCCGAAGAGATGCTTGGATAAGGTATACTCGTATGCATAAAGGCATTGTTGCCGATTGAGTGTGGGATGGGCTGAAGGGTAACATACTTTGGTTAGTCTTTTATTTATGTATACTATGTTTTTTTATTTGTATGCTAAATGTGTACTTAATTTAATGGGCTTAGGTTAATGGAGGTTAAAATGTAGGTGCTAGATGTGCACTTCATATTTAATATACATAGAATAAGTAAATTTAATGTTTCTAGATATATAAATTTGAATGAAAGTCATTTATTTCATTTGATATGCTTGGGTTAGTGCAGTCTGTTGGTAGGTGGTAAAAATAACTAGACTTCGTAATTCAGTTATGAAACATTGAAGAGTTGCATCAGTCTATATTATATAACATTGAAGAGTTGCATCAGTCTATATTATAAAAGTATACATGTATATTTAGTATAAACTATCCCCTTTTTTCATAATTTTAGTTCCACAGGTTTCCAGCGCTTCCCTCTGTCGTAATCGCTGACTACAGAAATTGGTTAGCATGAAGCAGTGATAGACCAATGGACCATCTTGGTTTGGATTCCGCGTGTAATTGGTATCTGTCCTCGTCGCCGGCTCTGGCAAAAATTTCAAGAGTAGTTCAAGCAGGGCATGAAGATTAATCATAAAGGAAATAAAGGAAATCAGTAAGATAAATTTTTAAGTGAGTTTTGTGTAATGTACTTAACTACAAGACTTAAAAGGAAAACTGGTAAATAATTTAGGACATTTAAAGCCTTTTAATTTAAGTTTAGTTATGCATTAAGGCTGTGAATTGGTTAAGACGAAGTTTCTTTGATTCTACTTATTTGTAATAAGTTTGTCACTTACTCTTAAAATTAAAAAACTGAATTTTTTTCCTTATTATTACAGGCATTATACATGTGAGAACAAACTTTGTAAGATTGGAGTGTGAACAAGATTAATCTGAAGGAAAGCAGAATAGTTGCTTGCAGTCTTTGAAGAAGAGAATACACGAAATAGCCGTACATGAAGAGTTAGAGAACACACGACACTTAACAGTATTTGAAGAGGGCGAGAGAGTGCACGCATAGAAAGATAACAGCAGTATTTGTGGAGTTCGAAAACACACTACACCTTTGAAGCTGTAAAATTATTAGCTTCAAAATAAAAGTCGGGTAATAACAGATTTAAAGAAAGTTAGAAAAACCCTTGACGTAAGACAAGGAATAACAAATTTGAACTGAGAGATAGTTCCTTTATCCTTGTAATAAATATTCTAGGAAAAAAATTGTAAAGGGATTAAATGTGTAATAAATACTCTAGGAAAAAAATTATAATCGGGATTTGTCTATGCTTAAACATCTAATCCCTTTATGTACATGTGTTGATAAATGTTTAAAGATCACGTTTAGAGATCTTTTGAAAAGCCAGTATCTCTGTCTTGCCGGTTGTTTTCCTCAGTTCTCCCCGTTTTGCCGTTTTAGTTCCCTTCTTCCGTTCTGTCATTTTCTTTCTAGACAGCTCTTCCTTTGCTTCGTGTTTCTTCCCTTCTTCCGTAACGTTACTAATCTTTCCCTTCACTCACGCCTCCTGCTATGTCTTTTTCTTCTCTGCTCTGAAACTAGAAACTTAGTTCTGAAACTAACTTTAAATCAAAGAATTTTGATAGTTCAAACTAGCTCTAAATCAAGAATGCTGATTGTGTAAACAAACAACGGGAGGCAATAAAAGTGTGCACTAAATAGTTCTGAAACTACCTTTAAATCAAGATTTCTAATAGTTTCAACTAGCTCAAAGAATTCTGATAGTTTGAACACTTAAACAACGGGAGGCGATAAAAAGTGGGCACTAGACTACTTAAAACGCCTTTACGGCGTTATTAGATTTCTTGTTGACCCATTCACAATCTATGAAGGTTTGATTATAAATTTAAACTTAAAATCCTTACTTTTTAGTGAACTTAAATCAATTACGAACTTTAATACATGAAATTAATACATTGTGACAAATTACTCAAACTTATTACAATAGCTTACTAGAACTTAATAGTACACGAGAGCTTAAGGTAAGTAACAAATATAAATTTTTAAGATTTAAATTGAAAGCTTTAACAAAAATATTTTTTATAAACCTAATTTATATTGAAAGGCGGCAAAAACTCGCTGGAAAATCGAAAACTCACCAAATTCAGTCTCGTCCAGAACTATTATACTATACGTTTACCACCAAACAGTAAAGAAAACATACCTTGTGATCTATAAAAGTTTGAAACCAGGTAAATTTTCTCAAGTCTTGCATTTCCTCCAATGAAAAACAATACAATTCACTGTTTTTTTTCTCCAGCCAGGTAAGAAGAAAGCTGAAAAAAATTAACCAAATTGTGAAAACTCCTTAAGCCAAACAACTGATAAAACATGTGATTTGCATAAACAAATTAGAACTTTTATAAGATTTGGCAGCTTTCATTATTTAAACTGAATAACTTTTCTTTTATTGGATGACTATTTAGTGGAAATATAAAAAAATTCATATAAAAAACCTAGTTGCCGATTTCATTGTTTTTGTTAGGCCTCTAGTGATAAAATGAATAGTACTGTGTAACGACTACGTATTTAAGTTACCTATTATGCATCAGTTATAAGAACTACAAATAATTCTGCTTTTGCAACGCATTCCTGCACACCAGTTTTAGTACTTATTTTAATAATCCATACACATTTATAATTCTACTTTTGCTAGGCAACCCTGCACGCCAGTCATACTATTTTAATTATCCATGATTTTTTTTTTTCTAGGCATCCATGAACAGCAGTTATGTTTTGATAATCCAAATATTTGTAATTTGGCTTTAAACTATTCTTCATAAACTTTTAGTGCGTTATCTAAAAGCTTAATGTATTATTTCAATCTAAATTATTTTACAACCAGCAATACTCACACACTGAAAAAGGAGTTTCACATTAAATTCCAAAAAATTATACAGCTAAACTATCGGATTACAAGATAGTATAAATAGCCCAAATAAATTGCCAACATAAAAAAAATATGTACCTGGAAAGATATACTTAGCTATTTAATTCTGCTGTGACTGAAAGCATAACTTTTGAAGTCCTCCAGGGGCCAAACTTCCAAGTCCTCCAGGGGCCAAACTTCCAAGTCCTCCAGGGGCCAAACTTCCAAGTCCTCCAGGGGCCAAACTTCCAAGTCCTCCAGGGGCCAAACTTCCAAGTCCTCCAGGGGCCAAACTTCCAAGTCCTCCAGGGGCCAAACTTCCAAGTCCTCCAGGGGCCAAACTTCCAAAGTCCTCCAGGGGGCCAAACTTCCAAGTCCTCCCAGGGGCCTAAACTTCCAAAGTCCTCCAAGGGGCCAAACTTCCAAGTCCTCCAGGGGCCAAACTTCCAAGTCCTCCAGGGGC
This sequence comes from Macrobrachium nipponense, assembly GCF_015104395.2. Lineage (NCBI taxonomy): Eukaryota > Metazoa > Arthropoda > Malacostraca > Decapoda > Palaemonidae > Macrobrachium > Macrobrachium nipponense. The sequence continues at coordinate 10,836,405 of NC_061105.1, read as the reverse complement.
CAAACTTCCAAGTCCTCCAGGGGCCAAACTTCCAAGTCCTCCAGGGGCCAAACTTCCAAGTCCTCCAGGGGCCAAACTTCCAAGTCCTCCAGGGGCCAAACTTCCAAGTCCTCCAGGGGCCAAGCTTTAAAAGGAATCCTTCAAACACAAGACTTTTCTGTAAAGTAAAAAGCAATTACCGCCAGGAATAAATGTTCGATCAAATACTATACTTGAAAACTTGTTGGTTCAGTTTTATATCTCACACTTGCTGGTTAAGATACAGGATGTACTGAGACACTAAGCTATCGAAGCCAGCGATAATGTTGAAGTTACAAACCAATAGTGCTGTATATTACTGATCCATTCAAGCAAACTATGGAGCAATCATTACCTGTAATATTTAGCGTTCAATTAAATATCGTAATTGAAAACTTTAAGGTCCATTCTAGTTTGACAAATACAAAAAATTACTAAATGCTAAATATTTCCATCCACCGAATTGAATTTATCAAAAATTAACTTTTTAGAGCTGAATACCAACTAAGATCTAAAGTACTCTGAAAAATCGACCATACCTTCAAATAATCCATGTAAATAACTGTTCCTCCTGTGCATACAAATATTCGTAACACCGTTGTTGGTCTCTACGAGTTTCGGTACAAATTTTGGTAATTCTATACAATAGCTCCGCCACTAATAATCTATTTTTTTTTCTGTTGAATTACTTGGTGCTTTGTGTATAGCCGACCCTTTTTTGAGGAGGAACAGTATTTTTACCCTATTTGTTAACCTTTCCAATCTTGGGGGACCGCCAGTGGGAAACTGGGGTTTTTGGGTGGGGAATGAATTAAATAATCCGTTTTAACATAGGAATAAAGGCACATGAAGAATTAGCAATAAACAAGGCCACCAGCTAACCTAAACAAACCACTTAACCTAACCTAGTAGCCGTATCCTTACCTAGCAGTGGGGTGGGGGGTTGGCTTTGCCCCTCCCCCCTGCGACCCCCCTTACACGGACATATTAAATATGACACAACCTAAAACCCTTTGTATACTTACTTAGGTTGGAAGGTATATGTGAGTTGCCATCTTTAAGAATGCATGGAGCCTATGATCCCATACTTTAAAATGCAATTTAAAATAGGCCAAGAGCCAGGTATCCAACAGACTGATCCTTTCGACGACCGTATTTAGGCAACAAATTCTTCAAATCCCGCCACAGCCTCTCAATAGTATTAGTATGAGCTCCAGTGTGCGGATTTAAATAACAATTGAGACAAGAACTTGGGAGACAATCCACATAAATTGATTTCAAAGTAGATGGTAAATGAGAAACCGCACCAGAAGTCGAAGGTTAGTACGCCTCCATGGCTCTCAAAAGACTGAAAAATTAACGATGGAAATTGTGTGAAAAGTGTCGAAAAGTGTTAGTTTCCTAGTAAAACTGTCACCTGATTGGGTATTCAAGTCACGTGATTCTAGTTTTGTTAAAATGGTAGTCCCAAGTAAAATGCGGATAATCATCATTGGTTAAAAACTATGACGTTTGGGTGACTTCTTGCTACGTAGAATACAGTCGATGATGTAATAATGACAATCTATGCTTTTGAACGTACATACGAACAAACGAGAGCTCAGTCTGAAGAGGAATTTGAGAGTTATGAAGTCGAGGGACTTTTTCAGGTGGGTCAAATTTAATTTTGATTTTTAAACCACTTCTAGACCTAGAGCCGATTAGATTTATATATCAAATGAAACCTTTGACTTCCCTCTTTTAAGTGAACGTACTTAAATTTGATAACTTGCTGGCGGAGGTATTGTATAGAATTACCCAAATTTCATTCCAGGATACTGTGCACTTTAATTCTAGGTAGATCATTTTCATTCAGATAGCTCTTCCAGTGGTTCTGTACTACATTCTAACTTTGTATACTCCCTTCCGAAATTTCAATAAAAATACAGTTGCTCTCCTGGTATATCAGTGCAAATAATTAGATGGCAACTTGGCACTCTGCTTCTGATGAAGTCTAGCCAGTAATTAATGTCTCATCATTCTGGAAAAAATAAGAATATGAGTAAATAAATCAAGATAGGCGTAATTTTACCGATACATGTAAACATTTTAGCCTGACAGCATTAATATTCCTGATATTAATATTTATCTTATGATGAATGTAACCTAGATAATTGTTCCCTGACTACTTGACATGGTAAATTTCTCACTTTAAACCATAGACAAAACAGTTTTAGTTTTCTTATACTTTGTGTTCTGAATGTGCTTCCGACATTCTGTATCAAGTTACTAATTTAAGATAATGGACCATCTTAAGAAACTTCAATTATGGAAGCCCACAATGGGAAACCGTGGTTTTTGATAAGGAGAGCAAAACCAGTGATATATTGGCCACGGGCAACAGTTTCTAGCCCTTTGACGGTTCAAAAAAGAAAAAAATACAAAAAAACCCACCTTATGCACTAAACAGGACATTAAATGTTAAGCGTATGTTGCCAGAAAACTTAAATCAAGCTATTGAATATTACTCGAGGTACATATTGTAGGAAAATTAAAATTTGTCTATGCAATCAAGTTCACCCCTATATTAAAAAAGAAAAATCTAGACACTTGTAGAATCCGTTCTCCAAAAATGAAAACTTTCAAGAACTGAACACCTCGAGAAAAGCTTTTCAGAGACTAAACACTGTCTTTACAAAAATTTAACATTGCAAGACTCAAAACTTGGACGCGTAAGAGATCGTTTATTAATGAACACCCTCTTGGGCAGGGCTAAGGGCGGGGGTTGGGGTGGGGGGGCTCTCCTTGAAATATACATGACACTAACGCAAAACTTTTTATCAACCTCCCAACAAGTATCATACGATTTCTGAAGTATACAAAATACTCTCGTCCTAACTTTGATCTTTTAATGCTTAAACATAGAGCTAAATTGCTGCTAATTCATTAAGCGTAGTACTTCTCCATTATAGTATAAATGGAAGTACATTTCCTTAGTCTATTATATACAGAAAGTGTTAGAAAGAAAAGACAGCGCGGGTGAATTATTACGTATGAGGAATATAAGTTATTTACTACAGCGTGAATTTTGTAAATGTGGCGGATTTGTAGCATTTGGAGAAGCTTAAGTTTTTGCATAAATGGAGCTACAAGAATGCACAAATATTGTTTTGTTTATACTGTTAATATGTGATAGCAGGAATAATTTTTGGTGGTTTATTTAGTAGCCATTAGTAAAAATATCAATATTAATGAATACCTTTTGACTGAACTTAATGTTAAATAATGGTTTTTCTTTTTCTTACGAATACTTTTTGACTGAACTTTATGTTAAATAAAGGGATTTCTTTCTCTTACGAATACTTTTTGACTGAACTTAATGTTAAATAATGGTTTTTCTTTTTCTTACGAATACTTTTTGACTGAACTTAATTTTAACTAAATATTTTTCTTTCTCTTACGAATACTTTTTGACTGAATTTAATTTTAAACAAAGGTTTTTCTTTCTCTTACGAATACTTTTTGACTGAACTTAATTTTAAATAAAGGTTTTTTTTTTCTTACGAATACTTTTTGACTGAACATAATGTAAAAAAAAAAAAAAATCTTTCTCTTTCATATGATTAAGAATACAAATCCGTTTGAGTTTGGTTCAATGGCAAAAAGGAAAAAAAATGTGTAAATGCCATCATTTCTGCTATTCTTGACTCAGCTGGCGGATAGAGTGATCACAGTGGCATCTGTCGGGAAACAAAAGAAACTTTAGTAATTGCTCAACAGAATGTGAAATTTGCTCGGTCATATCCACAATAACTTTAAAGTTATTCATTTTATTAATCATGGAATGACTTTATGGATACCCTGTATATAAAAAAACAGGAAAATAATTTCTCTAACGAACTCCATAACCATTTCATGTCTTAATTATGACGAAACTAATATAAAATCAACAACAATTCATCCCAATATAACAGAAGTTCCTTGAATGAAAACAAATATTCATC
>NC_061105.1:10822404-10827404 GCF_015104395.2 Macrobrachium nipponense | reverse complement strand
CAGAGAAAACTCCATTGTAATGTTGGCTATTGTATCTTGATTTATCATGTCAATTCTCAATATATTTGCCCTTTAAGCGAACGTGACCTAATTCCATCAGCATATTGTGTATTTACAATGGCAACTGCGACCTATATATTTGTTCAGATATATACGGTGGCACACAGTTTTTGATATACGTTTGGAATAACCATTCTTGCAACTACAAGCAAATTCAAGGAATAATCACTGAAACGAGTAGATGGATAAAACGACTGATGAATAGAGAGAGAGAGAGAGAGAGAGAGAGAGAGAGAGAGAGAGAGAGAGAGAGAGAGAGAGACTATAATACTTGAAATTGGAAAGAGATAACTATATAAATAAACAGAGAGAGAGAGAGAGAGAGAGAGAGAGAGAGACCTTACCTTACAGACCTTACAGTTCGTTCGGGTTGCCCCAGGTCCCTCAGTGTGAGGCGCCTCTAATGTCTACCAGAGAGTTGCTAGTACATCTTCCGGTATATTTTGCATCTTCCAATCTTGGATGGTCTGGGATGCAGTTTAGATATTTGTCGAGCTTATTCTTAAACACATCTACGCTCACTCCTCATATATTCCTCAGATGAGCTGGCAACGCATTGAATAGACGCTGCATTATCGATGCTGGTGCGTAGTGGATTAATGTCCTGTGTGCTTTCCTTATTTTTCCTGGTATAGTTTTGGGCACTATTAATCTTACCTCTGCTTGCTCTTTCTGATATTTTTAGTTTCCATGATATTTTCTGTTATTCCTTCTATCTGTTGCCATGCCTGAATTATCATGTAGCGTTCTCTTCTCCTTTCTAGACTATATAATTTTAAGGATTGTAGTCTTTCCCAGTAGTCTAGGTCCTTAACTTCTTCTATTCTAGCTGTAAAGGACCTTTGTACACTCTCTATTTGTGCAATATCCTTTTGATAGTGTGGGTACCATATCATATTGCAATATTCAAGTGGACTACGAACATATGTTTTATAAAGCATAATCCATGTGTTCAGCTTTTCTTGTTTTGAAGTGCCGTAACACATTCCCATTTTTGCTTTACATTTTGCCAACAGAATTGCTATTTGATCATTGCATAACATGTTCCTATTCATCATCACACCAAGGTCTTTAACTGCTTCCTTATTTGTGATTGTCTCATTATTAGGTCCCCTATATGCATATAGCTTTCCTTCTCTGTCTCCATAATTTATTGATTCAAATTTATCAGAGTTAAATACCATCCTATTTACCTCTGCCCAATCATATACTTTGTTAAGGTCTCTTTTGTAGAGCGTTCCTATCTTCATCACAAGTAATTTCTCTACTTATTCTTGTGTCATCAGCGAAACTACTCACTACCGAATCCTTAACATTACTGTCTATGTCTTCAATCATAATAACAAACAATATTGCAGCTTAGCTACCGTTACCGTTGTGGCACACCGGATTACCTTGGTTTCATCCGATTTCTCATCGTTTGCAATAACTATCTGTTTTCTGTTGTGTAAAAATTCTTTTAACCATCTTCCTACTTTATCTACGATATTGTGTTTTCTAATTTTCTTTGCTAATATATTATGGTCTACTTTGTCAAAAGCTTTTGCAAAGTCTAAATAAACCACATCTGTTCATTTCCGCTTTTCATATTTTTGAATATGTTCTCACGGTGGACTAACAGTTGGGTTTGTGTACTTTTTCCGGGTACGAAACCGTGTTGTCCTATATTAAAAAAAAATATTTTTTATTAAATGTTTCATAATATTTTTCTTCATTACCCTTTCATACACTTTCATAATATGTGATGTTAGACTCACAGGCCTATAATTACTTGCCTCTAGTCTTGATCCACTTTTGAAAGTAGGGGTGATATATGCTAATTTGTGCTCATCATAAATCTTGCCTGTATCTACACTTTGTCTTAATAATATTGCAAGTGGCTTTGCGATAGAATGAACTACTTTCTTTAACAAAATAGCAGGGACTCCATCCGGCCCTGCAGCAGCTCCATTTTTAATTTCATTAATTGCCTGCACAATATCAGCTTCATTAATTTCTATGTCAGCTAAATATTCACTATTTTCTTCCCTTACTTCTATATCATTATCTTCATTATCTATTCTAGGGGTGAATTCTCATCTTATATCGTTCTGCCAGTATGTTGCAAATTTCCTTTTTTTCATTCGTTAATCTCCCTTCAATTCTTAGAGGGCCTATTTCTATTCTTCTTTTATTCATCTTCTTCGCATATGAGTATAATAGTTTGGGGTTTGCTGATATTTAATAGGGTTTTTTCTTCCAAGTCCCGTTTTTCATTTTCTTTTGATTGTATAATCTTTTGTTCTGCATTTTCTATCTTACTTTTTAGTTCTATAACTTTCCATGCATTTTTTTCTTTTGCAAGACCTTTTTTCCACTTTCTGATTTTCTGGAACAAGATCCTTCTGTCTCTTGGTATGCATGAATGATGTTTACTTTTCTTCTTCGGTATATATTTTTTCCACTATTTTCCTCCAATCCATTTTTATATAATATCTCCGTATTTACCCTTATGTCATCACTTACGAAAATGTTATCCCAATCTTTGTTTAATTCTTCATTAATTTCTGACCATTTTATATTTTTACTGTAGAATTTGTATTTTCCATATCCTTCCCACTTTTTCATTTCTTGCTAATCTCTATTTTCACTTGCTTGGAATGAACTGTTAATTCTATGACATTATGGTCTGAATACTCGCATTATAAACTATTATTTCTTTAACATAATTCATCTCGTTCACAAATACTAGGTCTAAAGTATTTTTCCTTTCTTGTTGGCAGGTGATTTATTTGTTGAATGTTGTATTCTAGTAGCATATCTAATAGCTTTTTCAAATTGCCTCTTATCTTCTGCACTACTATTACTCTCTTTTTTATATGTATAAGTACAACCACAATCTCCTATTCGTTCTTTCCATTCTACGAAAGGAAAGTTGAAGTCACCAGATAGGAGAATAGTCCAGTCCTTGTGATTTCTACATATATCATCCAATTTTTCAATTATTAAGTCAAACTCTTTAGTATTAGGAGGTCTATATATTACTATGTTCATCAATTTTTCAGATTCAAATTCTACCGCTATTAGTTCACATTCTGAGTTACTATATTTCTCATATATTTTTTTCCTTGTTTTTTGTCTTTCCATATATTGCGGTTTCCCCCTTGATTCCTATTTTTTCTATCTGATCTATAAGTTTGGAACCCTTTTATTTGATCATCATTCCCAGTCTCTTGGGAATACCAGTTTCACTTATATTCATTATATCTATTTTCTTTTCATTTTGGGTTAGTTCTTCTAAGTACTCTATTTTTCTTTTTGAGTTACTCGTAACTAAACCCTGCGCATTCATCACTATGATGGTTTGCGTGTTTTTCTCCTTCATTTAATACTGGTAGTAATAAGGATTTTCCCATGTCTCTTTCCTGTTCTGGTATGTTGTTCTTTTTTTCATTTCCAGAAATTCTGACATTAAAAAATCCAACTTTTCCATAATATTTGATCTTCCTTCATCATAATTATTCATTTTGTGTCTGAATCTGCAATTTTCTCCGTTTCTGCAATATCCTCTTGCATAATAAATACAGTTATTATCTCTTGAGTAGAATTTCGGAGCTGATGCTTTGAAATTTTTTGCTGACACCTCTGTATATCTCATTGGTGGTTTGCTTTTCTCTTTTACCTGATATTCTTGATTTCTCTCTTTATTTGTTTCTTTCTTATTTTGGATTTTATTACTTGGTTGGTTATTTATTTGATTATGATTCATGGCTACAGGGTGCATATATTTGCATTTTTTGTCGAACTTACATCCTTTTCCTTCTTTTAGGTTTTTACATATTTTTGGATGCAGATCTCTGCAATCATCCCCATATCCATCTAAGTATGCACATTTACCATATATTTCATAGTTTTTGACATAATCTTAGGATGTTTGTAGTAACATCTTTCTCCAAATCTGCAATTCCCTCTTTCAAAAGGTTGCAGATTTGTCTTTCTTGTCTATTTTTTCCTCTTTCCCGTCATTGTGAAGATCTGGTAGAGCCTCTTCGGGATTTGGCTTTTCTGTTGTCATATCGTAATTTATTTCTTCGTAGGTATGCTGCTTTATTGCCTCATATGTAGTATCAATGAGTATCTCTGCATCCATACTTTTATCTTGTTCTTTGTTTTCCTTATTTTTTTCTGTCATTTCATTTTTGTTTACTTCTCTTCCGTTTTCCTCTTCTTCTTTTTCTTCTTCTTCTTCTCTTCCTCTTCTTCTTCATCCTCAACTATTTGTACATTCATCTTGATTTAATAACATTGTCTATCCATGATAGACATGTTGAACAAAAAATTCTTGTATCTTTTCTCAAATCTTGTATTACCTCAGAGAGAGAGAGAGAGAGAGAGAGAGAGAATTCAATGCTTGAAACGGGAAAGAGAGATAACTAGATGAATAAACAGATTGAGAGAGAGAGAGAGAGAGAGAGAGAGAGAGAGAGAGAGAGAGAGAGAGAGAGAGAGACTAATATTTGAAACTGGAAAGAGATATAAGAGATATAACTAAATTAATAAACAGATAGATGGAGAGAGAGAGAGAGAGAGAGAGAGAGAGAGAGAGAGAGAAGAGAGAGAGAGAGAGGACTCTAATATTTGAAGATGGAAAGAGAGATAACTAGATGAGTAAAGAGATTGATGGAGAGAGAGAGAGAGAGAGAGAGACTTCAATACTTGACATTGGAGAGTGAGATAACTAAATAGATAAACAGACTGATAGACAGACAGACATATAGATAGATATATAGATAGATAGATAGATAGAGAGAGAGAGAGAGAGAGAGAGAACCTCCACAACCCGAAATTCCAAAGGGGCCGAAGAAACTTTCTGTTCCCAGCATTGTATATATATATAAAGTCTAGGCAAATCGGATTAAGCGAATAAAAAGAAACTTCCTTGTGCCGACGAATGTTGGTGA
>NC_061105.1:10807404-10812404 GCF_015104395.2 Macrobrachium nipponense | reverse complement strand
AAAGGGCGTCCCGAACCAATGAGATGTAAAAACAAACAATGGGCGGGTGTCCTGTACCAAGCACTTCACACAAAGGGAATCCTAAACCAAGCTCATCTTACCACCCTTTTCATTTACCGGCTCCCTGAATTTCTCTTTCTTGGAAAGAGGAAACAGTTGCGCAGGCCGAGAATTACCGTTCACCGATGGAAAATACCAGAAGTTTTTTTATTTATTAATTTATATTATTTATTTATCAATTTATGTATTTATTCTCTCGTCCGTGACGTTTGATTCCGTTACCTGGAATGCTGATAATCAAGACGCTTTGGGATTTTAGACAGGTGTTTTATTGTTTAAAAAAAAAATGTCCTCCCAGGGAAGAGTTGGTAGTACTGCTTTCCACTTCTGTTTATTCGAAGAGTTGATAGCCCTTGTTTTCGCGTCTGCTTTATCGTTAAAAGTAAGTTTATTGGAATTCGTGGAATCACCTGCAAATAAGAAGACTGTAGGAAGAGTTAGTACAATCGTCATCATTTCAAAACAACTGACTGTCAACTCAAGATCCACCCTTCTTTTTGTGAAGTATCCAAATATATATATATAATTTAGCCCAAAGACTGAGAGCTGGGACCAGCGTGGTCATTCATTTACAAAGATAATATTGAAACAAATGTTAGGAGAGGGTGGAAAGTAAGATGGAAAAAAGATAGTATGAAAGGAGGTACGGTAAAAAGAATGAAAGCGGTTGCAGCTAGGACCTGAAGAGACGCTGCAAAGAACCTTTCCTCATTAACGCCTACTGTGACTGCATGAGGTGCACTGGCGGCACTACCTACGGGGTACATTTCCAAACGGAAAATCGAAAAACAAAAGCAGCAGGAATCACTGATACCAACTCTTCGAAAAACGAAATCAGTTATCGGGGCTACCAACTGTTAAAAAACAAACGTATAGATTAACTCTTGGGAAAACAGAAGCAGAAACCAAGGCTGCCAGCTCGTCGAAAAGCAAATGAAAAAATTAGCTCTTGATAAAGCAAAGGCGAGAAAACCAGGACTACCAAGTCTTCGTAATTGAAATCAGGGCTACCAACTCTTCCATGGGGAAGACATGTATACCTCCCACGAACCCCCACCTTTCAAATCCATCTCAGTAAACAATTCGAACATAAGGAGAGAGAGAGAGAGAGAGAGAGAGAGAGAGAGAGAGAAGATATACATCGTGGGAGAAGGAAGATATCTATCTCTTCCCATTAATAGAGATACGCACAAGCTTTCTTTTGGCACCAGCCAGGCGTGAGACCCCATCTCCCGGTGGAATTATTGTCGGTTTGTGTGTGGTGGAATCACACGCACACACAGACGCAACTCGGTGGAACTCGAAGGTTTATACAAACTAACCAAAGCTTCCCTTCTTCCTTCTCTCCCCGAAAGAATCACCTCTATCAAGTTGCGGATCTATGAAGCCTGGATGGACGGGCTTCGTATCCTCTCTCTCTCTCTCTCTCTCTCTCTTCTCTCTCTCTCTCTCTTAAGCTCGCTTTCAGAAATGGGCTTTTGCTGAGCTCTGCAGGAATTGTTGAGTAATGGCGGGAGAAACTAAAATGTTTTGAGTGATTTCTCAATACTGAAAACTGAATGAGGAAACAGAATAAAAAACAATGATATAAAGAAAAATAAAACATGGTGATGTGTGACAATGAAAGACATCATATGCAAGCAAAGATTCGTCTAAAGATTATAGCTTTCATAACGTTGTCCATGTACTGTATTTAAGAGGAAAGCTTTCTCAATGGCAGAGAGAAATAAGAAAGTAAAAACAGTTTGATGCTGGAAAACGATAATTAATATAAAGTCACAGATTTTTTTTATATATTTAGTTCAAACTTTTCAAAATATACAAAAGTAGAGTTTTATCAGAGTTTTCTTTATATTGATTGAAAATATTTCAAGAAATATAGAGGGAAAGCTTTATGAAATTCAAACTCAACTCTATCAATCTCAGCTTTTTCAAACTCAGCTCTATCAAACTAAGCTTTTTCAAACTCAGCTCTATCAAACTAAGCTTTTTCAAACTCAGCTCTGTCAAACTAAGCTTTTTCAAACTCATCTCTATCAATCTCAGCTTTTTCAAACTCAGAAAGCTTGACCTTCCCGCTATGGTTTCTTGACCCACTTTGACCCCAAAACTAGTCACTTTCAAGATGACCTACTTTGAAAAAGTTACCTTTTTCATTATACACACTTTTTCTTTATGGTTTTTTTTTCTTTGCAGTAGGATAGGATAGAGAATGATACTGCCAACGCCATGATCAATCAAGGGAGACGGGTAGAACAGAGAGAGAGAGAGCAATTATTCTATTTGCTGAAATCCAACAGGAACAAAAAAGGGATATATACATATATATGTCTGTGTGTCGGTGTGGTATATACACAATGCTGCCCTGCTACCTACTGAATCATTCATATAATACGGGAACTATGAAGATAAACTTTTAATTTTAGAGTGAAAACGAGTGACTTGCTCTCGTAGGTTTCTTTCTTTCTTTTTTTTTTTTTTTTTGTTGCCCCAGGAGACTGAATAATTAATTTTTAGAAATTACAATGGAAATGTGGTGAAAATGTTCATTGTTAATGTAGCTGAGGCATTTATAATTCACGGAGTCTACAGAAAAGTTCTAAAAGTTGTTCATGGAAGTATTTCATAAAAAATGAGATATGAACAATTTTTTTTGAATAGCATAAAGAAATTTTTTTAAATAATTAAATAGTATTGGGAGAAATTATGCTACTTTACGGACAGGGCGATGAATTAGCTCAGGTTTAAAGTTTTTTTTATTTATTTCTGAGCTGACGGTAAATATCCGCAGCCGGTATCCCTGTGACCAATGGTGAGGGATGAACGCGAGCTTCCACCAATCACGATAAGCTCCAGCGATGTCGGTTGAGGAGATTCAACGTCAGCTCCACAAGAAAATAAAATAAATAAAGTAAGACACTATTGTATTCAGTATAATTATTTTCCATTACTCTTTTGATAACCAGGGATACTTTGACTTGAATATACTGTAGTCCTTTTCAAATTATATACCAAAATTACTAAGCATTTTAAGTTCAAGATACATAGACACAAACTGTCGAAAATGGGATGATGATTTGGTCACGAGAGAGAGAGAGAGAGAGAAGAGAGAGAGATGCTAATATGAATGACAGATTATATATATATATATATATATATATATATATATATATATATATATATATATATAATATATATATATATACACACAATATAAAGTATATATACTTGTAAAGCCGAAAGACAACTCCTAAACAACCGTTTTAGTTAATCTCGTTTTCCCGATAAAAAAATAATTCAACCAGGATCTCTGGTCAGCGACGAAGGAAATCCCATCACAAAAGATATTCTCAAATTCTCCAGTATTTCGACAAGTGGTTCCAGTAAGAGAAAGCAGGAGAGGAGATTAAAAAAAAGGGGGGGAGGAGGAGGATGGGGCCTTTTAAATGACAAGAGAAGGGGAAAAAGACAAGAGAAAGGAAGCCAAGAACAAGGACGCATACGACGACGGCTTGAATTTGGGATTAAGTGTTAGATTATGATCTTTTTTTCGACTTGTTCTCGTTTTCCCCTCTTCGTTTTCTTTAGTTCTTTGCTTGCGTTGATTCCCGTGTTCGTCTCTCTCTCTCTCTCTCTCTCTCTCTCTCTCTCTCTCTCTTCCGTTGGAAATTATGACATTTCAGTTATATTAATATCTCTTTTGATAGCCATTCTCTCTCTCTCTCTCTCTCTCTCTCTCTCTCTCTCTCTCTCTCTCTCTCTCTCTTTTCCGTTGGAAACTGAGGGATTTCAATTATATTAATATCTGTTTTGATACCCACTCTCTCTCTCTCTCTCTCTCTCTCTCTCTCTCTCTCTCTCTCTCTCTCAGCCGTTGGAAATCAAGACATTTTATTTATATTAATATCTGTTTTGATAGCCATTCTCTCTCTCTCTCTCTCTCTCTCTCTCTCTCTCTCTCTCTCTCTCTCTCTCTCTCTCTCTCTCTCTCTCTTAACCGTTACTTTCTGTAACCTGTTGCCATCACTTATTTTGTAATGAAAATATGAATGAACAAATATAATAATGTTCAGAGAAAAAAAATATCCATGCTCATACGGAGAGAGAGAGAGAGAGAGAGAGAGAGAGAGAGAGAGAAATTTACATTACAAAATAAAATACACAACTATATATACAGAGAGACAGAGAGAGAGAGAATGTTGGAATTTTTTAAAGGAAATAAACAATTCTATAAACAGAAAAGAGAGAGAGAGAGAGAGAGAGAGAGAGAGAGAGAGAGAGAGAGAGAGAGGAGAGATCCCTCTCTGGGAACACTTAAAGAATTATCCGTTGTCCGGATGAATTAATCCAGAACTTGGCCTTTTTATCTGCAATTTTTTTTTTTTTTTTTCTTTTTTTTTTGCTTCCAGTCCAGATTAAACTCCTCGTCCTGGAAAGCAATCTTCACCATTTAGAATTTGGGAAGTTTTATTACGCTCCTCCGACGGCACTTGTTCCTGATTGCACCTAAGAAATAAGCATTACTTATTTTCTCACTCTCTCTCTCTCTCTCTTTCATACATAGACACACGCAACACAAATATTACTTTTATTTCTGTCTACGATGAGAGAGCAGTGCAATAGTTAAGAAAGTTTTTTACTAACCTCCCTCTCTCTCTCTCTCTCTCTCGCTCTCTCTCTCTCTCTCTCTGTCTATCCAAGCATAAAGCAAACTATTTCCTTTCACTCTTTGTTTGTTGGGGCGTTTTTCTTTATGATGTACCAGCTTCCATGCAGGATGACTCTCTCTCTCTCTCTCTCTCTCTCTCTCTCTCTCTCTCTTCTCTCTCTCTCCATCTATCTATCTTTCTGTCTATCCAAGCGTAAAGCAAACTATTTCCTTTCATTCTTTGTTTGTTGGGGCGTTTTTCTATATGATGTACCAGCTTCCATGTAGGATG
>NC_061105.1:10789904-10794904 GCF_015104395.2 Macrobrachium nipponense | reverse complement strand
ATTTGTGAAATGCATAGATAAAAAGTTATTGCGAAAAAACCGTGTTACAGAGGCCCTGAATCTCATAGTAATTCGCTTTACCTCGGAATTGATATATTTTAATATATGTACCGAGGGGGAATTTTTAGTTGATAATAATTTTGTCCCCCCATGGGATCAAACCACCGTCCAGTGGACGGGAAACGAAATCAGAAACGGACAGTGACGCTATCGTGTCGGTGAATAAGGTAATTTAACTGAACATAAAAGGACTTATCATGAATAAAAGGAATACTGAAGTAAAATGCCAACTTGGGTACAGTAGGAATATTAAAAACAGGAACAAACTTACGATTAAGAAAATTATAAAATTGTTTAAAAAAAGTATTTTTTAGAAAATTGCTACCCATCCAAGCTTTTTTTTTTTTTAAACAATTGTATAATTTTCTGAATCGTAAGTTTGTTCCTGTTTTTAATATTCCTACTGTATGAAGTTGCATTTTACTTCAGTATTCCTTTTATTCATGATAAGTCCTTTTATGTTCAGTTAAATTACCTTATTCACCGACACCTTCCGGCAGTTAACAGCAGAGTTATACCCAAGAACCCGTTAACCATTGCTTCTCTTTTTAAACATAAAGACAAACTAAGCTTCTTGATGACTTCCAATGTCGTTTATTTATATACTTGCCCCAAATGTAAGGTTGGGAAATATGTGGGGGCTTATCGTCGCCTACTAAAAGTCAGAATTGATTGTCATCGGGGAGTTAGTTACAGAACAGGCAATAAATGAACTAATCCTGAATTTTCTAATGTACGTGATCATGCCGAAAAATGTAAACAACATATTGAATATAAACATTTTAAAATTCTCTCCAGAGCCACCTCACCTCATCAATTAGCAATAACCGAATCTTTATATATTAAGAAGCTTGTTCCTCCTTTAAACAATCAAACTACCTCCACAACACTGTACCTATGTTGAGTGTGCCCCTGTCTCTGTTTTTTATGTCATTAGGTCCTTGGTTCCCCTCCTGAAAGGTAGCGGTCTGTTTCTTTCTTTCTGTCTGTTGAATTTTACTTATTTATTTTTTTTTTAATTTTTGTTTAAAGTGTAAATATTTTTAAATTGTAAATTTCTTAATTCTTAAGTCTTTGTAATATTTTTATATATTATAATTACGTTTTTCAGCTTTGAAAATGAGGCTGTGTCCTCGAAACGTCAGTATGTTTAATAAATGGACAATTATTAGTACATGACGTCTCCTTCAGCTCCTTGTTGTATATATATGTGTATTATTATATAAAGAATATATAGATATTTATATAATATATATATATTATATATTAAATATATATATATATATTATATTAATATATGATATATATATATAGATTAGGATATATATATATTAATATTATATTTATGAGTATATATTAATATATATATATATATATTATATATATTATATATAGATAGTATATATATATATATATATATATATATATATATATATATATATATATATATATAGATATATATATATAGTAAGTATAATAGGAATATATATAGACATATATTATTATAGCTATATATATATATTATATATATGTATAGTATATATATATATATATATATATATATATATATATATATATATATATATATATATATATATTAATATATTATATTATATATTATATATGTATATAAATGGTCAGTTCATCATTTAACTAATGAAGACACTTTACCACATTTTTAAAGCAGTTTTACATTTCATCCCGGAGCGTCCTTACACTAACGCAACAAAATAAAAAATTAAATAAATAATTTCAGAAACAATCTTGAAACCTTCCTCATCTCTCAATCACAATTAAACAGTCGCCCCTCACTTCGCATCCTTAAGTCACCGTGACGTTTGCCTCAGCCAAATTCTTAATTCTCAGAAGAATATTCGTCTCTTGGTCCGAAAACATTAGCACTGCCTTCCTACATAGACTCACTCATTCTGTAATTTCACTCCGTTGCGAAAGTGAGATCAGGCGGTACACGACTCGCAAACACATCCTACATTAGCATAATTCCTCCTCCGACAGGAGCAGCGTGACAGAACGTAACAGCGGAAGTTACGAAGGAGAGAGAACGCAAGAGAGAACTAGTAGAATGTGAGGGACATGTTAATAATTATGAGGAATGATTACGTAACTGGTTCAGAGAAATTTCGCAGTGGATTCACAGCGTTGCGAACAATTCTGAAGGCGGTTTTCCACGGTTCTGTATTATGAGAGAGAGAGAGAGAGAGAGAGAGAGAGAGAGAGAACTTCAAAAGCATTCAAGCAGACGTTTGCTTTATGGACGAGTCTACTCAACTTGTTTGAAATGTTTAAAAAAATAAATAATATGCATGTTAATAAAATATAGATTTTGATTATCATATTCTACACACACACACACACACACACACACACCACACACACACACACACACACACACACATATATAATATATATATTATATATATATATATATATATATATATATATATATATTATATATATATATATATATATATATATATAATATATATATATATATATATATATATATATAAATTGAGACTCAATAATTAACAAAGGCAGCTTTGTTGAAATGGCATACCTGCAAAACAAACGTCTTCTTGAACGCTTTTGTAACTCTCTCTCTCTCTCTCTCTCTCTCTCTCTCTCTCTCTCTCTCTCTCTCATGTGCACTCTTATGTATGGGTCCTTTCCCCGTAAGAATGCAAAACAAGCATACATGATACATCGTCATTGGAGTCTACCTAGCAAACAGTTTACATACAGTGACAGAAGCTGACGGATTTCTTTATCACGAAAGTCAGTCACAGACACGACCCACGATAAACAAGTGAGAGAGAGAGAGAGAGAGAGAGAGAGAGAGAGAGAGAGAGAGAGAGAGACCCAAAAAGATACGCCGTTTCATTCTATTTCAAGTCATTCTATCCCTGGGAAGTGTAAAGTATCATTCTCGCGATGCAGTTTAACCTCTTGTCTAAAATGGCGGTAAGAGAAACATACGCACTTCTCTGGTTGTCCTTCTCTCTCTCTCTCTCTCTCTCTCTCTCTCTTCCACTTTACTTTCTATTCTGCCTTCCGGAATCTCATTTACGGCCTCTCGGAAGGCCGTCACGTCCGGGGCGTAGCTCATTTGCCGCCCAAGCAGTAGTGTATTTATGTCCTTTGAAGGGTGATTGATGACAGGGTCGCTACTAGCTTTTCCCCGAGTTCGCTGGTTGACGCTACCAGCCAGCTAGGCAGCCAGGAGCTCTCTCTCCTCATCATAAATCTCTTTTAATTGCTTTCCGAGGCTTCTTTTAAAAGTTAGAGAGTCTCTCTCTCTCTCTCTCTCTCTCTCTCTCTCTCTCGTCAAAGGGACGGAGCCTTGTTTCGACACTAAAAGGTATTATGGTCTAGGCACATTCTGCACTGACATAGTCAGATCTCTCTCTCTCTCTCTCTCTCTCTCTCTCTCTCTCTCTCTCTCGAGTCAAAAGTGTTTCAACAATCGTAAAAGGTATTAAAGGTCTTGGCTCATACTATGTTAACAAGCTCGAATTTTTTGTAATGTCATCTCTCTCTCTCTCTCTCTCTCTCTCTCTCTCTCTCTCTCTCTCTTTCGGCATGCGTAAGATATTATGATTTCGACACATCCTGTGCAAAGTTACTCAATTTTTTAATCTCTCTCTCTATGATTGGGCAGAGGTAAATAGGATGGTATTTAACTCTGATAAATTTGAATCAATAAATTATAGAGACAGAGAAGGAAAGCTATATGCATATAGGGGACCTAATAATGAGACAATCACAAATAAGGGAGCAGTTAAAGACCTTGGTGTGATGATGAATAGGAACATGCTATGCAATGATCAAATAGCAATTTCTGTTGGCAAATTGTAAGCAAAATGGAATGTTTGTTACGCACTTCAAAAACAAGAAAAGCTGAACACATGATTATGCTTATAAAACATATGTTCGTAGTCCACTTGAATATTGCAATATGATATGGTACCCACACTATCAAAAGGATATTGCACAAATAGAGAGTGTACAAAGGTCCTTTACAGCTAGAATAGAAGAAGTTAAGGACCTTGACCACTGGGAAAGACTACAATCCTTAAAATTATATAGTCTAGAAAGGAGAAGAGAACGCTACATGATAATTCAGGCATGGAAACAGATAGAAGGAATAGCAGAAAACATCATGGAACTAAAAATATCAGAAAGAGCAAGCAGAGGTAGATTAATAGTGCCCAAAACTATACCAGGAAAAATAAGGAAAGCACACAGGACATTTATCCACTACGCACCAGCATCGATAATGCAGCGTCCATTCAATGTGTTGCCAGCTCATCTGAGGAATATATCAGGAGTGAGCGTAGATGTGTTTAAGAATAAGCTCGACAAATATCTAAACTGCATCCCAGACCATCCAAGATTGGAAGATGCAAAATATACCGGAAGATGTACTAGCAACTCTCTGGTAGACATTAGAAGTGCCTCACACTGAGGGACCTGGGGCAACCCGAACGAACTGTAAGGTCTGTAAGGTCTGTAAGGTCTGTAAGGTCTCTCTCTCTCTCTCTCTCTCTCTCTCTCTCTCATCTTAAAAGGTATTATGGTCTAGGTACATTCTGTGCTAACATAGTCAAATTTTGCTTCCCTCTCTCTCTCTCTCTCTCTCTCTCTCTCTCTCTCTCTCTCTCTCTCTCTCTCTCTCAGAGACTAGCGTTTGCAAAATTTGCTAAAAAGAGGACGATCACCGCGAGCTATGCTATGTCCGCTAAATATTCTGGGTATTAAACTATTCATAAAAGTATGGTATTATCAAACATTTCGTTTTACAAAAAAAAAAAAAAAAAAAAAAAAAAGGAAGAAAGAAAAAAACTATTCAAATGCATCGCTACCATCAGTTGTAATAATCTCGACAAATGAACGTCTTGGTTTTAGACATAATTTACAAA
>NC_061105.1:10777404-10784904 GCF_015104395.2 Macrobrachium nipponense | reverse complement strand
GGCTTATGAATTCGGCTTTATTGTCCTCATTTCATTTATCTTCGCGTGTGCTGTAAGAATTCAATTTCCGGGC
This sequence comes from Macrobrachium nipponense, assembly GCF_015104395.2. Lineage (NCBI taxonomy): Eukaryota > Metazoa > Arthropoda > Malacostraca > Decapoda > Palaemonidae > Macrobrachium > Macrobrachium nipponense. The sequence goes on along the minus strand of NC_061105.1, from coordinate 10,784,831 downwards.
TCCGTTCATTTCGGTTTTGTCTTCTCTTTACCCTGTGAACTGAGAATTCCCTTCCTCTGCCTCTCACCATTTCTCCGTTCGTCTCCATTTGCCTTCATTGTTCTTCCTTCAGGAATTCTCTCTCTCTCTCTCTCTCTCTCTCTCTCTCTCTCTCTCTCTCTCTCTCTCTCTCATCGATGAGATCAACAACAGCCCTAACCAAAAAGATACAAAAGCATTCATAGACATATTAGAAGGATATGATCCTTCAAACTGGAACAAATCAACAGAAAAGATCTTGAAAATATTTGAAGAGGTTCCAAATAAAATCCAAGTGGTCAAGAGACTCATAAAGAAAATTTACATCAATCAACATATTCCGACAAAGAAAATGAATAAGGTGAACATTGTGAATATTCTAATTGATGCAATAGGAAAAAGAATGCCAAAAGCATGCAAACTGTGTAAGGTGTGGTATAGCATAGTTAATCCACAAAACCTGATCAGAAAATGTTCTGCATACAACATTCCGACGCATCCTCAATGTGCTGATGTAATGCAAGATGTGAGTAAGGATACCAGAATATTTTGCTCAACATGTCTATCATGGATAGACAATGTTATTAAATCAAGACTTAATGTACAAATAGTTGAGGATGAAGAAGAGGAAGAGGAAGAAGAAGAAGAGGAAAATGGAAGAGAAGTAAACAAAACTGAAATGACAGAAAAAAATAAGGAAAACAAAGAACAAGATAAAAGTATGGATGCAGAGATACTCATTGATACTACATATGAGGCAATCAAGCAGCATACATACGAAAAAATAAATCCCGAATAAAATCCCGAAGAGGCTCTATGGGAAAGAGGAAAAAATAGACAAGAAAGACAAAGTCTGCAACCTTTTGAAAAGAGGGAATTGCAGATTCGGAGAAAGATGTTACTGCAAAATACCCAAGGTATGTCACAACTATGAAACCTTTGGTAAATGTGCATACCTAGACGGCTATGAGGATGATTGCAGAGATCTGCATCCAAAAATATGCAAAAACCTAAAAGAAGGAAAAGGATGTAAGTTTGAAAAAAAATGTAAATATATGCACCCTGTAGCCATGAATCAAAATCAAATAAATAATCAATCAAATAATAAAATCCAAAATAAGAAAGAAACAAATAAAGAGAGGAACAAAGAATATCAGGTGAAGCAAAAAAGCAAGCCATCACCGCGATATGGAGTGTCAGCAAAAAATTTCCAAGCATCAGCTCCAAGAAACAGCTCAAGAGATAGATACTGTATTTAAAATACAAGAGGATATTGCAGATATGGAGAAAATTACAGATTCAGAGAAAAAATGAATAATTATGATGAGGGAAGATCAAATATTCTGGAAAAGTTGGATTTTTTAATGTCAGAATTTCCGGAAATGAAGAAAAGAACAACATACCAGAACGGGAAAGAGACGTGGGAAAATCCTTATTATTACCCATATTAAATGAAGAAGAAAACAAGCAAACCATCATAGTGATTAATGCGCAGGGTTTAGTTACGAGTAACTCAAAAAGAAAAATAGAGTACTTAGAAGAACTAACCCAAATTGAAAAGAAAATAGATATAATGAATATAAGTGAAACCTGGTATTCCCAAGAGACTGGGAATGACGATCAAATAAAAGGGTTCCAAACTTATAGATCAGATAGAAAAAATACGAATCAAGGGGGAACCGCGATATATGGGAAAGACAACAAACAAGGAAAAATATATGAGAAATATAGTAACTCAGAACGTGAACTAATAGCGGTAGAATTTGAATCTGAAAAATTATTGAACATAGTAATATATAGACCCCCTAATACTAAAGAGTTTGACTTAATAATAGAAAAATTGGATGATATATGTAGAAATGACAAGAACTGGACTATTTTCCCATCCGGAGACTTTAACTTTCCTTTCGTAGACTGGAAAGAACAAATAGGAGATTGTGGTTGTATTTATACATATAAAAAAGAGATTAATAGTAGTGCAGAAGATAAGAGGCAATTCGAAAAGCTATGAGATATGCTACTAGAATACAACATTCAACAAATAAATCACCTGCCAACAAGAAAGGAAAATACTTTAGACCTAGTATTTTTGAACGAGGTGAATTATGTTTAAAAAATAATAGTTTATAATGCGAGTATTTCAGACCATAATGTCATAGAATTAACAGTCCATTCCAAAACAAGTGAAAACAGAGATAAGCAAGAAATGAAAAAGTGGGAAGGATATGGAAAATACAACATCTACGGTAAAAATATAAAATGGTCAGAAATAAATGAAGAATTAAACAAAGATTGGGATAACATTTTCGTAAGTGATGTTATAAAGGTAATTACGGAGATATTATATAAAATATTAGAGAAAATAGTGGTTAAATATATACCGAAGAAGAAAAGTAAACATTAGTATGCATACCAAGAGACAGAAGTATCTTGTTCCAGTTAATCAGAAAGAGGAAAAAAGGTCTTGCAAAAGAAAAAAATGCATGGAAAGTGATCGAACTAAAAAGTAAGATAGAAAATGCAGAACAAAAGATTATACAATCAAATGAAAATGAAAAACGGGACTTGGAAGAAAAAACCCTAGTAAATATCAAGCAAAACCCCAAACTATTATATTCGTATGCAAAAAAGATGAAAAAAAGAAGAATAGAAATAGGCCCTCTAAGAATTGAAGGGAGATTAACGAATGAAAAAAAGGAAATATGCAACATATTGGCAGGACGATATAAGAGAGAATTCACCCCTAGAATTGATAATGAAGATAATGATATGGAAGAAAGGGATGAAAATAGTGAATATTTAGCAGACATAGATATTAATGAAGCTGATATTGTGCAGGCTATTAATGAAATTAAAAATGGAGCTGCTGCAGGGCCTGATGGAGTCCCTGCTATTTTGTTAAAGTAAGTAGTTCATTCTATCGCAAAGCCACTTGCAATATTATTAAGACAAAGTGTAGATACAGGCAAGATTTATGATGAACACAAATTAGCATTTATTACCCCTATTTTCAAAAGTGGATCAAGACTAGAGGCAAGTAATTATAGGCCGGTGAGTCTAACATCACATATTATGAAAGTGCATGAAAAGGTAATGAAGGAAAATATTATGAAACATTTAATAAAAAATAATTTGTTTAATATAGGACAACATGGTTTTGTACCCGGAAAAAGTACACAAACCCAACTGTTAGTCCACCGTGAGAACATATACAAAAATATGAAAAGCGGAAATGAAACAGATGTGGTTTATCTAGACTTTGCAAAAGCTTTTGACAAGGTAGATCATAATATATTAGCGAAGAAAATTAGAAAACATAAGATAGTGGATAAAGTAGGAAGATGGTTAAAAGAATTTTTACACAACAGAAAACATTAGTTATTACAAACGATGAGAAATCGGATGAAGCCAAGGTAATATCCGGTGTGCCACAAGGTTACGGTGTTAGCTGCATTACTGTTTGTTATTATTATTGCAGATATAGACAGTAATGTTAAGGACTCGGTAGTGAGTAGTTTCGCCGATGACACAAGAATAAGTGAGAAATTACTTGTGATGAAGATACAAAGAGACCTTAACAAAGTATATGATTGGGCAGAGGTAAATAGGATGGCATTTAACTCTGATAAATTTGAATCAATAAATTATGGAGACAGAGAAGTAAAGCTATATGCATATAGGGGACCTAACAATGAGACAATCACAAATAAGGAAGCAGTTAAAGACCTTGGTGTGATGTTGAATAGGAACATGCTATGCAATGACCAAATAGCAATTCTATTGGCAAAATGTAAAAGCTGAACACATGATTATGCTTTATAAAACGTATGTTCGTAGTCCACTTGAATATTGCAATATGATATTTTACCCACACTATCAAAAGGATATTGCACAAATAGAGAGTGTACAAAGGTCCTTTACAGCTAGAATAGAAGAAGTTAAGGACCTTGACTACTGGGAAAGACTACAATCCTTAAAATTATATAGTCTAGAAAGGAGAAGAGAACGCTACATGATAATTCAGGCATGTAAACAGATAGAAGGAATAGCCGAAAACATTGGAGCTAAAAATATCAGAAAGAGCAAGTAGAGGTAGATTAATAGTGCCCAAAACTATACCAGGAAAAATAAGGAAACCATACAGGACATTAATCCACTACGCACCAGCATCGATAATACAGCGTCTATTCAATGCATTGCCAGCTCATCTGAGGAATATATCAGGAGTGAGCGTAGATGTGTTTAAGAATAAGCTCGACAAATATCTAAGCTGCATCCTAGACCATCCAAGATTGGAAGATGCAAAATATACCGGAAGATGTACTAGCAACTCTCTGGTAGACAGTAGAGGTGCCTCACACTGAGGGACCTGGGGCAACCCGAACAAGATGTAAGGTCGGCAAGGTAAGGTCTCTCTCTCTCTCTCTCTCTCTCTCTCTCTCTCTCTTCTTGCCTTCACTTAGTTTTATCAGTCTCCGTAAGTGGCAAAGGAATTCAATTTCCTTGTCTGTTTCGACTTTTATTTTCCCTGTATTCTGTGACTTGTAAATTCAACTTCTCCATCTCCATCTCAAGTGGTTCCCCGTAGGGGAGAGTTGTCGCCCGTGCACCTCAGGTGGCGCACTATAGGCATCACTAAAATCTTCCTGTCCAACTTCTCTAACTCCCCCATTTCATCGTACCAAAAATAAATCAATAAACTAAAAAAAACTTTTTTCATCTATATCATCTTCCGACCGGCCATTTGGTAAACAAAACTATCATACCGGTAACTGTAAAATTGTCGTATACAAATATCAAAATTCATCTGTTATACAATCAATCGTTACCGTCTCCTCTCTCTCTCTCTCACTCTCTCTCTCTCTCTCTCTCTCTCTCTCTATCGTTACCGTCTCTCCTCTCTCTCTCTCTCTCTCTTCTCTCTCTCTCCTTCTTCCTTTACCATCTTCTCCTTCGTAAGTCCTTTGCCATCTTCTCCTTCGTACTTCCTTTACCATCTTCGCCTTCGTACTTCCTTTACCATCTTCTCCTTCGTACCTCCCTTACCATCTTCTCCTTCGTATTTTCTTTACCATCTCCTTCGTACCTCCCTTACCATCTTCTCCTTCGTACTCCCTTCATTTATTCACTCGTTCCGCCTTCCACTCCTTCCTTCCTTCCTTCCTCCCTTCCTTCCAGACGAGACGAAGAGACATCTCGTATCTCTCTAGGGAGAGAGAGAAACTATCAGTCCTTTTACTTCAGTAAAGTAAAGATAAATGCGCCCCCGGAGGATACTTAAGGATTATCCAAGTTTACTTTTAAAGCCTCCTCTACCCCCACACCCCCCAAAAGGTGTCCGTGGGACTCTGTCTTCTTCTTCTTCTCCTCCTCCTTCTTCTTCTTCTTCTTCTTTTACGTCGTTTTTTTCTGTCGCTTGATGGACAAGAATACGAGACGGTCCGGATTTTCTCTCTGTGGTTGGAATGACTTGGGTGGGTTCTAACTCCTCTCTCTCTCTCTCTCTCTCTCTCTCTCTCTCTCTCTCTCTGTTTCTTTTGGTCTTGCTTGTGGTGATTATTCTTTTTTTTTAGGGGGAGAGGGGGGAGGGAAAGTCAGTGCTGTCTTATATTAGGGAAATGCTTTTCCGTAATGCTTAGCAGGGATAGTAAAGGTAGGGTTATAAGTATATGTATATACATATTAACATATACATACATGTATATACGTATATAAAGAGAACGAGAAAATAAAATAGAAAGAGGCAAACAGACAGACAGATAATATCTTTCAGACAACAATTCAAAGAAAAGACACAAGCAGACGCAAAGACAGACAGACAGACAGACATAGAGAGAGACAGGAACCTCAAAATAAAAAATAAATAAAATACAAAATGCAAAATGCACAAAAATTCCTGCAACGGGCAAATACCTCGTACCCACAGACTGGTCACGCCCGTGGCCGCATGCGCATGCATAACTCCCCACCCAACCTCACCCCACCCCACCTCGACCACCCAACCCCCATTTGTGGGCGCATAACGGCGTGGGAATGGTGTCAACAATATAGAGCGTGAAGCCGAATATGTTAACTTTCTTCATTGGTCTGTTATCGCCGAGTTGCACACGCCCTGATAAAGAAATGGAGACGAAGAAAGAATGGACGATGATTATGGGTGATAAGAGAGTCGTTTGGGAGATGTTTGAGGGAGGGAGAGAGGAAAAACGAAGAGGAGAAGAATAGAAAGAAGGGAGGGATACTTAACAACCGTCTCGTCTACTTTGCTGAGAGAGAGAGAGAGAGAGAGAGAGAGAGAGAGAGAGATCTTAAGAATAGTGTAATAAGTTAGAGAATCATCTCGTCTCCTTCACACATATGAAGAGAGAGAGAGAAAGAGAGAATAATAAGGATATTTTAATAAGTTACAGAATCGTCTCGTCTCCTTCACACATATGAAGAGAGAGAGAGAGAGAGAGAGAGAGAGAGAGAGAGAGAGAGAGAGAAGAATAATATCATGCGTTCAAATAATCGTCTACTTCTCTGATATGGGAAGAGAGAGAGAGAGAGAGAGAGAGAGAGAGAGAGAGAGAGAGAGAGAGAAGAATAATAAGGATATTTAATAAGTTAGAGAATCAACTTGTCTCCTGCACACATATGAAGAGAGAGAGAGAGAGAGAGAGAGAGAGAGAGAGAAGAATAATTTCATCCGTTCAAATAATCATCTACTTCTCTAATATTGGAAAAGAGAGCGAGAGAGAGAGAGAGAGAGAGAGAGAGAGAAGAATAATTTCATACGTTCAAATTATCGTCTACTTCTCTGATATGGATAAGGTAGAGAGAGAGAGAGAAAGAGAGAGAGAGTGCATGTTAATGCGTTCAAAGATTCGTTTCGACTACTTCACTGATATGTAGAGAGAGAGAGGGGGAGAGAGAGGGAGAAAGACATTCTCTAGGTCCATTCCTGCGGCGTCCAAGCGAAGGATACGGCGCATAAGAAAGAGGAAATAGTTGCATTAGGATCCAAAGGATCTATTTCCTTTGTAGGATTTTTTTATTCTGAGGGAGAAAGTGATTCCACGTCAAGGATTTATCCTGGAATGTGTATATGTGATCTCTCTCTCTCTCTCTCTCTCTTCTCTCTCTCTCTCTTCCATATCAGTGGAGTCAACGAAAACAATCTTTGAACTTATTCAAATCTCCTCTTCTCTCTCTCTCTCTCTCTCTCTTTGCTTTGAGGTAGAAGGAGGACCCTTTTGGAGGGGGAGCCTTCAAGGACGAGGTCAGTGAATGGGGATTCAAAATGTTGTTACCAGATGATTTCGACTTGTGTGGGGGCTTCCGAGGCTTTGTGTGGGAAACGCTTCTGTGTAGAAGGACGGGTATATCTGCAGACACACACACACACACACACACACACACACATATAT
>NC_061105.1:10764904-10772404 GCF_015104395.2 Macrobrachium nipponense | reverse complement strand
TATAATCCTCATTATTATTATTATTATTATTATTATTATTATTATTATTATTATTATTATTATTATTATTATTATGTGGTATGCTGTAAACAGACCTTCTTTCAAACATGTTTTATCAAAAATTATGAAAGAATGCATAGAATTCTTCTATTATAGCATTCTCTCAAATCATTAGAAGATTTGAGAGAATTTCGTATAAAATCAATTCTGTAATATCCGCCATTATTTTTAATGTAATATTATTATTATTATTATTATTATTATTATTATTATTATTATTATTATTATTATTATTATTACTCAATTTTTTTCCCAGTTTTAAAAGGCAATTCTTGTAAGATCCATTCATCACCGTATTTTTTTTCCTTGTATTAAAAAAAAATGTCCGGCAAACCGATATAAGAGCCATTATGGACCATAACATATTCGTCTTCACGTTTTATGGTGTTTGCGCCATTTCTTTCCGCGGGCTCGTAATGGCTTCTGGTGTATGTAAGCACGCTCGTGTGTGTGCGCGCGCGCAAGTAACTTGCCAGGATTGGGTGCAAAGTATTATTCGTCCGGCCCAGAGATTCCAATGAATATAATTAGCTCCAGTACCTGACTCTCTCTCTCTCTCTCTCTCTCTCTCTTTCATTCCTCCAAAGCAGAAAAAATGTTTAATTGGTAATGTCACCGGTTACTCTTTCCCTTCGTATCCCGCTCATGTCTCTCTCTCTCTCTCTCTCTCTCTCTCTCTCTCTCTCTCAATATTTTCTCTTCATATCCCCCTCCAATCTCTCTCTCTCTCTCTCTCTCTCTCTCTCTCTCTCTCTCTCTCTCTCAATATTTTCTCTTCATATCCCCCTCCAATCGCTCTCTCTCTCTCTCTCTCTCTCTCTCTCTCTCTCTCTCTCTCTCTCTCTCTCTCTCTCTCTTTATTTGCTTACCTACGCACACATATCTACCTACTCACACCCCCTAGTATAATTCTCTCTCTCTCTCTCTCTCTCTCTCTCTCTCTCTCTCCACGCCTCTTTCTCCCCTGAAATCCAGAATGATCCATTCTTGTATCTCAGTAACGCCGCCAAGTTCAACTTAATGGGAAAAACGACAGTGCCAATTCTCATGTTAAGCCTTCGTGGTGCCAGACGTGGCACTCTGAATACCAAGTCGGAGGAGGAGACTCTCTCTCTCTCTCTCTCTCTCTCTCTCTCTCTCTCTCTCTCTCTCTCTCTCGTCTCTCTCTCTCTCTCTCTCTCTCTCCATCAGTAACAGAATTTTTCCTCACTATTTCTCACCAGATTTCTGTAGCTGTGAAAGAAAAATATTCTCGCCAGAATGTCTCTGGGTTGTCTAATGGTGGAGCAGTCGCGACGTATTCTTTGTTTACATGTATATACATACATACATACATACTTACATACATATATACTTAAACCTACTATATATATATTACATATATATATAAATATATATATATAATATCTATATATATATATATATATATATGTATATATGCATATATACACGTACGTTTTATGTATGTATGTTCGTGTATATATATATATATATATATATATATCTATATATATTATATATATATATATATATATATATATATATATATATATTATGTATATATGTATAATATATATATATATACACAAATTATATAGATATATAAGATGTGTGTGTGTGTAGATATATCTATATATATATATATATATATATATATATATATTATATATATATATATATATATATTTAAGCGAACATACCGCAGGAAAATGATAGTCAGAAATCCAAGCGCTTTCGTCTTTACTAAGACATTGTCAAGGAGCTAATGAAATGTAATTGGAGAGAAAGTTCTCAGGTACACAACAAGATCAAGAATACCAGATGGGGTAAAAATTAAAAGAGATAATCCAGGATTATCGGATATCACACGGTCACAAACCTAAACAGATTTGACCCTAACCGAAATTACAAAGTTTCTTTACAGTCCAAAACATGTAAAAACTGAATATATTGATTTTTTTGCTTATATTTTTCTACAACTTTTTTCATTATGAAAGCATCAAGTTTAAATAAATCAAGAGTTAAATTAAGAACATTTCTATTATTTGACTTGATGAAACAAGATTCAATGATATTCCTTTTAACTGTGGCATTACATGGGATTAAGGCTCTTGCTTGACTCCAGTTAATAGGATGATCTAAATCTCTCATATGTATGAATAATGCATTCGATATTTGCACGTTCTCACAGAATATTGTTTGCTGTTTGAGAATTGTGAAAGAGATTTACCGTCTGTCCGTATAGACTTTATCACACTTTTTGCAAGGAATTTCATATATGCAACCTGGAAGATCTTTAGGAGGAATTTTTTGATTACTAAACTCTTGACATTATATTACTGAAAAACAACATTTATGTTAAAAAGCTTTAAAATTCTTGGAATATCTAAAAACCTTTCATCATAAGGTAATTTTAGAATGTCATGCTTACTAAATTCAAGTTTGTCATTAGTTGAATAAAATGTTTTTCTAGCTCTTTTCCATGCCACATCTACAAAAGTCCTTGGGTATTCAAGTTTCAATGCAATATCATAAATAGTTTTAATTTCAGCGTCAATAAACTGCGGGCTACAGACACGTAAAGCCCTTGGGAACATCCCAGAAAAAACAAAAAATTTAACATTTTGATGGTGATTGGAGTAGTAAAGAACAAAAGAGGCAATTTTAGTTGATTTTCGAAAGACTGAAAAGGTGAAATTTCTATCATTTCTATGGACAGTTACATCAAGAAAATTCTAATTACAATTTCTTTCTTCCTCTACAGTAAAATTTTATAGAAGGGACTAAATTATTGAGATTATTAAGGAATTTATGGAGATTTTAGTGAACTGGCCAAATACAGAAAATATCATCCACATACCTAAACCATATAACTTTTTGGGGCAAAATTCTTGGTAAGAGTTTTGTCTCAAAAGATTCCATGTAAATATTGCTAAGGACAGGAGATAGCCATGCCAAACTTTTGTGAAAAAAATTCCCCATTGAAACAAAATTTACTATCTTTGATACATAACCTTATGAGACTAATGAGATTTGCTACACTTAAGGGAATGTCATGACGCCTTAATTCCTCTTCCAAATATTCAAGTAAGTCATCTACAGGCACTTTTGTAAATAAAGAGACAACATCAAAACTAACCATATTAAAATCATAATTCAAATTTAAACTATTCAATTTGTTTATAAAATCAACATTGTTTTTAACATTCGTGTTAGAAATGTTTCCTACCAAAGGAGTAAGAATTTTTACAAGCCATTTAGATAAATTATACGTAACTGAGCCCACTGAACTAATGATTGGTCTGATAGGGTTATTGATTTTATGTGTCTTGACTAAACCATACATATAAGGTAGGGAGGCTCATTGCGGTGTAAACTGTTTAATTAAATGGTCAAAGCCCTTCAAAATGGATTTAATTTGTTTATAAAAATGGGAGTTCACTGTCTGTGTAGGGTCAGATCTCAGTTTCGTATAAGTATCAGTATCATTTAGCAATGTCATTATTTTACTTACATAGTCACTTTTATTCATTATTACCACTGCATTAGATTTATCTGCTTGTGTCACTTTCACTGTTTCGTTTTCTTTAATTTTCTTAAAAGCCTTGAGAAATCTCACGGGTACATTAGGGGGAGAAGGTTTACTCATAGTTCAATACACAACACCTTTACAAATATTGATATCATCAGGACATAGGTTTTGATTAAATTTTTCCAAATAACAAAAGGATTATGAAATGTCGACACAGTCCAGGTTACCATTAAATACACCAAAGCTTAACCCATATCCCAAACCCGCTGTCGTAGCACTATCCACTGGTTTGTCTGATAAATTAATCAAGAAGTCCACGTTGGCATGCTTAGTCCAGTCGCTTTCAGCAATAAGATTCTTCAGCTTGACTTGAAGCTTTCTTTCAAGACGGTTGCAGCACTTTCTCAATTTTCCGTAGCAATAATCCAGCATCCGATTCTTCCAGTCGACAGGAACCGTCTGATTAAAGCCATACCGTCTGCTTCTAAGTGTACGAAACGCATCATCTACTTCCACTTATGTGATGTCGATGTTTTTCTGAAGTATGATGCGTTGAAACTCGTCGAAATGTTGCTCTGCTAGACAAAGAATTCTCACTGGTAAAATTGACTTGGGCATCAATTGCTCGTTCATACACTTCCGTAGAAAATTAAGTCGGAGTTTCAGTTTGTGAGCGATGATAAGAGCATTACAGAAGGATGTGACGAATAGAACAAGGTTCAGAAAATTCACAGAAAAGGCGTAGAGGTTGCGTTAGGTTTCCATTATGTTTAAAAAATCACAGTAGATGCACGTGACTTCATTAAATAAGCGAATACCACAGGAAAATGATAGTCAGAAATAATTTTTCTGTGGTATTCGCTTATTTAATGAAGTCACGTGCATCTACTGTGATTTTGTAAGCATATACATATATATATATATATATATATATATATATAATATATATATATATATATATGCAAACAAATCACTCTCTCTTATAAAAATATATCACAGTACGGAAGCAAGACCGAGAAGAAAAAAACCTAAAAGAAATGACTTATAGCATACCTTGGGAATTCCTTTTTTTATTATTCTTCCTAGCAAAGCTTCGAGAACTCCCACCCAAGACAATCTCTCTCTAAAATCTCCTTAAGATAAATCACCAGAAATATAATAAAAACATTGAGATGAAATCCTGGTCTGGTGAATCCCCTACCCTTTTTTTTTTTTTTTTTTTTTTTTAGTGTCAAAGAAAGGGCATTTTAAGTTTTGCTTCTTATTTTATCACTTTCAAAGACGATGATGGATTCAAATGATGATTTTTTTGCATATAAAGATGATAATATTAAAATGTTTAAATCTCATCTTTTTTTATAATTTCTAAAGAATATCATTTGATTATGATGTAACACAACGCCTAAAAAAATCTAGTAATTTGAACTTAAATATTTTTTACTTATTCAAAGAATTTTTTTCAGTAATGCAATATATATATATATATATATATTATATATATATATATATATATATATATATATATATATATATATATGTATATATATATATATATATATATATATATGTGTGTGTGTGTGTAGTGTGTGGTGTGTGTGTGTATGTGTGTGTGGACGTACATATATATATATATATATATATATATATATATATATATATATATATATATTATATATATATATATGTATATATAAGCGAATACCACGGGAAATGAAAGTCAGAAATCCAAGCGCTTTCGTCTTTATTAAGACATCGTCAAGGAGCTACTAAAGTACAATCGGAGAGGAAGGCCTCAGGTACAAACAAGATCAGGAATACCAGATGGTTAATTATCAAAAGGGTAAAATTAAAAGGGATAATCCAGGATTATCGGATATCACACGGTCACAAACTTAAACAGATTCTGACCTAACCGAAATACAAAGATCTTTACAGTCCAAAACATGTAAAAACTGAATATATTAATTTTGTTGCTTATATTTATCTACAACTTTTTTTCATTATGAAAGCATCAAGTTTAAATAAACCAAGACTTAAATTTAGAACATTTCTATTTAAGTCTTGGTTTATTTAAACTTGATGCTTTTTGTGAAAGTACCAGTACAGAACGTTACTTCTTCAGTTTTTAAGGGAAAAAATTATCCCCCCTATTCAGATCATTTCCCTTTGGCACTTGACAAAATAATAAAGTTAGTTGAATTATGTGCATCTAATAACGTATTTTCATTCGGGGAATCATTCTACAAGCAAAAATTCGGGTGTAGTATGGGTAGTCCTTTAAGTCCTATTTTAAGCCAATCTGTTACATGGAATACTTTGAAACTACAGTAATAAATGCAATAAAACCCAAAAACATGCTGTGGATGAGATACGTGGATGACATACTAAACATTTTGGATAATAAGTGGGGTAATTTTAATGAATTCCTCTCAAAATTAAACGCATTAGTGCCCAGCATCAAATTTAAAGTTGAATGGGAAAACAGACAACAAAATTCCTTTCTTGATGTTTTAATAATCAGAGACACGACAGAATACAAATTTACCATATACAGAAAACCAACGTTCTCACTTTCATATATTCACTATTTTAGCTATCATGACAATACCATCAAGATAGGTCTAGCTAGCAACCTATTCTTAAGAGCCTTACGAATTTGTCCCCAGATTTCCTGGAAAAAGAATTTGAACTAATTCGCAAGCAACTTTCATCTTTAAAGTATCCTGACCATATAATTGAGAAAAGCATTCAAAAAGCAAACGTAATTTTTCTACCGACCCCCTAAAGACAAGACCAGAGACACACCAACAATAAAATAAAAATTCCCACCTGGAGACGATTAAGAGAGTAACTCACACCTTGGGAAATCCAACCCTTTGCATTTACCTACCCAAATACCTTAGCCAAATCCCTGATTAACGTCCAACAAAAGACATCGCTCAAAGACTCTGGGGTATATGAGATCCCATGCCAGGACTGTGACCAATCTTACATCGGATTTACAGGTAAATCACTTCCCCAGAGATTAATACAACACAAACGGTCAGTTAGGTATGGACAACAGAACTCGGGCTATTTTCAAATCATATAAATGACATAACCATAGAATAAACTGGAATATGTCACGTGTAATTTATAGCAGCAACTGCCGGTACAAGAGTCAATGATGGAATCGGCCTTAATAAAAGAGAAGCAGGTAATGAACATCTCAAAAGGGAATTGGACATCCGACATCGTCGACGCAGTGTTCATTCATCAACGCTTAAGAAGATAAGGAAGATTATCAGCGGGGTGTACCTAAATTGGCTTACTTGTGACGAATCTCTTGGTAAAATACCACCTTTTATTTTCTGTAAACTTTTCTCATTCATATACCTGAAGAGAGAGACAGCAGTCTCTGAAAATATAGTACTTTTCTCTACTATTGTTTTGGTGTTTTATGGGCTACCTTTTATTAGATATATATATATATATATAGATATATATATATCTATATATATCGTTTATATTAGTATATAATATATATATAGATATATATATATAGATATATATATACTACACAATATAATATATATATATATATATATATATGAATTATACTTATATATATATATATATATATAATATATATAATATATATTATATATATGTGTGTGTGTGTGTGTGTGTATATATATATATATATATATATATATATATATATATATATATATATATATATATATATATATGTAATGTATATATATATATATATAGATATAATTATATATATATATTATATATATATTTCAGATTCTACGTAGTCATGGTATGACCCACTGAAGAATTATGAGTCATGCATATATAGTTATATATATGATACATCTATATGATGTATGTCATACATATATATATATATATATATATAT
>NC_061105.1:10747404-10759904 GCF_015104395.2 Macrobrachium nipponense | reverse complement strand
CCTGATGTCCCCAGATACAATCCTTACAGTCTGGATTAGGTATCTATTTTCTCTTGATGCTCTTACCCATACAGCTTGATTTATTATTATTATTATTATTATTATTATTATTATTTATTATTATTATTATTATTATTATTATTTTATTATTATAGTAGTATGGTTACTACTATTATTGCTACTGCCGTTGGGTTTGTTTAATGTTTATTAAATAATAATACAACCAGTTGTGAGACAACGTTCCTATTAATTTCAATATTATTATTATTATTATTATTATTATTATTATTATTATTATTATTATTATTATTATTATTATTATTATTATTATTGTTATTATTATTATTCTAAGATATATTTAAACTTTATGTGAAGACATTTGCTTCCAAGAATAATATTACTATAAATTGTCTTAAAACAAAAAAGAGCTATGACCTTCATTTGTTCTCGTTTGCAAAGTTCTCTGAACTTGTTCAATGAATAGCCAGCATTTAGAGTCAGAATTTTTTTGCGCCCATAATTACTGTCCTTGGACCATTTAATTATGCGAAGTTCTCATATGTGCATTAAAGTTTAATTTCTTTCCACGAGACCAAATTAAGTATTATCCAAGGACATATTCAAACGCAGTTGGTAAAGTTTCAAGCCATGAATCGGGCGAGAGCAGACTCCAACACATTTACGCACTTTCTCTTGTCTGTTTAATTATTCCATTGTTTTTTGGGGTGTATTTTCTATTTGATGTAAGTATGTGTATATATGTATGTGTGTATGCTTGTGTGCCTGGATGCGTATTACTAAACGTTTAAGAATGTGTGACTTATCTGCGTTGCGGATCTTAAGCACGATTTCAATTTGGCTGATAAGCTTGGCCCAGTGAACCCAGTATCCAGACATTCTCTCTCTCTCTCTCTCTCTCTCTCTCTCTCTCTCTCTCTCTCTCTCTCTCTCTCTAAGTCTTTAAAACGTACAAGCAGAATCAAGTTGTGACTAGATCTTCAATCTAAAATAGTTTCTCATAATTAATTCTTTAATTGATTGACGCGAGCTGGCGTTGCAATACTTTTTTAAACACTGTTAAAATATCATATTTAAAGAAATAGGTTATTCACTCGTAATTTCTTTCCAAGTGACAAATTTCTCTTATACGTCATTATTATAAATGGTTTTAGTCCTAAGTGACGTCATTAAATATATAGATTAAAAACGTGGTTTCTATAAATGTCATAAAATTAGTTAGCTATTTTTTTCTAAAGGATCAGGAACTTCATAGCACGAGATCGATCCGTAAGATATGATTAAGTAACTGAATGTAAGTAAGGAAATACCATATTAGATTCGAATGTAAGTCATAATTTGAATACGAATTAAATATACGAAATAAAAAAAGGAGAGATAATGATATTGAAAGATATCACTATTTTCTTGCTCATTTATTCTCAAAGACATTACAGAGGAATTTCTTGTCTCCTGAAAAGAAGAAGAAGAAGAAGAATAAGAAGAAGAAGAAGAAGAAGAAGAAGAAGAAGAAGAAGAAGAGAAGAAGAAAGAAGAGAAGAAGAAGAAGAAGAAGAAGAAGAAGAAGAAGAAGAAGAAGAAGAAAATGATTTGCAAGTTTTGCAAATACAAAAAATAAAAAATTAGAAGAAGGAAAAACTAAAACACAAAAGAACAAAAATTAGCGATTCGAAAAGTAAAATAAAAAAAAATATTAACACTAAAAATTACTCTGTAGAGGAATAAAACAATAAATAAGAAGACGAAGAAGAAGAAGAAGAAGACGAGGAAGAAGAAGAAGAAAAGAGAGAATAAAGAGAAGAAAATAAGGAACAGTAAATGGGAAAAAAATAATGAGAGAAGTATTGTTGTATTTCGAGAAGGAGAAGATAAAAATACATAACACTAGAAATTGAATTTTAGAGGAATAAAAGATTAACAAGAAGAAGATGAAGAAAGAGAAGAAGAAAGACGATGAGGAAAAAGAAGAAAAGCGAGAACAAAGAGAAGAAAAATAAGGAACAGTAAAATGGAAAAAGAAAATAACGCAAAGAATTGTTGCATTTTGAGAAGAAGAAGAATGAAAAAGGAACATTACAAGTAAAAGAAAATAAAAAACAAGACAGCGAAGACAGAAGACATGAAATAGCAATCTGGAGAAGACGAACGAGAAAATAATGGTTAAAGACAAGAACGAGGAAAGCGAATAAACAGGAGGGAAAGGAGACTCCAGTCCTTCGGGAAAGGGAGAAGAAGAAGAGGAAACAAGAAAACACAACCGAACGCCGAGTGGAACTTCCCACAAAGAGAAAGATTTACTGTTTGTTGTCCCTACTTCGCCCGAGAAGGTCTTTAGCATGATTTATGGGGGATCACCAGAGAGAGAGAGAGAGAGAGAGGGAGGGGGAAAGCAAACCAAAGAAAGGGGAATGGGAGGAACGAGAGAAAGTTGTCAGGGGAGGATAATTGATCACAGGAGAGAGAGAGAGAGAGAGAAGAGAGAGAGAGAGAGAGAGAGAGAAACGTGAGCAAGCCAAAGAAAGGGGAATGAAAGGAACGAGAGAAGTTGCTGAGAGAAAGAGAAGAGAAAGGTGAACGGGAGGAACGAGAGAGAGAGAGAGAGTTGCTGAGAGAAAGTGAAGAGAAAGTACGCCAAAGGAAGGCGAACGGGAGGAAAGAGAGAAAGTTGTCGGAGAGTATAATTGAGAGGAAACGTGGCGTTTATGCTGTGTTATGCGGCTTCGTCTCGTGAATAATTCATCCTAGTCCAGTTGAATATGTTCCGTTGTATTTTAACGTTTCTCTGAATCTCGTACGTTTCGGGCAAACACGGACGAGAGGTGCGGTTTGTGCTTTTGTTTTTGGTCTGCTTGTTTGTTTTCTTATCTCATAAAACCGTGCAGCTGCTCACAAACATGCTTGCCCTACCTGTTTGTATCTATGTCACATACCTGTACAGGTGTTCAGAAACATGTGTTCACTACCTGTTTGATTTTTATGTCATTTTTAAGCCATACCTGTACTGGTGTTTACAAACACGTTTTGTACGTGTTTGATCTTTACATATCGAGCCGTGCAAATCAGAGAGAGAGAGAGAGAGAGAGAGAGAGAGAGAGAGAGAGAGAGAGAGAGAGAGAATACCCTCCAATAACTTCGATATTCTCCTCTAGTCAATCCTTCACATCGGGGTAAAATCTTTTGAATATTTCGATCAGTAAATCAAATCTCTTGAAGAATTTTTTTCTCTTTTTATCCTCCTCTAAAGACTCCTCACGAAGTTTTGATCGCCTCATAAAAGAATTTTTGGACCATCTGTGATTTTTCATAACTCGTGGTTCAAAAGAAAAAAAAAAGATTCTTCTTCAATATTCAGAAGTTGAGCAGATTTCGTTTCATTTTAATGAAAATCAATTATTAATGATGAATATAGTTTTTGAAGGAAGTAAATTATTGAGTGGAATGTGATTTGAAAATTTACTATTTTTTGGGACGTTAAAGGGTTTGTGATGCAGTAACAATAATAATAATAATAATAATAATAATAATAATAATAATAATAATAATAATAATAATTTAATAATAATTCTATAAAATTTTAAAATTCACAATTTCTGGGTCCGTTTTGGGGCTGATGATGCATTAATTGATAATAATAATAATAATAATAATAATAAAATAATAATAATAATAATAATAATAATAATCTTTTTCAATAACAATGTAATAATATGATTCAGTACGTTACCATACCTGAAAGAGAATGTTTATAAAAGTAATTATATGAAAGGGAATCGTATATTTTGCGAGATGTGCTTTAGAATTCTGCACAAATTCCCTAATGCTGAATTCATTGGCTTCTTCATCATTAGGATAAAAAAGAAAATCCCAGCATAAACGAGGGGGCGTTGGGTAGTCTATAAAAGACGATAAAGAAAAAATGCATAATTTTACATCAGGAATGCATTACAACCGTCGTGCTAATTGAACATTCGGCCAGAGCAAAATTACATATGACAGGAAATCGTTGGACGGGATGATGAGCTATGTAAATATAACGGTTTATCAGATAAATGGTAAAATGATTTACGGGAGTAAAACTGTTTAGTTAGTCCAGTCGTGTCCACCGAATTAATTTTACAGTAAAATTGTCAATCGAGTCGACGCTAATCAGAGGAAAGATATGTCATATGAAAATCAAGTTGTTCATAAGTACAGGTTTCTGGTTTTGTACTTATTGGAATTTTATATCTATATATATATATATATATATATATATATATATTATATATATATATATCTATATATATATAGATATATATTATAGATATATATATATATATATATATATATATATATATATATGTATATATATATGAGAGTGTCGAAGTGAATAAGAAATCAGTATTCTTATTTTCATTTATCTTATTCGAACACCGTTTTAATGAAATGCCTAACTTGAGAGAGAGAGAGAGAGAGAGAGAGAGTGAAATTCATGAATAAAACTACAGGCAGCAAAAGAGAAGTAGAGCAACATGAATATTATTACCGTGGAGTTTGGAATGTTTGGAGAGGGATGGCACCACAATGTTGGGGGATGGGGGAGGTGGTGGAAGGGGATCGAGGAAAGGGGGGAGGAGAGGGGGTGAAAGGGAGGGGTAGATCGAGGGGAGGGGGGATGGTAGGGGAGGGGACGTGGGGACACATTCATGTCATGTATTCAAAAAATACATAAAATATTTCTTGTTAAAAATATATGTTATTTGTTGTTTTTCTGAGTATGTTTGACAATTCACACGGTGGTTAAAATTCCTGGTATTTTACGATAAAATATAAAATATATTAAGAGACAAATTTCACGATTTCCATCAGTGTTCCAACATATGATCAAACACGATCATACAATGAATTCAAAGGCGTAGGATAACTTAAATATCCTAACAGCGAGTTCATCAGGTATGCGATTTGAGTCTTAATAGTTTATATTTTATATCTGTCTACATTCAGGTGTACGGAACTTGAAGTAATCCAAATAATAATCTAGATAATCTTACAGCTGATTCTAAAGCCATATAGCACTTTAAAATAAGAGAATATTCCATTCTATTTCGAATTATGCAAAAGATTAATCCCTTTAGTCTAGCTATCAACGGTACTACAGCCTCTCAGTTTAGTGGTGATGATACTAAGATTATAAATTCAACGGATCCATAAATATTTTAATGTTTATTTTTATTGTCATTTTAATTACTACATAAACAAAATTTACTTTTATTATATTTCTCGCTTCAGACCTAAGTACATTCTTTGGCAACGTTCATCTACATATTTCCTGAAACATTTCATAGTTCTGGCCATCCCTTACCCGCCCAGATCTCCCTGGACAATATAATATATACCACGTAGAACTATATGCAGTTAGTTCTTAAAGTCTTTCCATTTTTTAAAGGCTCAGTGCACCATTTTTCTAGAAGTTTGATTCCAGCTGAGACTAAATAATGGAACCGGTCGAATCACTGGAAAGTTGTCAGTTGGATCTGTGTCGTAAAGGCTCTTTCTTTGAGCGACCAGAAATCACATTAATTTTGTGGTTTATTTGTTATCTATCTCTTTTATTTTACTTATTTGTTGTCTTTTTCTTTGTTATTTCAACTTGTTTCTACTTACTGAGCTGCTTATCTTATTAAGGGTTCTTAGTCATGTAGCAGTCTGTTTTTTTTATATATATATATATATATAAGGGTGTAGTGAGTTTAATATTAAAAATAATGTATTTTCTTCATTGTCGTATATATATATATATATATATATATATATATATATATATATATATATATATATATATATATATATATATATATATATTTCTCTGAACACTCGCATCCATCCCCCATTCCGAAACCATGCTCGCAACACGTTCCACGCGGCATTAAACCCCCCGTCAACTTAGCTTAAAAAGCGCTTTGAATAAAATACCGAGCCACCAACAGTAGAATTCCCAGCCAGCCATCCACGGCACCTTTTGGCGTCTGAATTCCTTTCCTTCCGCGCCATACATACTTCATATTTCATCCGCTCGATTCCCGGGAGAAAGTTCGGTATTCTTTCGAGTTCGCAGTCTGTATGTAAACTTTGAATATTCCTAGCGTCAGGATCTGGGCCACAAATACCGTCGCTCGTCAATTTTGCAGACAACTGATCGGCGAGTCTAAGGGTTCCCTTGTTGCTCGGAACCGTGTTGTTAATGTGTGCTGGAATAAACGGTAGCGTAGTGTTATTGCATTACGAGCTTGTTGGCGCTCGCTACGCGCGCTAGAACCCCCCGCGGGGATGCTGTCTACCCTATCCTCCTGATCGCCTACCCCACCGGGGGGGACACGCAGGTTTGCAGGAGGAGGATGGATATTACCCATAAGCTCTCGATGCCCTGCCTACCATGCCCCACGACCCCCACCCCACCCTCGACAACCTCCTAACACACATATACTCTCCAACAGAAAAGGAGAACATA
The DNA here is from genome assembly GCF_015104395.2 of Macrobrachium nipponense. NCBI lineage: Eukaryota > Metazoa > Arthropoda > Malacostraca > Decapoda > Palaemonidae > Macrobrachium > Macrobrachium nipponense. The sequence continues at coordinate 10,753,399 of NC_061105.1, read as the reverse complement.
AGGGATTTCTTTTTTTTTCTCTCTTTTTTAAACAACCCTCTCTCTCTCTCTCTCTCTCTCTCTCTCTCTCTCTCTCTCATTCATGTTCCTTCCCCCACCCCCCGCGATGCGATTAAGTCTAAATGAACGCTCAGGATATGACACTCTTGAATCCCACCAATTCAGCCATTACATCGAGTGGCCTTTTTTTTTTTTACCCTTCCTCGGAAATCAGATCATAAGTGGTGGGTTTTTTTTCATGGAGCAAGTTTTGGAAAGTTTGATTGGGATGGGGGCGTGGTCGGTGGTTATTTATCTATAAAAAAAGAGCGTGTGGTAGGGGGAGGGGTGGGGTGTGGTTGGGGATGATGGAATACGTAAATGGATGAATTTAAATGTGTGGTGTTGAATTATCCTTTTTTTTTTTAATTACTCAGCAATGGTAAACACTGAATATTCATTTAATCTACATACATTTATTTGGGGCCTTATGGTGATAGACTGCGAGAACACCGGTGAACTTGGATAAGGAATTATTTGTCTTTTGATATAAGAAGGTTGACCCAAATATATATACATATTATTATACACACACACACACACACACACACACACACACACACACACACACACACATATATATATATATATTATATATATATATATATATATATATATATATATATATATATATATATATATATATATATGTGTGTGTGGGTGTGTGTGTGTATATATATATATATATATATATATATATATATATATATATATATATATATATAAAATATATATATATTATATATATGATATATATATATAATACATGTACACAAAATATATATATATATATATATATATATATATATATATATATATGTATGTATATATTTATATATTATATACGTGCGTATACGTACATATATTATACATATACAAATAGCAAATGTCTACCAATATGTATCAAAATAGATATCTTGCGCAACACCGAAAAAAAAAGTGCTTCACCTGAAAAAAAAAAAAGGGAAAAAAAGGAAAAAAAAAAAAAAGGAAAAAGCCATAGCTTTCAAACCCAACCGGGCAACAGAAAAACCAAAAAGTGCCGACCGGAATTAATTGCTCCATCTTTTTTTCTTTTTTTATTCCTTTATTTCAGACAGCTCAGCGTTTATTGATTGAGCGCCATTTGTCATCGCCTTCTCTCGTTTCAACTTTTCAATGCGAAGGATCAACACTCTACCTCTTCCCCTTATTGTTTCTAATATATAATTCGTTTTCTTTACCATTATTTTTACAATGAATGCACGATATATTCTATTTCTATGTTATTCGTTTTATTTAACATTATTTTTGCAGCGAATGGGCGATATATTCTATTTCTATATTGTCATCGCCTTCTCTCGTTTCAACTTTTCAATGTGAAGGATCAACACTCCACCTCTTCCCCTTATTGTTTCTAATATATAATTCGTTTTACTTACCATTATTTTTACAATGAATGCACGATATATTCTATTTCTATATTATTCGTTTTATTCACCATTATTTTTGCAGCGTATGGACGATATATTCTGTTTCTATAAAACTCGTTTTATTCGCCACTATTTAAAAAAAAAATTAACGTGTAATATATTTTCTTTCGTGAAACCGAACAAGTTTGATAAGGCCAATACACGTTTTGATGTTCAAGCCTCAATTTTGAAATACCTAAAGAAAAATTTAACTGTCTCGAGCCGGTTGTGTTTGAGATTCGAATACATCCTGATTGCAGAGATGATAATGCGATATGATCTATATTCTCCCTACATTTCAATACATTTCTATCCATTTAACAATATATTTAATTTCTTTTTTTTTTTTTTTAATATGTGAGATCTCTTCTTTCTGTCTTTCCCTTTACTTCTTATTACTTTCTGATTAACCCAATATTCTTTGGATCCCTTGAATTTCAAGTCAATAGCCCCGTTTCATATAAGTAGGCTTCATCTTCTGAGTAATAATAATAATAATAAAAATAATAATAATAATAATAATAATAATAATAATAATAATAATACATAATAATAATAATAATAATAATAATAATAATAATAATAATAATAATAATGAGGTTTTCTTTTCTTACGCCATCTTAGATTTAGTGAAAACGGTTATTTGCGTGAGAGGAATAACTTCATTTTTTACAGTTGTACACAGACATGAAACGCTGAAAAATTATTATAATCGTTTATGTTATTGTAAGACGAAAGATACGTTTTTTTTTCCAACGAAGATGGAATCATGAATAATTATTAGCGTCATAGAATCAATGTTTGCATATATATATATATATATATATATATATATATATATATATATATATATATATATATGTATATATATATATATATATATATATATATATATATATATATATATTTTATTTATATATATATACACACACACACACACATATATATATATATATATATATATATATATATATATATATATATATATATATATATATATATATATATATGTATATATATTTATATATATATATATAACACATACATACATATATATATATATATCTATATATATATATATATATATATATATATATATGTGTGTGTGTGTGTGTGTGTGTGTGTGTATACATATATATGTGTATGTATTATAATACATATATATATATATATATATATATATATTTATATATATATATATATATATATATATATATATATGTATATATAGACAGATACCTTGCCAAAGATATCATATATACATACATACATACATAAATACTTATACGCACATATCAGAAGAATCCCACGACAATACGTATACTTCGATCCCAGCCATTAAATAAACATACCTCTCTCTCTCTCTCTCTCTCTCTCTCTCTCTCTCTCTCTCTCTCCATTGCATCCATCTTCGTCAGCCAGATCCTTTTCTCTTCAATTCGAAGGAAAATAAGAAGGAAAATAAAGGAGAAGAGAATCCCTGTCCCCGCTGAGCTCACGAGTACCTACCTACCTGTAGAGGAGAGAGAGAGAGAGAGAGAGAGAGAGAGAGAATTCTTTTTACAAGGGTTGAAAGCTTGGGTTTTCGTATCCCAGTGGACTCGATAACTCATCTGTTCGGTCTTTCTCTTTCTCCTCCTCCTCCTCCTCCTTTTCTGTTGATTCTGTTTCCTTCTTCGTACCCTCCCAAGTCGGCAATTCGTTTGTTAGCGAGATGTCTTCCTGACATCTGTCGTCTTCTCACTATGTTATTTCTCTCTCTCTCTCTCTCTCTCTCTCTCTCTCTCTCTCTCTCTCTCTTGAGACAGAAGGAAATAGATCGAATAGACTTTGTTTCTTTATCGAATTTCTTACTTGCTTCCCATCTATCTCTTAAGAGAGAGAGAGAGAGAGAGAGAGAGAGAGAGAGAGAGAGAGAGGTGGTGTAGAGCAGGAGAAAGAGGGAGAATATGTGTGAGAGAGACAGACAGACAGACAGGCAGACAGAGATGGGGGTTAGAATAGCACACAGAAGGAAAGAATGTGTGAGAGAGAGAGAGAGAGAGAGAGAGATCGTGAGAAAGAAAGATTGAGATAAAGAGAGAGAGAGGGAGAAAGAGAGAGAGAGAAACGTAAATTAGAGTAAAGTCATCTATCTTCTTATTTTCCAAATCCTTATTTCCCTCTTTCTCTCTACGAGAGAGAGAGAGAGAGAGAGAGAGAGAGAGAGAGAGAGATAGAGAGAAGAGACCCCGAAAAGAAAACTCAAACCTATTTTATTTTTTTATTTTTTTTTTTTTTATTTTTTTTTTTTTTTTTTTTTTGCCGAATTCCCTCCTTCGGATTTTCCCTGAGTCGAGGCAGTGGGCTGGAAAAATGGATGTTTGCAGTTTCGGGATTTCGCGAAGAAGAAGAAGAAGAAGAAGAAGAAGAAGAAGAAGAAGAAGAAGAAGAGAAAAGAAGAAGTGGAACTGAGATAACGAACGCGAGAAGTAAAAAAAAAAAACACTCTAATTTCATAATGTGTCTCGTCTGTAAATGTTTTTTTTTATACTTTAAGCTTTTCGTCAGTTCGTTATATAGGTTATCTTCCTGGGTGGTTATTATATTTTTGTTATAGTTTTTTTAGAATAAAAAGGTATAGTTAACATAATGCATTGATATCAAGAAAGCTATTTTTATTAATTAAGCCTTTATCCACAGTTCCTATTAATGTATAAATGTATCCATATAATTCCAATATATATATTATATTACTATATATATATGCATTTATTTTCGCTGTTGACGGTAAATCTCCCCAAGTGATATTATCATAGATTACACGCAAATGGTCGACCAATCAGAGGAAAGAAAACAGCTCTAATGATGTCGACTGCCGAATTTTAATGTCAAGTTAAAAATAAAAAAAAATATCGTATATTCTTAGTCAACTGACTATTTTATAATCTCCTCTATTTATAGTTTATAACCAATCTTGGAGTTATGTTTAGTATTGTTATTATTATTATTATTATTATTATTATTATTATTATTATTATTATTATTATTATTATTCTCAAAGGGCTCCAGGACGTGCTGCTATAGGTTCCTCTCCTACTCCACTGGTGCCGGGGCTGCTTCTCACTCTCTCCTACTCCTGCCGCAGTCTCTTGGTCTCATTCTGGGGAGCACGCAGTTCGGACCTGGTTCAAGCCACCAATGAAAACGAAGACCTACCGCCACCAGCCAATAGTAGATCAGCATGGGGCAGACCCCCTGCTGTCAACCCCAAATATAAACGAGGACGGACACTGCTCCAAGATCAGTCCACCCTCAGCTTCCCAGCCCGAGGATGTCTGGCAGCTCCAGACGAAAGCTCGCTTGCTTCAAGAAAGAGAGAGAGAGAGAGAGAGAGAGAGAGAGAGAGAGAGAGAGAGATACTATATATCGTTAATGACTTTGATAACAATGCAATCATAGTTTATCTGTAAAATTAAAATATACACACCAATTTTGACTCTGTATTTGATCATGACCTCCATAGGCGCTCTACTACCCTGTCTAAGTAGCACGGAAAAAGCCGCTATTCGGAAAATAGAGAAGTATCTCTACAAGTGTAACGCTGCTGAAGTAGCCAATACTTTTAATAAAGTATGCTTGAGAGAGGGTCTGCTTCCTAAGTACACTAATATTCGGCTACATGACCCGTCAGCAAGAAATAATGAGGACACCAGGAGCTTTAGAAAACCCCTCCTACAGCGGCAACTAGCGATCAAAGGAACTACCGAACTGCGTGCCCTCCAGAACGAGAACAGAGACAGTGGAGTAGGAGAGGAACCTATAGCAGCACGTCCTGGCGTCCTTCGAGAAGAAGGTAGTCATGGACTGGACAACACCGAATCCGATAACCCTGAACGTGACACACCTATTATTATTATTATTATTATTATTATTATTATTATTATTATTATTATATTAAGAAAAGCACATTTTTTATTATACCCTAATTTGGCAGCGTAAGGATAAAGTGTAACATAAAGCATTAAAAAAAAATCCCCCATTAGTAAATAGACATATACACACACACACACACACACACACCACACACATATATATATATACTGTATATATATATATATATATATATATATATATATATATATATATATATATATATACCACTTTGATATCGGTAAATGGTATGTATACGCGCTTATATAAATAAATATTTATTTATTATATACAGCGAAAGAGAGAGAGAGAGAGAGAGAGAGAGAGAGACAGACAGACAGACAGACAGACAGAGATTTCATGTGTTAAGGTGAAACATAAAAGCCCACATAAAAATTAGATGATGACAGTTTTATTCCTTAAACTGCGAAACATGGAGAGAGAGAGAGAGAGAGAGAGAGAGAGAAAATTCTACGTCCTCGTTATGATTTGCAATGCACTTTGGCGCCGCCTGGGAATTCCCTAGAATGTGTGATGGTAAAACATTACTATAACCGAGAAAGTTTGCTAGAAAGGGAATTGCAGCTCATCAG
>NC_061105.1:10717404-10742404 GCF_015104395.2 Macrobrachium nipponense | reverse complement strand
TATATATATATATATATATATATATATATATATATATATATATATATATATATATATATATATATATATATATATATATATATATATATATATATATATATATATTATATATATATATGTATATATATATATATATATATATATATATATGTATATATATATATATATATATATATATATATATATATATATATATATATGTATATATATATATATATATATATATATATATATATATATATATATATATATATATACATAAAATATATATATATAATATATATATATATATATATATATATATAATATATATATATATATATATATATATATATATATGTATATATATAATATATATATATATATATATATATATATTACATATATATATATATATATATATATATGTATATATATATATATATATATAATATATATATATATATATATATATATATATATATATATATATATATATATATATATATATTATCATGTATTAACGTAATTAGCATTGCTTTTGCTTTATTTTTATCTCAGCCTTGTTACTGCTTTTTGTTATATTTTGTTGTCTATAAAATTAGCGTAAGGAAATTAGTTTTTAAGGTTTTATTTTAAGCTTTACTTTGGTCTCGGCTGAGCGTCAAGCGAACTGCTTGTTAGACCTCCTCCCCGCTTGTTAAATGTTTGTGAGCATCTTATTAATGCTAGTTTTTTTGTTTTGTTTATCTTTTGAGTGGTTGGTGAAAAGGACACCAGTGAGGATATTGGAGGGGCGCGACTTTTTCCCGACAACAGTTCGGGCTCGCTATTCTCCCCGCATGGTTGTGCAGCTGGCTTATTTTTCCTGAACTCGCCCCTTCGAAGGAATTTGTCGTCGTCAGTATTGAAGGCGCAGGGGCATTTCTGCCATCTGCGGTGACTTACCCCCTTACTGTGTGTACTTTCCTGCGGGCTCTGATATCGGCGCTGGATCCCGACAGAGTGGACGTGGGAGGGACATCACTGTGTTTGCCTACGACTTCCTTCTGAGCTGCAGCGGTGGGGGCATTGAGGCCCGTGAAGGTGCAAGTAGGGCGGTTGCTACCAGGTAGGGAATTTCCCTTGTGTTTTGGTCGGGAGCACGACAGACTCCTTCCCCATGGTATTGGTGACCTGTGTAGCTGCACGCCCTTCAGATAGCTGAGTATTGGCCTGATACGAGGCATTCAGTGGATGTAAGAGATCACGGCTCCCTCTGTATTTCAGCCTACAGCAAGGCAACTGTTTAGCCTGAATCGTTTGGGCATCCATTCATCCCTTATCACCTCCAGCCCTTATTCAGTGTGAGGAGCTCTTCTCGAGTATTATTTTCGTTATTTACTTTCGTATAGTGAGTCGTTCGAGACTGTTGGCATTTCTTATTGCCGCTTTGTATTTATATATATGCCAGTATTTTTGTATATCTTGTCACGAGTGATGCTGTAATTTTCGTTATTTCTTGTGGGTATTATATATCTATTAATATGTTTGATATTTTTTTTATATTTAAGATTTAGTTTATATAAGGTAGGTAGGAGAATTAAGTTTTCCCCCTGTTGGTCTCATACTTCTTTCCTCTCTGTTTAGTTATAGGTATTGGTTTATATTTATGTTGGTGTTGGGCCCATTTTGCTATTTTATGCGGTATATTTCTCAATATTTTCTGTCTAGGGTTTAGTGTTAGTGTTTAGGAACTCCTAAGGGAGTAGTAAGGACTAAGCTGTGTCCTGTATAGTCACAAGGCTGACTTTATTATTCTTTTGCTTTGTTTGTTAATAAATATTGTTGAGTTTTCCTGTGTGTTTTTGTCTCCGCTGACTGAATTTATCTGGATACTTGGTAAGATCACTGTCCTCTCTATTCTTGTGCAAAAGAACTTGCACCCCGGCCCAACAAGGGTCATAACATATTTGGCGACCGTGACAGGATAGAGAAGCTCGGGGTATCCGGTATTTTGGTCATGGAGCGACACTCAGGTGGACGCTTCAGTATTTGTTACTGTTTTGACAGTGTTGCCTTCCCCCCTGAATTATTTGTGTTAAAATGGAAGAGTTTATTTTTGACCCAGCTGAGTTTTTGGGGTCGGCTGATTGCCTTAAGCACTTACCAGTGTTAAACAAAAAACATTTAATTGAATGTGCTAAGTGGTTGGGTGTTCCGCTGAAGTCAGTGGATACTAAGAAGGAAATATTGGTGGCGGTTAGGGATAAGGTCAACCAGGACTTGGCAGAGGCTGAGCATTTAGTTAGTGATAGGGAGAGTGATATTGGTGAAGGGAGTATAAATGATTTGGAAGAGATAGTGTAAGTGTGAGAGCTGGCTTCTTTAAACCCTGTTCGAGGATCCTCCTCGTACAGGTACCATATAATAAGGGTCCTGCAAACTTAATTAATGTATCAAATAATCCATTCTTGCCCCCCCCTAATTTCCCCCCTGGTGCAGTTGAACCCCTGGCCCTGTTAATGCTTTGGGTGACTCCAGGAGGAGTTGGAATACAAGTTAATATGCAAAGAATTGAGTTAAGGAAGATTGAATTTGAGGAAAACGAGCGGGCAAGGCGACACGAGTTGGAGATGGCTAACCTTAATTTGCAGATGGCAAGGTTACAGGGGACCAATATGGCCAGTTCCCCTAAAGTCAATTTTCAGGATAGGTTCAATCTAGGTGCGGCACTTAAATTAGTGCCTGTATTTGACGAACAAAAATGTTCCTGAGTTTTCTTAAAGCATTTGAGCGTGTGGCCACCCGATTGTCCTGGCCCACAGAGATGTGGACGATTCTAATCCAATGTAGGTTAGTGGGCAAGGCAATTCGGGTATACAATGCCTTGGAGGAGGGAGTAGCCCGAGACTACCAAAAAGTAAAAACTTGATTTTGAAAGCATATGACCTGGTCCCTGAGGCCTACCGCCTCAGATTTCGGAACTATATGAAACACCCTGCACAGTCCTTCGTAGAATTTGCACGTGTCAAGGAGGAACAGTTCGACGACTGGCTGAAAAGTCGTCAGGTAGTGACTTTCGCTGCGTTACGTGAACTGATGCTCCTTGAGGAGTTTAAGAAGGCCTGCAGCAGGGAGTTAAGGGTCCACCTTGAGGAGGTAAAGGCCATGAAAGTGAGTAGTGCCGCTCAATTAGCAGATGAGTTTGTGTTGACTCACCGTTCAGGTAGTGGTAGTTTTAATTATAAGGTCTTGAATAACCCCTCATCTCGCTCCCATAGTGGTGGTAGGAGAGTTGAACCCCCCTTGTTGACTCCCAATATCTCTAAGAATATTAATGTTACTAATTCCTTTTCAGGTGGTAGGGATATGGGTAGAGTCCAAGGAGGTCCTCCTCCCCCTAGGGTTTTTGTTAATAGAGACTTCCCAAATGGGGGAAATAACAGAATCAATAATAATGGAAACAGAGGTTCAGGCCGTAGAGGAACATGTTTCTGGTGTAATAAGCCAGGGCATTTCCAAAGCCAGTGTAATGCTCGTAGGCGGTACCTAGAGCGTAATAATCAAAGTCCTGTAGCATTAGTTAATGATAGGTCAAATGTTAGTAGTAGTTCTGTAGACAGATCTGTAGTAGATAGTGGTAGTTTAGGAAATAGTAGTAAGTCTGATGCTCCTAATCCTCAATTGTGACTCAAGTATGACAAATATGTATGGCCTGGAAAATTGATTTTTGACTCTTGTGTTGTCCAGGTGAAGTTTTTTAGGGACACCGGTTCTGCCCGGTCGTTGGTCATGAAGAGGGCATTGAACGGTTCTGAGAAATATACTGGAAATTTTGTATTATTGGGAGGTTTCCCAGACTCGATTGTGTCGGCTCCTTTGGTTAATGTCCGTATGTCTTTTCCAGGGTATGATCGCATCACTGAGTTGGCTGTGGTGGATAGTCTACCTATCCTGGGTATTGATGGTATCCTGGGAAATGATATGCTGGATAGTGAAGGACGGGAGATTTTTCCCTTATTATTATCTGTAAAGGCTAGTCCCGTGGCTGTATTACTCGTCCGCAGCAAAAGCTGTTAGTTTACTTGATGTGGATAACGATGATGACTTAAATGTTAAGTAGTTTAGAGTTAGATGTAGTAAGGCCCGGGTCAGTAGAGAGTAGTGGTAATGATACTGTATCCTGATATGAACTTTGATTGGAACAGAGCTGCTATGTATAAGCTCTTGGATTGACAAAAAGATGAGTTTATTTTGACTTGGGCGATGTTGAGGTATCTGACTAAACCTAGGTTTGGAGTTGTAAAGGGCTTATTATATAGGTTTAGTCATCCCGCATCTGATAATTTGAATAAAACTGGTAGAGAGGAACAGATTGTGGTACCTTCTCAATTCAGAAATTCTATTTTGGAATTAGCTCATACCAATTTTTTTTCAGGTCACTTGGGTGTGTTAAAAACTTTCCACAGCTTGGTTAGGTATTTTTGGTGGCCTGGAATTAAATTGAGTGTGGAGCAGTTTATCAGAGAATGTGAGACTTGTCAAGTTATGGGTAAACCTAATCAGGGGATCCCTAAAGCCCCGCTGCATCCCATACCTGCCATAGGTGAACCATTTTCTGAGTTAGTAATTGATGTTGTAGGTCCCTTACCTAAGACTAAAACAGGTTTTGTATATTTATTAACTATCATGGATAGAGCCTCTCGTTTTCCTGAAGCTATACCTATGAGGCGTATTACTTCCAAAGTTGTTTTCGAAAAACTTATTGATTTCTTTTCCAGGTATGGTCTCCTTCGTGTAATTCAGACTGACTGCGGGACGAATTTCACGAGTAAGGTATTTAGGGGTAAGTGTGCTGAACTGGCCATTCAGCACATTACCAGCGTACCTTATCACCCAGAGAGTCAAGGTGTGGTGGAAAGATTTCACCAAACCCTCAAGTCTGTCCTGAAGAAACATTGTTATGATAATGGTAGTGATTGGGACAAAGCCCTCCCTTTTGCCCTTCCTTCTTGCTATCAGGAGCACCCTAACTCTTCTACTGGAGTAGCTCCTTTTGAGTTGGTATTTGGGCACAAGGTTCGTGGTCCATTGGAAATTGTTTTTGAAATGCTCGAATCGAACCAGAAGGGTGAAATAAAAGTTGGAAGGTTTGTGGAAGACTTGAAGGGTAAAATGATTAGTGCTTGGAAATTTGCCAGGGAAAATTTGGAACGATCACAGTCGGTAATGAAAGGTAATTTTGACAAAAAGGTAAAGGTACGTTCATTTGAACCTGGCGAGCTAGTGCTGGTGTTGAGTATGGACCCAGATAGCTTTCTTGAACCAAGATATAAGGGCCCTTGGAAGGTTCTGAGAAACTGTCAGAGTTTAACTATGAAATTGAGGCCCCCGGTTTCAAGCCGTAAGTGTAGAGTATTTCACATTAACAGGCTGAAACCTTATCATGGTAAGCAAGGTGATCCATTAGCGATCGTGTACGAGCCTGTGTCTGTGGTAGTGGATGTGCCTTCAGAGGACTCAGATGAGTTAGGGTGTCAGGTTCCTTCAGATGCATTGGGTGAAAATATGCAAAATTTGGAAATGTTGCAAAGTAGTTTAGATCATTTAGATGTTGACAAACGGAAGGATGTGCTTAACTTAATTTATTCCTTTTCAGATCTTTTTCAGGATGCTCCAGGTAGAACAAATATTCTAAATCATGACGTTGATGTAGGTGGTGCTTCCCCTGTGAAGCAAAGTTCCTTACCGGCTGAATCCAGTAAAATTGGATTTGGCAGTAAGGAGATAGAGTACATGTTGAAGCATGACCTTATTCAACCATCTGTGAGTCCCTGGAGTTCTCCTATCATATTAGTAAAAAAAGACAGACGGTAAGTTCCGCATGTGCGTGGACTACCGCAAAGTGAACAAAAAATACTAAAAATGATTCTTTTCCACTCCCTCGTATTGATGATTGTTTGGATCGGATTGGTTCTGCCAAATTTATTACTAAGCTGGATCTTTTGAAAGGTTATTGGCAGGTTCCATTATCCGATCGAGCTCGTGAGATATCAGCATTTGTCACTCCATTTGGCCTATACGAGTGTAAGGTTATGCCATTTGGAATGAAAAATGCAGCTTGTACTTTTCAGAGGCTCATGAATAGGGTAATTTGTGGTTTGGAAGGAACGGAAATTTATATCGATGACTTGGTGGTATATAGTAATGACTGGGATACCCACATGCTAAGGTTCGTAAGGTTTTTGAAGCTTCTTAGGTCTGCAGACTATTGTTAATTTGGCTAAGTGCGAATTGGGCCAGGCCAAGGTTTGTTATTTTGGGTCAGGTGGCTCCGAACAAGCTAACCTCGAGGCTATTATTAATTTGAAAAGGCCAAGTAATGTTAGAGAGGTAAGAAGGGTGCTGGGCATGACGGGTTATTACCGCCGTTTCGTGCGTAATTTACTCAGATTCTTGCTCAAACCTCTTACTACTTTTATTAGAAAAAGGGATAAGGTTCTTGTGGTCTGACCGGTGTGAAGAATCTTTTAATAAACTTAAATCTGTGCTAATTACCAACCCTATTTTGACTTCCCCAGACTTTCAGAAATCTTTTATTATCGCGGTAGATGCCAGTGATGTTGGGATTGGAGGGGTCCTTTTCCAACGGAAGGAGGACGGTGTTCATCCTGTATCTTACTATAGTAAGAAGCTTCTGGCGGCGGAAAGGCGTTACTCCACCATTGAAAAGGAAGCTCTTTCTTTGGTCCGCGCTCTTAACCATTTCAAACCTTATGTGACCAATTTTTCTTTTCCGGTTGAGATTTGGACGGACCACAATCCTCTGGTTTTCATCGAGCGGATGAAGGGAGCCAACCAGAGGATTTTGCGTTGGGCCCTATTTCTGCAGGAATTCAACCTTATTATTAAACACGTAAAAGGGACAGACAATAAAATTCCTGACGCCCTTTCTAGGACTTAGTGTGCTTGCCTGATCCTTCTCGTACGCTCCCCTGCTCGTTTCTCCAATTAGGTTATATGAAAAAAATTACTTTTGAATGTAGTATAGTTTAAGTAATATTTCAAGAGTTGTTTTGTAGATTTAGTAAGTTTCTGTAAGGTTTCTATGAGTGGTATACACTCTTATATGTTATAATGGTTCATGATTCCTAACGAATGATTGATTTGTCCCGGTATACTAAGAATTTTGATTTGATTTATTTATGTCTTTTTGAACTATATTGTTGGTGTGTTGTAGGTTAAGGTGTATGCCTGTGTGTGTCTAAGTTTATTTAGGTTAAGCTAGGTAAGATGGTTTCTTTAGATTTGAGGATTTGTGACTGTGATGATCCTGTTTAAATTATTGGCATTGTTTATGTTATGTTCTGTCTTTTGCCATGCTTTGACTTTTGGGTCAGAGTATGGTATTATCATTGAGCTTTAAAATAATGGTAAGCTATAAAAAGCGTTTTGGTTTGTATTCTCTTCGTGGTATTTTCTATTGATGATATTTTAACACAATTTGGTTTCAGGTTATTGTTCTATTATTGTATTTTTGTTTGCCTGTATTGGTTGTCTTTATTGTTCTTTTCCTTACAGGTTTGTTTATACCACAGTAGTAAAAAAAAAAATTATTTTTGCTGAAAAATTTTTTTTTTCTTCGGGGAGGAAGGTATCATGTAATTAACGTAATTAGCATTGCTTTTGCTTTATTTTTTATCTCAGCCTTGTTACTGCTTTGTTTATATTTTGTTGTACTATAAAATTAGCGTAAGGAAATTAGTTTTTTAAGGTTTTAGTTTTTAAGCTTTACTTGGTCTCGGCTGAGCGTCAAGCGAACTGCTTGTTAGACCTCCTCCCGCTTGTTAAATGTTTGTAGCATCTTATTAATGCTAGTTTTTTGTTTTTGTTATCTTGAGTGGTTGGTGAAAAGGACACCAGTGAAGATATTGGGAGGGGCGCGACTTTTTACTTTTTTCCCGACAACAGTTCGGGCTCGCTATTCTCCCCGCATGGTTGTGCAGCTGGCTTAATTTCTGAATCGCCCTTCGAAGGATTTGTCGTCGTCAGTATTGAAGGCGCAGGGGCATTTCTGCCATCTGCGGTGACTTACCCCCTTACTGTGTGTACTTTCCTGCGGGCTCTGATATCGGCGCTGGATCCCGACAGGGTGGACGTGGGAGGGACATCACTGTGTTTGCCTACGACTTCCTTCTGAGCTGCAGCGGTTGGGGCATTGAGGCCCCGTGAAGGTGCAAGTAGGGCGGTTGCTACCAGGTAGGGAATTTCCCTTGTGTTATTTTGGTCGGGAGCACGACAGACTCCTTCCCCATGGTATTGGTGACCTGTGTAGCTGCACGCGCCCTTCAGATAGCTGAGTATTGGCCTGATACGAGGCAATTCAGTGGTGGTAAGAGATCACGGCTCCCTCTGTATTTCAGCCTACAGCAAGGCAACTGTTTAGCCTGAATCGTTTGGGCATCCATTCATCCCTTATCACCTCCAGCCCTTATTCAGTGTGAGGAGCTCTTCCCGAGTATTATTTTCGTTATTTACTTTCGTATAGTGAGTCGTTCGAGACTGTTTTTTTTTTTGGCATTTCTTATTGCCGCTTTGTATTTATATATATGCCAGTATTTTTGTATATCTTGTCACGAGTGATGCTGTAATTTTCGTTATTTCTTGTGGGTATTATATATCTATTATATGTTTGATATTTTTTTTATATTTAAGATATAGTTTATATAAGGTAGGTAGGAGAATTAAGTTTTCCCCCTGTTGGTCTCATATTCTTTCCTCTCTGTTTAGTTATAGGTATTTGGTTTATATTTATGTTGGTGTTGGGCCCATTTTGCTAATTTTATGCGTATATTTCTCAATATTTTCTGTCTAGGGTTTAGTGTTAGTGTTTAGGAACTTCCTAAGGGAGTAGTAAGGACTAAGCTGTGTCCTGTATAGTCACAAGGCTGACTTTATTATTCTTTTGCTTTGTTTGTTTAATAAATATTGTTGAGTTTTCCTGTGTGTTTTTGTCTCCGCTGACTGAATTTATCTGGATACTTGGTAAGATCACTGTCCTCTCTATTCTTGTGCAAAAAACAAAAAAAGAACTTGCACCCCGGCCAACAAGGGTCATAACATATTTGGCGACCGTGACAGGATAGAGAGCTCGGGGTATCCGGTATTTTGGTCAGTGGAGCGACACTCAGGTGGACGCTTCAGTATTTGTTACTGTTTTGACAGTGTTGCCTTCCCCCCTGAATTATTTGTGTTAAAATGGAAGAGTTTATTTTTGACCCAGCTGAGTTTTTGGGGTCGGCTGATTGCCTTAAGCACTTACCAGTGTTAAACAAAAAACATTTATTGAATGTGCTAAGTGGTTGGGTGTTCCGCTGAAGTCAGGGTGGATACTAAGAAGGAAATATTGGTGGCGGTTAGGGGATAAGGTCAACCAGGACTTGGCAGAGGCTGAGCATTTAGTTTAGTGATAGGGAGAGTGATATTGGTGAAGGGAGTATAAATGATTTGGAAGAGGATAGTGTAAGTGTGAGAGCTGGCCTAACCCTGTTCGAGGATCCTCCTCGTACAGGTACCATTTATAAGGGTCCTGCAAACTTAATTAATGTATCAAATAATCCATTCTTGCCCCCCCCTAATTTGGTGCCAGTTGAACCCCTGGCCCCTGTTAATGCTTTGGGTGACTCCAAGGAGGAGGTGGAATACAAGTTAATATGCAAAAGAATTGAGTTAAGGAAGATTGAATTTGAGGAAAACGAGCGGGCAAGGCGACACGAGTTGGAGATGGCTAACCTTAATTTGCAGATGGCAAGGTTACAGGGGACCAATATGGCCAGTTCCCCTAAAGTCAATTTTCAGGATAGGTTCAATCTAGGTGCGGCACTTAAATTAGTGCCTGTATTTGACGAACAAAATGTTCCTGAGTTCTTAAAGGCATTTGAGCGTGTGGCCACCCGATTGTCCTGGCCCACAGAGATGTGGACGATTCTAATCCAATGTAGGTTAGTGGGCAAGGCAATTCGGGTATACAATGCCTTGGAGGAGGGAGTAGCCCGGGACTACCAAAAAGTAAAAAGCTTGATTTTGAAAGCATATGACCTGGTCCCTGAGGCCTACCGCCTCAGATTTCGGAAACTATATGAAACACACCTGCACAGTCCTTCGTAGAATTTGCACGTGTCAGGAGGAACAGTTTCGACGACTGGCTGAAAAGTCGTCAGGTGTGACTTTCGCTGCGTTACGTGAACTGATGCTCCTTGAGGAGTTTAAGAAGGCCTGCAGCAGGGAGTTAAGGGTCCACCTTGAGGAGGTAAAGGCCATGAAAGTGAGTAGTGCCGCTCAATTAGCAGATGAGTTTGTGTTGACTCACCGTTCAGGTAGTGGTAGTTTTAATTATAAGGTCTTGAATAACCCCTCATCTCGCTCCCATAGTGGTGGTAGGAGAGTTGAACCCCCCTTGTTGACTCCCAATATCTCTAAGAATATAATATGTTACTAATTCCTTTTCAGGTGGTAGGGATATGGGTAGAGTCCAAGGAGGTCCTCCTCCCCCTGGAGGGTTTTTGTTAATAGAGACTTCCCAAATGGGGGAAATAACAGAATCAAATAATAATGGAAACAGAGGTTCAGGCCGTATAGGAACATGTTTCTGGGTGTAATAAGCCAGGGCATTTCCAAAGCAGTGTAATGCTCGTAGGGTGCGGTACCTAGAGCGTAATAATCAAAGTACCTGTAGCATTAGTTAATGATAGGTCAAATGTTAGTAGTAGTTCTGTAGACAGATCTGTAGTAGATAGTGGTAGTTTAGGAAATAGTAGTAAGTCTGATGCTCCTAATCCTCAATTGTGACTCAAGTATGACAAATATGTATGGCCTGGAAAATTGATATTTTGACTCTTGTGTTGTCCAGGTGAAGTTTTTTAGGGACACCGGTTCTCTGCCCGGTCGTTGGTCATGAAGAGGGCATTGAACGGTTCTGAGAAATATACTGGAAATTTGTATTATTGGGAGGTTTCCCAGACTCGATTGTGTCGGCTCCTTTGGTTAATGTCCGTATGTCTTTTCCAGGGTATGATCGCATCACTGAGTTGGCTGTGGTGGATAGTCTACCTATCCTGGGTATTGATGGTATCCTGGGAAATGATATGCTGGATAGTGAAAGGACGGGAGATTTTCCCTATATTATCTGTAAAGGCTAGTCCCGTGGCTTGTGTAATTACTCGGTCCGCAGCAAAACAAGCTGTTAGTTTACTTGATGTGGATAACGATGATGACTTAATGTTTAAGTAGTGTTTAGAGTTAGATGTAGTAAGGCCCGGGTCAGTAGAGAGTAGTGGTAATGATACTGTAGTTAATGATATGAAACTTGATTGGAACAGAGCTGCTTTTATTAAAGGCTCAAAAAGATGAGTTTAATTTTGACTTGGGCGATGTTGAGGATCTGACTAAACTAGGTTTGGAGTTGTAAAGGGCTTATATATAGGTTTTGAGTCATCCCGCATCTGATAATTTGAATAAAACTGGTAAGAGAGGAACAGATTGTGGTACCTTCTCAATTCAGAAATTCTATTTTGGTTTGGAATTAGCTCATACCAATTTTTTTTTCTTTTCAGGGTTCACTTGTGGGGGTGTTAAAAAACAAAAACTTTCCACAGCTTGGTTAGGTATTTTTGGTGGCCTGGATTTTAAATTGAGTGTGGAGCGTTTATCAGAGAATGTGAGACTTGTCAAGTTATGGGTAAACCTAATCAGGGGATCCCTAAAGCCCCGCTGCATCCATACCTGCCATAGGTGAACCATTTTCTGAGTTAGTAATTGATGTGTAGGTCCCTTACCTAAGACTAAAACAGGTTTTGTATATTTATTAACTATCATGGATAGAGCCTCTCGTTTTCTGAAGCTATACTATGAGGCGTATTACTTCCAAAGTTTGTTTTCGAAAAACAAAAACTTATTGATTTCTTTTCAGGTATGGTCTCCCTCGTGTAATTCAGACTGACTGCGGGACGAATTTCACGAGTAAGGTATTTAGGGGTAAGTGTGCTGAACTGGCCATTCAGCACATTACCAGCGTACCTTATCACCCAGAGAGTCAAGGTGTGGTGGAAAGATTTCACCAAACCCTCAAGTCTGTCCTGAAGAACATTGTTATGATAATGGTAGTGATTGGGACAAAAGCCCTCCCTTTTGCCCTCTTCGCTATCAGGAGCCACCCTAACTCTTCTACTGGAGTAGCTCCTTTTGAGTTGGTATTTGGGCACAAGGTTCGTGGTCCATTGGAAATTGTTTTTTTGAAATGCTCGAATCGAACCAGAAGGGTGAAATAAAAAGTTGGAAGGTTTGTGGAAGACTTGAAGGGTAAAATGATTAGTGCTTGGAAATTTGCCAGGGAAAATTTATCTGAATTTGGAACGATCACAGTCGGTAATGAAAGGTAATTTGACAAAAGGTAAAGGTACGTTTCATTTGAACCTGGCGAGCTAGTGCTGGTGTGAGTATGGACCCAGATAGCTTTCTTGAAACCAAGATATAAGGGCCCTTGGAAGGTTCTGAGGAAACTGTCAGAGTTTAACTATGAAATTGAGGCCCCCGGTTGGTTTCAAGCCGTAAGTGTAGAGTATTTCACATTAACAGGCTGAAAACCTTATCATGGTAAGCAAGGTGATCCATTAGCGATCGTGTACGAGCCTGTTGTCTGTGGTAGTGGATGTGCCTTCAGAGGACTCAGATGAGTTAGGGTGTCAGGTTCCTTCAGATGCATTGGGTGAAAATATGCAAAATTTGGAAATGTTGCAAAGTAGTTTAGATCATTTAGATGTGACAAACGGAAGGATGTGCTTAACTTAATTTATTCCTTTTCAGATCTTTTTCAGGATGCTCCAGGTAGAACAAATATTCTAAATCATGACGTTGATGTAGGTGGTGCTTCCCCTGTGAAGCAAAGTCCTTACCGCTGAATCCAGTAAAATTGGATTTGGTCAGTAAGGAGATAGAGTACATGTTGAAGCATGACCTTATTCAACCATCTGTGAGTCCTGGAGTTCTCCTATCGTATTAGTAAAAAAAGCAGACGGTAAGTTCCGCATGTGCGTGGACTACCGCAAAGTGAACAAAATACTAAAAATGATTCTTTTGTTTCCACTCCCTCGTTATTGATGATTGTGGTTGGATCGGATTGGTTCTGCCAAATTTATTACTAAGCTGGATCTTTTGAAAGGTTATGGCAGGTTCCATTATCGATCGAGCTCGTGAGATATCAGCATTTGTCACTAAAGTCCATTTGGCCTATACGAGTGTAAGGTTATGCCATTTGGAATGAAAAATGCAGCTTGTACTTTTCAGAGGCTCTATGAATAGGGTAATTTGTGGTTTGGAAGGAACGGAAATTTATATCGCTGACTTGGTGGTATATAGTAAATGACTGGGATACCCACAGCTAAGGTTACGTAAGGTTTTTGAAGCTCTTAGGTCTGCAGGACTAGTTGTTAATTTGGCTAAGTGCGAATTGGGCCAGGCCAAGGTTTGTTATTTGGGTCAGGTGGCTCCGAAACAAGCTAACCTCGAGGCTATTATTAATTTGAAAAGGCCAAGTAATGTTAGAGAGGTAAGAAGGGTGCTGGGCATGACGGGTTATTACCGCCGTTTCGTGCGTAATTACTCAGATCTTGCTCAACCTCTTACTACTTTATTAGAAAAGGGATAAGGTTCTTGGTGGTCTGACCGGTGTGAAGAATCTTTTAATAAACTTAAATCTGTGCTAATTACCAACCCTATTTTGACTTCCCAGACTTTCAGAAATCTTTTATTATCGCGGTAGATGCCAGTGATGTTGGGATGGAGGGGTCCTTTTCCAACGGAAGGAAAAGGAGGACGGTGTTCATCCTGTATTCTACTATAGTAAGAAGCTTCTGGCGGCGGAAAGGCGTTACTCCACCATTGAAAAGGAAGCTCTTTCTTTGGTCCGCGCTCTTAACCATTTCAAACCTTATGTGACCAATTTTTCTTTTCCGGTTGAGATTTGGACGGACCACAATCCTCTGGTTTTCATCGAGCGGATAAAGGGAGCGAACCAGAGGATTTTGCGTTGGGCCCTATTTCTGCAGGAATCAACCTATTATTAAACACGTAAAAGGGACAGACAATAAAATTCCTGACGCCCTTTCTAGGACTTAGTGTGCTTGCCTGATCCTTCTCGTACGCTGCCCTGCTCGTTTCTCCAATTAGGTTATATGAAAAAAATTACTTTTGAATGTAGTATAGTTTTTTAAGTAATATTCAAGAGTGTTTTTGTAGATTTAGTAAGTTTCTGTAAGGTTTCTATGAGTGGTATACTCTTATATGTTATATGGTTCATGATTCCTAACGAATGATTGATTTGTCCCGGTATACTAAGAATTTTGATTTGATTTATTTATGTCTTTTTGAACTATATTGTTGGTGTGTTGTAGGTTAAGGTGTATGCCTGTGTGTGTCTAAGTTTATTTAGGTTAAGCTAGGTAAGATGGTTTCTTTAGATTTGAGGATTTGTGACTGTGATGATCCTGTTTAAATTATTGGCATTGTTATGTTATGTCTGTCTTTTGCCATGCTTTGACTTTGGGTTCAGAGTATGGTATTATCATTGAGCTTTAAAAAATAAATGGTAAAGCTATAAAAAGCGTTTGGTTTGGTATTCTCTCGTGGTATTTTCTATTGATGATATTTTAACACAATTTGGTTTCAGGTTTATTGTTCTATTATTGTATGTTTGCCTGTTATTGGTTGTCTTTATTGTTCTTTCCTTACAGGTTTTGTTTATACCACAGTAGTAAAAAAAAAAGTTATTTTTGCTGAAAATTTTTTTTTTCTTCGGGGAGGAAGGTATCATGTATTAACGTAATTAGGCATTGCTTTGCTTTATTTTTATCTCAGCCTTGTTACTGCTTTTTGTTATATTTTGTTGTCTATAAAATTAGCGTAAGGAAATTAGTTTTTTTTAAGGTTTAGTTTTAAGCTGCTTTACTTTGGTCTCGGCTGAGCGTCAAGCGAACTGCTTGTTAGACCTCCTCCCCGCTTGTTTAAATGTTTTGTGAGCATCTTATTAATGCTAGTTTTTTTTTTGTTTGTTATCTTTTGAGTGGTTGGTGAAAAGGACACCAGTGAGGATGTTGGAGGGGCGCGACTTTTTCCCCGACAACAGTTCGGGCCTCGCTATTCTCCCCGCATGGTTGTGCAGCTGGCTTATTTTTCTGAATCGCCCTTCGAAGGATTTGTCGTCGTCAGTATTGAAGGCGCAGGGGCATTTCTGCCATCTGCGGTGACTTACCCCCTTACTGTGTGTACTTTCCTGCGGGCTCTGATATCGGCGCTGGATCCCGACAGGGTGGACGTGGGAGGGAACAATCACTGTGTTTGCCTACGACTTCCTTCTGAGCTGCAGCGGTTGGGGCATTGAGGCCCGTGAACTTTTGGTGCAACAGTAGGGGGCGGTTGCTACCCAGGTAGGGAATTTCCCTTGTGTTTTGGTCGGGAGCACGACAGAACTCCTTCCCCATTGGTATTGGTGACCTGTGTAGCTGCACGCCCTTCAGATAGCTGAGTATTGGCCTGATACGAGGCATTCAGTGGATGTAAGAGATCACGGCTCCCTCTGTATTTCAGCCTACAGCAAGGCAACTGTTTAGCCTGAATCGTTTGGGCATCCATTCATCCCTTATCACCTCCAGCCCTTATTCAGTGTGAGGAGCTCTTCCCGAGTATTATTTTCGTTATTTACTTTCGTATAGTGAGTCGTTCGAGACTGTTGGCATTTCTTATTGCCGCTTTGTATTTATATATATGCCAGTATTTTTGTATATCTTGTCACGAGTGATGCTGTAATTTTCGTTATTCTTGTGGGTATTATATATCTATTAATATGTTTGATATTTTTTTTATATTTAAAGATTTAGTTTTATAATAAGGTAGGTAGGAGAATTAAGTTTTCCCCTGTGGTCTCATACTTCTTTCCTCTCTGTTTAGTTATAGGTATTGGTTTATAATTTATGTTGGTGTTTGGGCCCATTTTGCTAATTTATGCGGTATATTTCTCAATAGTTTCTGTCTATGGTTTAATGTTAGTGTTTAGGAACTCCTAAGGAGTAGTAAGGACTAAGCTGTGTCCTGTATAGTCACAAGGCTGACTTTATTATTCTTTTGCTTTGTTTTTTTGTTAATAAATATTGTTGAGTTTTCCTGTGTGTTTTTGTCTCCGCTGACTGAATTTTATCTGGATACTTGGTAAGATCACTGTCCTCTGATTCTTGTGCAAAAGAACTTGCACCCCGGCCCAACAAGGGTCATAACATATATATATATATATATATATATATATATCATATATATAGATATAGATATATATTTATATATATATATATATTATATATATATTAGTTTTTTCGATTACCTCAAAATCTCAACGAGTATTGAAATAAAGATGAAGGTGGCATTAGTCAGAACTTATAGATATCTTGTCCTTTTGTTCCTCACTCTAACTGTGCACTACTGTGTGGCCCAGCCCCTTACGTTTTTCTTCTTTCAAAGTATCATAAAAATACACTCATGTGTATAAAACTAAAAGATAATGATAACAAAGATATTTGAGTTTGAAAATGACAGCTATGAAAAATAACGTAAAATCGCTTATAAGAAAATTTGAACAAACACTGAAATCTCTTTCTGGGGGTCAAATTGCCCGAAAAAAAATATATAATCATCTCTGATAAATACCTTTCATCTATGTTCCAAATATCCATTGGGATGTCCTCTTTTCGGAAGAATTCAGAAAAAACTCAACAGAAATCTAACCATTATTAATGAATGTAACTGCTATTTCACATGCATATTCAAGAGTATTTTTAATAGATTTGCAATAAATGAAAAGTCCATAAAACTCTAATCGTGACTAGTGAATAAAATTTCCTTTTTTATTCCGAATATTCATTGCAAAAAGAAAGTCTTTTATTACTTTTCTGGGGAATTTTTGAAGTAATGAAAAAAACATTTACTATAGAAATCGAGCCGTCGCGATGGAATTTAAATCTTTTTTTTATTCGGATATTCGATAAGAGTTTTTTTTTTATTGCAGGATTTGCAGTTTAAATAAAATTCATTGAAAACTAATCAGGGAGGATAAATATAGCCATCGTTATATCTCGAATATTCGTTAAAGATTATATATTTTTTATTTTTTTGTTATCTATTTGGGATTTGTAAAAGGCAAAAAAAAATAATAAGCGGAATTTGCGTTGAGATTTTAGGACGGGTTATCAGTTTTACCGTTAAACAAACCACGATGCATGATATACAGCAGCCTTTTCCAGACTAGATATTTATAATATAAAATCTGTAATTTATTCCTGATAATTCCACAGCTCTAGATAATACATAACTCATAAATATTCAATGATTATGAAATAAATAAAATGCAGTGCTTCGTACGTACACAGAAGTCAGAGATTTGTAATCTGGAATCTACAGTCAGTTTTTAAATAATACGTAACTCACATCTATCAAAAAATAATTACATAAAGATTATATAAGCAAATGAGATGAACAGTGACTCGTATGTACGTCTGTGGTCTGTATTCTGAAACCTGCCGAGACTCGGCCTGAAATCTGTAACCTAATATTCGTTATCCTTTATCCTCAGAACTCGACAAGCTCGTTCGTTGCCACGGGGCATCTTCGTGGTACAGGTGTCGTAGATGCGGAGGGATGCCCACTATATAATGTAATACGATGAAATCTCAAAGGGGATACACACACACACACACACACACACACAGACTTCCCGTCTCTCTAATGCAAATGAACTGAGAACGGAACTGATGGAGTCTGCTGCAGGCTCAGATGTCTTGTAATTAACCAATCATGCCCGTTAATTCTCTCTCTCTCTCTCTCTCTCTCTACCCCGTTGGATAGGGGGTGGGGGCGGCGGGTTAGGGGCCATTCGATGATCAGATGTAGAGGCTCTGATTGCATTTAACCGCTAGGCATTTCAACTCTAATCCCCGCCCCCCTTCCATTTTGATACCTAATTGTTAATTTTCCCTTTTATTTGAATAAACGAATATCCATTAATAATTTCCTTTTCTTTTTTTTCTTTTTTAAGTAAGATCTTTTTTTTTCTGTAGTTCCTTTCACCTCCTCTTACTTCTTCCTAATGAACACTATATTTTTTGGAGGCTCGAATTTCATGTCAGTGACCCCTTTTTTGGGATTGGTCCATATGAATAGGATTCATCTTCTGAATAATAATAATAATAATAATAATAATAATAATAATAATAATAATAATAATAATAATAATAATAATAATATCCAATGTGCTGTCATCTACCATGAGAAAATGTTTATTGGTATTTTTTTTATTTTCTCATTTTTTTTACAGAATGTTGCTCTTTTTAGGTTATGAAACTTACTGCAATGTAGTCTCAGGATTGCTGGTGGCATATGCCATGACATTGATATTTAGTTGTTATTATTATTATTATTTTTTTTTTTTTTTTTTTTGCTCTATCACAGTCCTCCATTCGACTGGGTGGTATTTATAGAGTGGGGTTCCGGGTTGCATCCTGCCTCCTTAGGACTCCATCACTTTTCTTACTATGTGCGCCGTTTTCTAGGATCACACTCTTCTGCATGAGTCCTGGAGCTACTTCAGCCTCTAGTTTTTCTAGATTCCTTTTCAGGGATCTTGGGATCGTGCCTAGTGCTCCTATGATTATGGGTACGATTTCCACTGGCATATCCCATATTCCTTCTTATTTCTATTTTCAGATCTTGATACTTATCCATTTTTCCTCTCTTTCTCTTCAACTCTGGTGTCCCGTGGTATTGCGACATCAATGAGTTATTATTATTATTATTATTATTATTATTATTATTGATTATTATTATTATTATTATTATCATTATTATCATATTATCATTATTACCATTATTATCATTTTTATTATTATTATTATTATTATTATTATTTAATTATTATTATTATTATTATTATTATTATTAATTATAATTCTATAGTCAACAATATTCCGAGAGATCACCAGTTTTCTTGAATTCCTCACAATAATAATTTTTCCGAGTTTTTTTTCCGTTCTTAAGCCCTCCCCCTCCCCTCCATACGCCCATGAGCTCATTCCTACACCCATCCAACCCCCGTCCCACCATATACCCACCCACCCACCACCAGCCTCCTCACAGTCTTCCACAGATGCTGACAGGTGAGCCCAATTACCTGAACGGATTCGGCTAACTCAACTCCGAGTCTCCTTTGTGGTAGCAGTCACAGAAAAAAAAAGAAAAAAAAAACAAAAAAACAATGACAAATGGACTTGGAGACAGGATCAGGTTTGTTTCTGCAACTAGAAATGCGGATAGAAAATCTTTAAATTTTCTTTTCTCTGTTATTTCTTTTATTTTATATCAACGTGAGGTTGTTCACCGGGAGACTGGCACTTATGATTCAGAAAAATGTATAATGTATTTTGTTTAAGGAATTAAATAATAGTTTATGATTGATGTATTTTAATTTGTTAATTCTAACCTTTGTTCCACCAAGGTTGGTAAGTCTAGATTCGGCTAGCCTTATGCCAGCACCGTCACTTTCCCGAATGTGACCCGTAGACGCGAGAGCCTGGAGTGGACCTCATGGCTTTGACTAGCCAACAGATAGATTTTATTTATGTGAGATCCAAAAGATGCTCTCTCTCTCTCTCTCTCTCTCTCTCTCTCTCTCTCTCTCTCTCTCTCTCTCTCTCTCTCTGTTTTCTACTCTATCTCTATTGCTGATAATTACGTCTTGCCTAGAGACAAACACAGAAAAATAGCTTTTATTTATGAAAGATCCAAAATATTCTCTCTCTCTCTCTCTCTCTCTCTCTCTCTCTCTCTCTCTCTCTCTCTCTCTCTCTCTCTCTCTCTCTCTCTATTATCAAATAAAAGGGTTCCAAACTTATAGATCAGATAGAAAAAAAGGAATCAATGGGGAACCGCATATATGGGAAAGACAAAAAACAAGGAAAAATATATGAGAAATATAGTAACTCAGAATGTGAACTAATAGCGGTAGAATTTGAATCTGAAAAATTAATGAACATAATAATATATAGACCCCCTAATAATAAAGAGTTTGACATAATAATAGAAAAATTGGATGATATATGTAGAAATCACCAAGGAACAATGGACTATTCTCCTATCTGGAGACTGACTTTCCTTTCGTAGACTGGAAGACGGAATAGGAGATTGTGGTTGTATTTATACATATAAAAAAAGAGTATAGTAGTGCAGAAGATAAGAGGCAATTCGAAAAGCTATTAGATATGCTACTAGAATACAAAATTCAACAAATAAATCACCTGCCAACAAGAAATTAAAACACTTTAGACCTAGTATTTGTGAATGAGGTGAATTATATTAAAGAAATAATAGTTTATAATGCGAGTATTTCAGACCATAATGTCATAGAATTAACAGTCCATTCCAAAGTAAGTGAAAACAGAGATAAACAAGAAATGAAAAAGTGGGAAGGATATGGAAAATACAACTTCTACAGTAAAAATATAAAATGTTCAGAAATAAATGAAGAATTAAACAAAGATTGGGATAACATTGTCGTAAGTGATGACTAAGAGTAAATACGGAGATACTATATAAAATATTAGAGAAAATAGTGGCAAAAATATATACCGAAGTGAAAAGTAAACATCAGTTATGCATACTAAGAAACAGAAGGATCTTGTTCCAGAAAATCAGAAAGTGGAAAAAGGGTTTTGCAAAAGAAAAAAATGCATGGAAAGTTATATAACTGAAAAGTAAGATAGAAAATGACGAACAAAAGATTATACAATCAAAAGAAAATGAAAAACGGGACTTGGAAGAAAAAAACCTAGTAAATATCAAGCAAAACCCCAAACTATTATACTCATATGCGAAAAAGATAAATAAAAGAAGAATAGAAATAGGCCCTCTAAGAATTGAAGGGAGATTAAAGAATGAAAAAAAGGAAATAGGCAACATATTGGTAGAACGATATAAGAGAGAATTCACCCCTAGAATCGATAATGAAGATAATGATACAGAAGTAGGGGACGAAAATAGTGAATATTTAGCTGACATAGATATTAATGAAGCTGATATTGTGCAGGCTATTAATGAAATAAAAAATGGAGCCGCTGCAGGTCCTGATGGTGTTCCTGCTATTTTGTTAAAGAAAGTAGTTGATTCTATCGCAAAGCCACTTGCAATATTATTAAGACAAAGAGTAGATACAGGCAAGATTTATGATGAGCACAAATTAGCATATTACCCCTACTTTCAAAAGTGGATCAAGACTAGAGGCAAGTAATTATAGGCCTGTAAGTCTAACATCACATATTATGAAAGTGTATGAAAGGGTAATGAAGAGAAATATTATGAGACATTTAATAAAAAATAATTTGTTTAATATAGGACAACATGGTTTCGTACCCGGAAAAAGTACACAAACCCAACTTCTAGTCCACCATGAGAACATATACAAAAATATGAAAAGCGGAAATGAAACAGATGGGGTTTATCTAGACTTTGCAAAAGCTTTTGACAAGGTAGACCATAATATATTAGCGAAGAAAATTAGAAAACACAATACCGTGGATAAAGTAGGAAGATGGTTAGAAGAATTTTTACACAACAGAAAACAGATAGTTATTGCAAACGATGAGAAATCGGATGAAGCTAAGGTGATATCTGTTGTGCCACAAGGTACGGTGTTAGCTGCATTACTGTTTGTTATTATGATTGCATACATAGACAGTAATGCTAAGGACTCAGTAGTGAGTAGTTTCGCCGATGACACAAGAATAAGTAGAAGAAACTTACTTGTGATGAAGATAGGAACGCGCTACAAAGAGACTTTAAAAAACAAAGTATATGATTGGGCAGAGGTAATAGGATGATATTTACCTCTGATAAATTTGAATCATAAATTATTGGAGATAGAGAAGGAAAGCTATATGCATATAGGGGACCTAATAATGAGACAATCACAAATAAGGAAGCAGTTAAAGACCTTGGTGTGATGAGGAATAGGAACATGTTATGCAATGATCAAATAGCAATTCTCTTGGCAAAATGTAAAGCAAAAATGGGAATGTTGTTACGGCACTTCAAAACAAGAAAAGCTGAACACATGATCATGCTTTATAAAACATATGTTCGTAGTCTACTTGAATATTGCAATATGATATGGTACCCACACTATCAAAAGGATATTGCACAAATAGAGAATGTACAAAGGTCCTTTACAGCTAGAATAGAAGAAGTTAAGGACCTTGACTACCGGGAAAGACTACAATCATTAAAATTATATAGTCTAGAAAGGAGAATAGAACGCTACATGATAATTCAGGCATGGAAACAGATAAAAGGAATAGCCAAAAACATCATGGAGCTAAAAATATCAGAAAGAGCAAGCAGAGGTAGATTAATAGTGCCCAAAACTATACCAGGAAAAATAAGGAAAGCACACAGGACATTAATCCACCACGCACCAGCATCGATAATGCAGCGTCTATTTAATGCGTTGCCAGCTCATCTGAGGAATATATCAGGAGTGAGCGTAGATATGTTTAAGAATAAGCTCGACAAATATCTAAGCTGCATCCCAGACCATCCAAGATTGGAAGATGCAAAATATACCGGAAGATGTACTAGCAACTCTCTGGTAGACATTAGAGGTGCCTCACACTGAGGGACCTGGGGCAACCCGAACAAGATGTAAGGTCTGTAAGGTAAGATAAGGTCTCTCTCAGAAATGTGGACTACAGTATGAAGCAGAAGCAGGGAAAGAAGTCGTAGAATTCTCTCTCTCTCTCTCTCTCTCTCTCTCTCTCTCTCTCTCTCTCTCTCTCTCTCTCACCTAACTTGGCTATAATAGGTCCCATCGATCATTGCTCTGAGGAACATTATTCTTATTGAAGAAAGACTTAACAAACTTTTATATAAAATTGTAGGTACTTAAGAACATTCCCCTTATAATGGATAAATATAACATAAAGGTTTCGTAGATTATCATTATATTTAAAAAATTATAATAATCTACGAAAATATTATTATATATTTATCCATTATAAGTAGACGTCATAATAAGGAGAATGTTCTGGAGCACCTACAATTTTTTATATAAAATCTTAATCCGAAAAAGAATGCTTAGAACTTTTCAGTCTTCCCTAGAAGTATGGCGTAAGTATCAGTGGGTAGCAGTCTAGTTGGGAAAAACACAAGAACATTCTGATTAAATATTATATCTAAGAATCTATTTCTGCAAGAGATTTACCTTTAATTCATTTCAAAATGAACCCATGTAAAGAGATGACAGATTATTTCCTATCAATTATATATATATATATATATATATATATATATATATATAATATATATATATATATATATATATATATATGATGATATATATATATATATATATATAGATATATATATATGTGTATATATATATAGTATATATATATATATATATATATATATATATATATATATATATATATATCTATACATGTATGTGTGTGTATAAGATATATATATATATATATATATATATATAATATATATATATTTATATATATATATCTATATATATATATATATATAAATATATATATATATATATATATATATATATATATATATATATATATATATGTTATATATATATATATATATATACATGTATGTGTGTATAAAGATATATATATATATATATATATATATCTATATATATATATATATATATATATATATATATATATATATATATATATATATATATATATATATATATATATATATATATATATGAATAACTTGATCACGAAGTATATAAAACGTCATGCTATGTACTAAACAATAAAGGTTTTGCCACGAAGGAAAAATGAAAAGCGAGATAGCCAAGCACTTTCGGTCTAGTGCGACCCTTTACTCAGGCACAAACTGATGGTACAGAGGAAAAAAACATAGTCAAAGTAGGCTTAATATCCAAACTGACCATTACAAGATTAGCAATAAGGTCGATTTCACTCTACAGAAACGAGAAACGCCTGAGGGCAGGATAAGCGAATTTTTAGGCAGCCACACCTTGAAGGATCACACACGTGTTCAAAAGATGATTCATCCAGAAAACAATACATTTTTTTGAAAAAAATAAGTAGGCATATACAACTTATTATCATGAAATTTACAAAAATGTTCCCCAAAAAAAATTATTAATGAAAAGACAAAAAAAACGGATATAAATATATAGAGCAAGAGAGAGAGAGAGCCAGAGAGAGAGAGAGAGATAGAGAGAGAGAGAGAGAGAGAAATAAATAAGCTATAAACATGTGGGGACTAATTTATTAGTAGTTCATTTATTCTAAAGGTCCTTCATAAAAACATTTTCACAATATACGGGTCCAAATGGTACAATCCCAGACTAGATTTAGGTTGTTTTTATTAGTGATTTGTATAATTGCTGATTCCAGTAAATTTCTTGAAACATAATCATTAGATCTAGCAATTACAGGGGTATCGCCCCAATTAATACAATGAGATTTTTCATTCAGATGGATAAACAGTGCATTGAAGTCTGGGGGGCTGTTCTAACTGAATACACATGCTGCTTAATACGTACATAAATATTTTTTACCTGACTGTCCAACGTAAAAAGATGGGCAATCCTACAAGGAGTTTTGTAAATGATGTTGGTTACTTTGTTACGGGACTATTGTTAATTAGCCATATCTTCAATGGTGTTGTTATAAGAGAACACTACATTAACATTAAACGTATTTAAATATTGATTTTGATGGTTTCAAATCCACGAAAGTAAGGCAAGCTACGAAATAGGCATTTTTAGCATTTCTTTCTATTACTAGCAACGCTATAAAACTTTTTGTGAGCTTTTTGATAACATAAATCAATTATATGAGTGGGTAGCAGAGATCGTTTCCTATCTTTTTTATTGTTATTCTATTTCTTG
>NC_061105.1:10704904-10709904 GCF_015104395.2 Macrobrachium nipponense | reverse complement strand
AACCCATAAAGCAAACTTAACCCTGCCAGACCAATTATCAGCTCAGTGGGTTCCCGCATCTTATAAATTAGCAAAATATTTAGTGGATATCCTTAAACCCATTGGTAGGTAACTACTCTAATGCCAATATTAAGAATAATGTGGACCTGATAGATTAAACTAAATAGTGTAAAAGGTTAATAGTGAATCGAGACTTGTGAGCTTCGATGTAGTATCTCTATTCACAAAAGTGCCTATTGATGATTTCTTTATTGGAGTTTTATCGGAATTATTAGAAAACAAACAACTGGTAATTCCATTTTTCTAAAAGCACCTTAATTGAACTAATAAAATTATTGTGTTAAAGACTGTAAATTTGAATTCAACGGAAAATTCTACTCACAAAATTTTGGTATGGCAATGGGAAACCCTCTGTCCCCAGTGCTAAGTAATTTATATATGGAATTTTTTGAAAAGAAAATTTTAAATAATATAATTCCACGAACAATGTACCTTGGTTTAGATATGTTGACGACATAATTTGTGTATGGCCAGGGAATGAAGATGTAATAACTTTTTTGCCAGGTTAAATCAATTAGTACCATCAATTAAATTTACTATGGAAATAGAAAAAGATGAATGCCTACCCTTTTTGGATGTCCTCATACGGAGAAATAGTAGTGGGTTTAAGTATAGTGTTTACAGAAAACCTACTAATATTTCTTCCTATGTACATTTCTATTCTGGACAAAACAATAAGGTTAAAAGATCAGTGTTTCTTCTATGTTTTTAAGAGCACTACGGGTATGTAGCCCAGAATATATAGATGAGGAAATAGATGAAGATTCAGAATACAGGCAAGAAACTGAAATATCCAGATAATGTACTAAACAATGCATTAAAAGCGGCAAAAAAGACCATGTATCAAAATCAAAAAGAACCTTACAACAACAAAAATTTGCTTGTACTACCTTATAATAGTAATATGAAAGATATCCCACATCTCCTGAAGAATTTTGGTGTTAATGTAGTTTTTAAAAACAATAAAACAATGAAACAGGTACTTATTAAGAACTCCCCCGACAATGCTAAAGGATGTGTATATAAAAAATCCCGTGTAAGTCTTGTGACAACTTTTACATTGGTCAAACGGGAAAGCACTGGAAAAAAGAATAGAACAACATAAACAATGTGTGAGATTGCACAGGGAAATAGTGGTATTTGTACATGTTAGTGAGAATCATGCTATTAACTGGGAAGGGGCAAAAAAGCTGGTGTGTTCTAATAATGCATTGGAAAGGAATATCATTGAATCTAGTTTTTATAAAAGAAAGTTACAACAATAATATGAACATCAGTCAAGGAATGTATAAACTTGATCCTTTAATATCAAAAGAAATTTGTAAACTGTTTAAATTTTAAGGTTGGCTGTAGAGATATATGAAAAATAGGATTATTATATTTGTAAACACAGTAAAGGGGGCAGTAGTGGTAATGAGATGTTTCAACCCCGCCTCCTGACACCTGTCAGGTGTGGACTTGTACCCTAAGCTGGTAGTATCCCTAGAGAATTTATTGTAAATTTTAGCCTAATGATTTTTGAAAGCCACTCCTACCTTGACACCTGCGTGTGGGTGGATCTGCAGTCTCAAACTGTTGTGTGTATGTTCGTCAGTACTGTCTTTGTAGTATATATACTCGTGAATTCTAATACTATGTATCAGTCCTTTGTCAATGGCTTGAAAATAAAGCCGAAACCGGTCAGGACCTACACCCTGTCTCTTATTTTTCACCTGTGGATAGTGTGATATATATATATATATATATATATATATATATATATAGATATATATATATATATATATATATATACCTATATCTTTGAGCTTGCAAATACCTTGAAGATTCTCAGCCTCCCAACCCAATACCTGAGTTATGAATCTCTGCAACACAAGCAACATAGGATTCCCGTGTAATCTAAAAATGAGTGTTGCTAATTGCACCACTTTTACAATAACCAAAAATGATACCGGTGTTTTGCGTAATTACCCCAACTCGAAAATCCGCTGGTGCTTGGTGGCTTAAAAAGCTCCAGAACCCTTGCTGTAGACTATCGGAGCTACAAGGAAAAAAGAATTATATATCGTTACACAGAGGGCTGTAAATGATTATTATTTTATTTTATTATTATTATCATTATTATATTATTATTATTATTATTATTATTATTATTATTATTATTATTATTATTATTATATTATTATTATCATATTATTATTATATTATTATTATTCTTATTTCTTATTATTATTATTTTTTCTGGGGGCTCTATCACAGTCCTCCAATTCGACAGGGTGGTATTATAGTGTGGGGTTCCGGGTTGCATCCTGCCTCCTTAGGAGTCCATCACTTTTCTTACTATGTGTGCCGTTTCTAGGATCACACTCTTCTGCATGAGGCCCGGAGCTACTTCAGCCTCTAGTTTTTCTAGATTCCTTTTCAGGGATCTTGGGATCGTGCTAATGCTCCTATGATTATGGGTACGATTTCCACTGGCATATCCCATATCCTTCTTATTTCTGTTTTCAGATCTTGATACTTATCCATTTTTTCCCTCTCTTTCTCTTCAACTCTGGTGTCCCATGGTATTGCGACATCAATGAGTGATACTTTCTTCTTGACTTTGTCAATCAACGTCACGTCTGGTCTGTTTGCACGTATCACCCTATCCGTCCTGATACCATAGTCCCAGAGGATCTTTGCGTGATCGTTTTCCATCACTCCCTCTCAGGTTGGTGCTCGTACCACTTATTACTGCAAGGTAGCTGATGTTTCTTGCACAGGCTCCAGTGGAGGCTTTTGCCACTGAATCATGCCTCTTTTTGTACTGGTTCTGTGCAAGTGCCGGGCATTCGCTTGGTATGTGGTTTATGGTTTCATTTTTCGTATTGCACTTCCTACATATGGGAGAGATGTTATTTCCATCTATCGTTCTTTGAACATATCTGGTTCTTAGGGCCTGATCTTGTGCCGCTGTTATCATTCCTTCAGTTTCCTTCTTTAGCTCTCCCCTCTGTAGCCATTGCATGTGTCATTGCTGGCTAGTTCTTTAGTCTGTCTCATGTATTGTCCGTGCATTGGTTTGTTGTGCCAGTCCTCTGTTCTGTCCGTCATTCTCCTGTCTCTGTATATTTCTGGGTCTTCGTCTACTTTTATTAGTCCTTCTTCCCATGCACTCTTTAGCCACTCGTCTTCACTGGTTTTCAGATATTGCCCCAGTGCTCTGTTCTCGGTGTTGACGCGCAGTCCTCTATACTTAGTAGTCCTCTCCCTCCTTTCTTTCGTGTTATGTATAGTCTGTCTGTATTTGCTCTTGGGTGTAGTGCTTTGTGTATTGTCATATGTTTCCTGGTTTTCTGATCTATGCTGCGGAGTTCTGCCTTCGTCCATTCCACTATTCCTGCGCTGTATCTGATTACTGGCACTGCCCATGTGTTTATGGCTTTTATCATATTTCCTCCATTGAGTTTTGACTTGAGTATCGCCTTGAGTCTCTGCATATATTCTTTCCTGATCGTGTCCTTCATCTGGTTGTTTTATATCCCCTCCTTCCATTATTCCCAGGTATTTGTAATCCTGTCTCATCTATGTGTGATTGCTGCCCTCCCTGGTAGCTTTATCCCTTCAGTTCTCGTTACTTTGCCTTTTTGTATGTTGACTAAGGCGCATTTTTCTATTCCAAACTCCATCCTGATGTCCCCAGATACAATCCTTACAGTCTGGATTAGAGTATCTATTTCCTTGATGCTCTTACCATACAGCTTGATGTCGTCCATGAACATCAGATGGTTGATTCTGTTGCCTCTTTTCTTGAGTTGGTACCCAGCATCCATCTTCTGTAGTACTTTTGTCAAGGGAATCATGGCTACTACGAAGAGTAGTGGGGACAGTGAGTCGCCCTGGAAGATCCCTCTCCTGATATTAATCTCTGCTAGTCTTATTCCAGAGCTTGTAAGTATTGTATTCCAGTTGCGCATTGTATTTTTGAGGAAGCTGATGGTGTTTTCCTCTGCCCCATATATTTTCAGGCATTCTATTAGCCATGTGTGTGGTATCATGTCGAAGGCTTTCTTATAGTCTATCCATGCCATGCCTTAGGTTGGTTTTGTTTTTTCCTTCTCCTACTGTTCTTCAATTACCATTTGTCTATCAGGAGCTGGTCTTTTGTGCCCCTACACTTCCTTCTGCAGCCTTTCTTTTGGTGGGGATGGTGTTTGTCTCCTCTAGGTAATTGTATAGCCTTCACTGATGATACCTGTTAGTAACTTCCACATTATTGGTAGGCAGGTGATAGGCCTGTAGTTACTGGCTATATTTCCCTTACTCTTGTCTTTTTGTACTAAGGATGTTCTTCCTGTGGTCATCCATTTGGGTGCATGGGGATTTGAGATACAATGCTGGAGTTGTTCTGCTATTCGTGGGTGTAGGGCCTTGAAGTTTTTGAGCCAGTATCCATGGACTTCATCGGGAACCTGGGGCTTTGCCAGTTTGGCATTTTATTTTCTTTAGTTGGTGTCTGACTGTGTCTGTCGTGATCTCTGTGAATCTTTGTTTTTATTCTCCCTGTTTTCTTCTTCC
Source organism: Macrobrachium nipponense (assembly GCF_015104395.2). Lineage (NCBI taxonomy): Eukaryota > Metazoa > Arthropoda > Malacostraca > Decapoda > Palaemonidae > Macrobrachium > Macrobrachium nipponense. The sequence continues at coordinate 10,705,287 of NC_061105.1, read as the reverse complement.
TTGACTTCCTGGAGCCATGTTGCATGTTTGTTGTGTGATACCGATTACTCCATATGTTTTCCAGAGTCTCTTACTTGGTTCGGCTTCAGGAATTCTGGGTGGTTGTCCCCTTCCCCTTCTTAGTTGGCTGTATAGTCTTTTCTGGTTGGTTCCGAATAGTTTGTTCTGGTTTGGTATCCCTTATCCTGTTCATGTACCGTTGGATCTTATGTGCTTTGGCCTTAAGCCTCTGTTTTACATCTTCTATTTGTGTTGTTTTAGTCCCCTCTCTTGTACTTTGTATTTCTCGTTGAGTTCCTCCCTTGTTTTCTTGCTTCTTAGCCTTTTTTTTTTCTGCCATCTCTTTCAGTTTACTCAAGTCAGATCTCATCACCATGATTTGC
>NC_061105.1:10694468-10701968 GCF_015104395.2 Macrobrachium nipponense | reverse complement strand
TCATATAAAAACATACGTAGTCCGCCGGCTCGGAAGTTACAAGTTTCCGGCGTAGGTTAACAGGTCAACCGCTTCCCATGGAAGTTGTTGTGCAAAGTTATCATAAACATAAAATGTTGACAAAGCTCTGAGCTAGATCAGGCTACTGCAGACAGCGCATAGCGTAATCTAGGTCTGCCTTGGTCACGTAGGACCCTCCTAATGCCATGACCTCAGGTCATGGGTTTATATTTACAGATCTTGTAAATTTAATAAATGTATTTATTACATATTCTCCCTACATTTCAATACATTTCTATCCATTTAACAATGTATTTAATTTCTTTTTTTTTCTTTTTAATATGTGAGATCTCTTCTCCTCTTTTTTCCCTTTACTTCTTATTACTTTCTGATTAACCCAATATTCTTTGGATCCCTTGAATTTCAAGTCAATAGCCCCGTTTCATATAAGTAGGCTTCATTCTTCTGAGTAATAATAATAATAATTAATAATAATAATAATGGGTTTTATATTTACAGATCTTGTAAATTTAATAAATGTAGTTATTACATTAGGCTCGGACTGCTACCTATTCAAGCTTGAATAACAAAAAAAAATTACTTTAAACATTGTTCATAGAGCGTGCTCGTAACATACGTCTAGGTATAACATAATAAGTGATTAAATGCATAAAAGGTTCTGTTACATTACCCTTGTTGACATATTCATAAACAAAGATAAATGCATGGAAATATAGATCCATGTTTGGTAATAATAATGATTAGGTACCCAAAAATGAATAAAAAGGTAAAAAACAAAGTAAAAATCAAAAATTAACATGTATACATGATTAATATGATAACAGGTAACCTGATTAAGAATAATGGTTACTAATAATGATTATAGCATGATCATGGATAATTGTTAAAGAGTACTTGACACTCTTTGTAATAGATATAAATTAATTGTACAATGGTATAATAGTATAACTATGTAATTCTGCAGAAATGCAATATATAGGGCTGATATATTTTATTAGGTGCCCGAAAAATACCTTTAGGAATATATTAATGTATAATATTGGGCTATAATGCTTTATTAGGCGCCCTGGAGATACTTTAACTGTTCAAATGCAAAGGCGTGAGTCTTTCTTGTCCTACATTTTTGCCAGCATACGGACCGCTTTTCACACACAACACAATTCCAGACAATTCCCTAGGCACAAACTGAAGTGGCCAGGTTCAGGCGGCCCTAAACGCAAACGACTTGAGTTTAACGGGTACGTCATCTAGACGGGCCAATACGTTCCCTTGGAGATCCTTCTGTTTACGCCTCAGCCTACGCTCAAGAAAGATGTTGACGGCGATAACCAATATGGCCGTCACGCTGAACACGGCTAGCAGAATGTAGTAGCGAAGATTTTATTTTCTCCACCTGCATAAGTCGGTGACGCGTGGGTCATCTCAGCCAGTTGCGTCAAACGATGAGCCACTCGCGCGTTGTATGGGAGAGGTAGTGACCGGGATGATTGTGGATGCCCACGTGTATAGTTCGCGAAATACGCCTTCTCACGTATTATTGTTGACCCCACCCCTCTGACGGTGTAGTTTGTAGATGTCCCCGTACAACCATCGGCTGCTACGAAGATAGGGGCATGGGCGGTGGTACCGTCCGGACACACGACGTCGAATCCGGCCTTATCATAACGGATCCAGGAACCATTATTCATCCTGTAATTGAATTTTATTACCGAAATTAAAAGGGATAAAGTTTTCCCCAGACAACCTTCGCTTGTATGAGAGACGAGAGCCGTTTAGCACTATGCCTAACTCACATGAATCCGTTGATATAGGATAGAATTCAAAAGAGTCAGCTGTACAAATTTTATTATTCATGGCTTCTGAACAGTGAGTGAGTTTATCTAAGTCTTTAATGACTGTAAATGATTTCTTATCAGAAGAAATCAGTACATGCCCCGTTAAATTGGATATTACTGGATTTGAGTTATTCGTCATGAAAGTAGGAAACGGTGCTATTTTGTATGATTGCCAAGCATCGGAAGAATCAAAAGGAAATTGTGATCATAATTCTATAATTTTCAACGCTGACTGATATTAGGCTATAATAGAACTCTACTTTATGGGCGTCTAATAAAAAGGAATATAACCTAGTTTTTTTCTCCCGTCCGTTTTCCAAGTTAACGTCAGATCTTTAATAGGCATGAGGTGAGGAGATAACACATTTGACCCTTTGTTGCTAACGTAATTGCTTCTATGTAATCTTTTGACTTTTCAATAAAATGTGATATTTTCACACGGATATGATCTATTTCGAACTATAGTAAGCTAACGTAGCCAGCAATGTTGAACTTCCATGACCTGATCGATATTATTTGAATGTTCATTAACGATACTATTATTTGATTGATCGAAGATAACTGTCTGCGAAGTTCAGATAAAGCCAATTCTGTTTTGTGTTGCAAAAACTCATTCTTTTTTTTATTTTGATTATTTATCTTAAGGCGATTTGAGATTCCTAAGCCTAGATTCGCACTGATCCTAAGATGTTTAGTCCAGCCAGAATAAGCGGGTTGCGGCGTTCAAGAGTATTGTGCCGCACAGACCACATCAGCAGGTCACGAGCGAGTTCTTCTGCCTCGGCTTGGTTTTATTTTGTATGTCATAGGACAACATTTCGCGACGCTTAGTGTTTGAGCTAGCGAATCTCTGAGTTAGCATGAAAATTACGTTCGTGCATTTCCTTAAGGGAAATAGCAAACCTCATCAGGTCATTCTTTAAGTTAAGGACGTCATCTTCAGGCAAGAAAATCGCATGCAATATCTACTTCTATAACAATATTACTGGACACGATGAATACATCATCTATTCTCTCGATAATCGAGCATGATTAAATTCTATTCTTTCGTCCTAGCGCTCTTTCCATACAACAAAGATGTCTGAATACACAATATCACTCCTAACAATAACAGATTCATCCTTTTGAAACCTGCAATGAGTAAAACATATGTAATAACTCGCGTAAAAGAATAGGTTTACATACAATATGATTAATAGATATATATAGAATTATTATACAAGTTTCATAAATACAACCATTTTTTCCCTCACTCCATCTACCTTTCTTTAGATTCTGATATGTGCCAATGGGACTATTCTCACATCAGTGGGTTTGGATACATTTTTTGAACCCTAACTCTATTGGCCGTTAAATTTTCTAAAATGTTAAACGGGCCTTCAAACTTAGGTGTCAGTTTATAATTTAAACCTTTACGTACGTATACTTGTATGTATCCTGATCGCCCACGGCATATTTTCTTAGTTAGCTTAGCTATTTTTTATCATGATTTTTTTTCATTATTATTTGTGCTTTCTTCTAGATTCTTACGAATTATATTATATCGACTTATGCTTGCATCCATAACATCCTTTAGAGGATTTGATAAATTTAGTTGTAGGCTTTAAGATGTGGAAAGGCGTTCGGGCCGGGATACCGTACAGTGCCTCGTGCGGTGTCATTTTAATAGACACATGATACGAGTGATTAAGTGTGCTTAGTACCGCAGGTATGGCAATGTCCCAGTTGGGGTCTGCCCCCCCTAAGGTGACCCTTCCCGAAAATGTTTAAAACCTTACGATTTGCCCTTTCCACTAGCCCATTAGAACTCTGGGTTGATAGATCATGGTATTGATTTTCTTTTTTTATACACGGAATTCGCACAAGAGTTAAGGAAATGATTATTGAAACTCCCCGCCCGAGTCTGAGATAATGATGTGGAATTCCATGTTTACAAATGTAGCACTCGTAAAACTTCCTAGCGCACTCGACCGCGGTTTTTTGTTTTAAGCGCTATAAGTTCTGTATATCGAGTCAAAGCGTCTATAATTACTAGGAGGTGCTTATTTCCTCTGTCCTGACTCGTAAAATCCTGTTAATAAATCTAAATGTACTTTTTCAAAGGGTTGATTTGGCACGGGGTAAGCCCCTAGGCTGACAGGTGTCTTTCGTGTGCCCTTTGTATTCTTGACAAGTGCGACAATTGCTATGTGCTTTTTTATATCTGTAAGCATCGTATGCCAATAAAATAAGGATTTGGCTTCTGTGACATCAAGGTATAACCCGGGTGTCCGTGCAGTGGATTTTCATGCAACCATTTTAAGACAGCGGGTATGAGTGAGATAGGCACCACCACCTGGTTGTTATTCAACTGCGGTGTGTTGCGGGTTTTTCCTCGTCACGGATCTACACAGGATATTGTCCTGTATGATATAATTCTGCTGCTTATACTTTAGGTATTTACCTTTTCCTTCGGATTCCGTTTAACGCAATGATGATTGTTTTTTTCTATTTGCGGATCTTTCTTTGTTCCGTCTGTAATAGTTCAGCACTCCAGCCAGATCTTCCTGTTCAGATATAGTTTTAACAATGGGCGTGGAGGTTGAGATATCTATTAATTCAGCTAATGGCTCGGTACAAGATGAAGAGGGGTTGTGATAATGCGTCAGCAATGATATTTGCTTTCCAGGTAAATACCCGATCCTCGCGCCAAAGTCCTGAATGATCATGTGCCACCGAGTTCGCTTGGGGCTGTGGACTAAAGCCTTTAAAAGAAGTCGGTTAGGGGCTTATGATCAGTGAGAACCTTGACGGGATAAACCGATATTATGAATTTAAAGTGCACGAGTGAATTAACAATAGCGAGCCCTTCCTTGTCTATTACTGCATATTTACTTTCGGAAGGTCTCAGTTTACGTGAATAAAAAGCTATAGGGAAAAACTGTTTATCATATGTTGAAGCAATACCCCACCTACTCCTAGGTCTGAGGCGTACTGTTGCTATGAAAAAATTCCTTACCGAAGTCAGGAAATTTCAAGATAGGAGAACTACACAGTTCATCTTTCAATTTATCGAACGCCTGTTGATTGAATTTCAGACCATACGAAATCTACGCCCTTTTTATAAGATCGGTTAGGGGAGCGGCTATGATTGAGTAGTTGCGGATAAAGCGGCGGTAGTAGCCGCTACAGCCTAAAAATTGCTGTATTCCCTTGACGTTAGTAGGTATCGGAAAGTTACGGATAGCCGACACCTTATCATGGACGACTTTAAGACCTTCACTAGAAACCGTGAAACCTAGATAGACTAGTTCTGTTTTAAAAAATTCACACTTACTTATCTTTACCCTTAAATTATGCTGCCTTAATCTTTGTAGCACTAACTCCAATTACGTAAATGTTCTTCTAAGTGTTGGAAAAGATTACTAGGTCGTCCATGTAGGCATGTAGGATATCATTCCTAACAAGTCTCCAAACACGACGATTTATCTACAAGTAAAAGTTATAGGAGCACAACGTAAACCAAAAGACATACGCAAAAATTCATAATGTCCCCTGGCTGTGCTGAAGGCAGTGTATGGGATACTCTCTTGTTCCAACGGAATCTGATGAAATCCTTTTAGTAATCTAAGCTTGTAAATATTTGTTCTGACCTAGTAGAAATAGGATATCATCGTACATGGTACTGGGAATCTGTCAGGGATTGTTTCTTCATTTAAACGACGAAAAATCTACGCATATCCGCCAAGTTCGATCTTTTTTCGGTACTACTATTAACGGAAAATTATAAGGGCTGTTTGATTTCCTAATGACTCCTTCTTTTAACATTTTACCTACTTCCTCTGTTATCTCATTCTGAAATTTCATAGGAAGTCGGTCCTTTTTACGAAGGTACATAGATTACTTTCTGTTTGTCCTTGAGCCTTATTTGATGCTCGATGACATCCGTTTTCCTAAGGTTCCATCCGTAGTGGAAAAAACATCATGATATTAGTTAAAAGATTCAAAAATTTCTCTGAATTTCTTCTTCTTGAATGTCCTTATTGATTTTGTTCTTTATAGATTGCAAAAGGGGTTCATCCGCAACTGATTGAGCGTGATTTATCTCAGCTACGGTAAGAATGCGATGTTTTATAAAACTTCGACATCCAAGATAATGTTGATTTTGTGGATTACTAAAGTGGTATTCAAATGATTACAGACTTCGATGTTACATGTTGTTGTGAGCCGACTGTATAAATGGCTTGTGTGACGGATAATCCGTGTGTTTTCAGAGTTTCGGAAAGGATTAATGTTTCAGATCCTGGCAAGGTTCTCTTTACACGCACTAATATATTTGAAGTTACGTTAGGCTCGAGAGTTTGTGCAAGCTGATATTACGGTGAGCGCGAGTTCTGTTGGGTTGCCTGTATTATTTCTTGGTTCATGAGACAGGTGATTGGTTCCGTAATGTAAGTGACAACTCTGTCTGTCTCTTTATATCTAAAACTGATTTTAGGGTATTAGAAGACCTATAGAATTTCCCTTTGATATACACGCCGTGTGTTGCAGGTGCTAAGATAATATTTTGAGTGCCCATAGACGGGTATCCGATAATTACTGCGGGATACATATTAATGTTTTGTACAAACGACAAAGGTATCAGCAAACGTGCGCTTACCGACCTTGTACTGTACATGAGTTACGCCCACAACATTTAATTCATTATTCCCTATGCTGAGAGCCTTATTCCGGACTTTTCTATAGGGAAATTTGAAAAGAGTAAATGATGAGTCCTTAAATCCATGATATTACGTGGACTACCAGAATCAAGAAACAAGTGAATGACTTATGTCCAAATTTACTGCATGTAAGGTTTGGTCGCAACTCGTCTTGACTAATAATTGCATGAATTTGTTGCAAATCTACGGGAACCTGCACAGATTTTTTGATTCGGCCGTGTCTCATAGGAAAATCAATGTCTCACAATGATCTGACAAATGATTAAACTGATTATTTGATACAAAAGATGTTGAATATTGATGACCAACATCGCCCTCTCCCCCCTTGGAGTGAACTACGTGGTATTTGTTTTGTTTATCACACCTTGAAAATTCGCTTGCCCTTGCGAGTTCTGGCTAGACGGCCCAGGAACAGAGGTACCTGAAGCACGATTTGTTTGTTTCTGCTGTTGTGCAGATTTTCCGTTTGGTTGTTTCTTCTTATAGTAACTGAGGACCCTTTTTTTATTTGCACTGGCAACTGGTTGCGTGTTTGTAGCATTCTGCTGTTGATTCCTCGAGTAGCAACGGTTATATGAATGAGTTGAACTATTGGTGTATTGAACAAAAACGCGTCCGACAGTCTGAAATCATGTGACCTGGTCGTTTTTAACATTATAACAAACCATCCCTGCAACTTTATTATTATTATGTACCACATTTACTTGTTGTGGCTTGTTCTAATTTTTTTGCAAAAACTTGAATGAGCGAAGGATCTAGGTCGGTACATTTAGACATGTGTATTTTTATTTGTTTATACACATCTAATTCCGTACTGTCGGGCTGCAATTTTTATCAAAACACCGTACTAACGCTTGCGCAACATGCAGTGATAGAACGTAAGGTGAATCAAACGTATAAAATCTTTCACTTTGATTTTGGCACCCGCAACCCACCCCGGAGTT
>NC_061105.1:10666968-10684468 GCF_015104395.2 Macrobrachium nipponense | reverse complement strand
TAACTTTTGACTTTTGTGTCCTTCATTTTTTTTATGATCAGGAGGACTTTGAAATTGGCTATAATTATCTAGGAGTTGCAACTGGAAATAACTTTTGACTTTTGATTTTTTTCTTTATTTAATGATCAGGAGGATTTTGAAATGGCTAGTTTAGGTATTGTCTATAAGTATCTAGGAGGTACGGCTGAATGTGACTCTAAATAATAGGCAATGGTTAATATAGGAATTGTCCCAAAATATATATATAGAAATTACGTCTGAATGTGACCTTCCAACTGGAAATAACTTTTGACTTCCGTTTCCTTCCTTTATTTACCTATTGACTTCTTTTTCCTTCGTCTTTTATTTAATAATCAGGAGGACTTTAAAATAGTCTTTAAGTATCTAGGAGGTACGGCTGAATGTGGCTTTCTAGATATCGAATGGCAATGATTAATATGGGAATTTTCCAAAAATAGATAGAAATTATGTCTACATGTGACTTTCTGGATATTGAAAGGCAATGGTTATAATATAGGAATTGTCCAAAATTATATAGAAATTATGGTTTAATTTGACTTTCAATGTACTGAAGGGCAATGGCTAATATAGGAATTGTCTAAAAATATATAAAATTTACGTCTGAATGTAACATTTTAGATATTTAAGCAAAATGGTTAATATCGGAATTGTCCAAAAATATATAGAAGTTACGTCTGAATATAACTTTCTAGATATTGAAGGGCAATGGCTAATATAGGAATTGTCCAAAAATATAGAAAAAGTTAGATTCAGGAGTATTTCATAGATATCTATGAAACAGATTACATCGGAACTATCCATAAACATCTAGAAACTGCTTCTGAATGGAGGTTTCCAGATTTTACTAGAAATTCCTATAAAAGCTTTTCTCCATTTATGTCTATAGAGAATAAAGTCGGCCTAAAATTTTATATATTTATGGGCCAATTCTTATAAAAGCTTTTGTCCATATATTATATCTATATAGTTATACCTATATAGGTATACCATAATTTACTGCTAGATGCAACTTTCTCCTTCGTTTTAATATCCCTTTTTTTTTTTTTTTTTTGAGATATGAAAAAATTAGTTCCAGTATTTGTTGAAATGCCACGACCATATATATATATATATATATATATATATATATATATATATATATATATATATATATATATATATATATATATATATACATATATATACATATATATATACATATATATATACATATATATATACATATATATATACATATATATACTATATATATCATATATATACTATATATACTATACTATATCATATACATATATATATCATATATATACATATATATATATATATATATATATATATATATATATATATATATATATATATATATATATATATATATATATATATATATATATATAGTATATATGTATATAGATATATATATATATATATATATATATATATATATATATACAATATATATACATATATATAACATATATATCCCACTATATATACATATATATATATACTATATATATATATATATATATATATATATATATATATATATATATATATATATAGTATATATATATATATATATATATATATATATGTATATATATATATATATGATATATATATATGTATATATATATATATATATATATATGTATATATATATATATGTATATATATATATATATATATATATATATATGTATATATATATATATATATATATATATATATAAATATATATATATATAGTTTTTCGATACCTCAAAATCTCAACGAGTATTGAAATAAAGATGAAGGTGGCATTAGTCAGAACTTATAGATATCGTGTCCTTTTGTTCCTCACACTAACTGCGCACTACTGTGTGGTTAGCCCACGTTTTCTTCTTTCAAAGTATCAGTAAAAATACACTCATGTGTATAAAACTAAAAGATAATGATAGCAAAGATATTTGAGTCTGAAAATGAGAGCTATGAAAAATAACGTAAAATCGCTTATAAGAAAATCTGGGGGGCAAATTGCCCGAAAAAAATATATAATCATCTCTGATAAATACCTTTCATATATGTTCCAAATAGCCATTGGGATGTCATCTTTTCGGAAGAATTCAGAAAAAAACTCAACAGAAATCTAACCATTATTAATGAATGTAACTGCTATTCACATGCATATTCAAGAGATATTTTTAATAGATTTGCAATAAATGAAAAGTCCATAAAACTCTAATCGTGACTAGTGAATAAAATTTCCTTTTTTATTCCGAATATTCATTGCAAAAAGAAAGTCTTTTATTACTTTTCTGGGGAATTTTTGAAGTAATGAAAAAAACATTTACTATAGAAATCGAGCCGTCGCGATGGAATTTAAATCTTTTTTTTAATTCGGATATTCGATAAAAGAGAAAAGTTTTTTTTATTGCAGGATTTCGAGTTGAAATAAAATTCATTGAAAACTAATCAGGGAGGATAAATATAGCCATCGTTATATCTCGAATATTCGTTAAAGATTATATATTTTTTATTTTTTTTATCTATTTGGGATTTGTAAAAGGCAAAAAAATAATAAGCGGAATTTGCGTTGAGATTTTAGGGCGTGTTATCAGTTTTCACATTAAATGAACCACGATGCATGATATACAGCAGCCTTTTCCAGACTAGATATTTATAATATAAAATCTGGTATTTATTCCTGATAATTCCACAGCTCTAGATAATACATAATTCATAAATATTCAAAGATTATGAAATAAATAAAATACAGTGCTTCGTACGTACACAGAAGTCAGAGATTTGTAATCTGAAATCTACAGTCAGTTTTTAAATAATACGTAACTCACATCTATCAAAAAATAATTACATAAAGATTATATAAGCAAATGAGATGAACAGTGACTCGTATGTACGTCTGTGGTCTGTACTCTGAAACCTGCCGAGACTCGACCCGAAATCTGTAACCTGATATTCGTTATCCTTTATCCTCAGAACTCGAGAAGCTCGTTCGTTGCCACGGGGCATCTTTGTGGTACAGGTGTCGTAGATGCGGAGGGATGGATGCCCGCTATATAATGTGATACGATGAAATCTCAAAGGGGATACACACACCCACACACACACACACACACACACACAGACTTCCCGTCTCTCTAATGCAAATGAACTGAGAACGGAACTGATGGAGTCTGCTGCAGGCTCAGATGTCTTGTAATTAACCAATCATGCCCGTTAATTCTCTCTCTCTCTCTCTCTCTCTCTCTCTCTCTCTCTCTCTCTACCCCGTTGGATAGGGGGTGGGGGGCGGCGGGTTAGGGGCCATTCGATGATCAGATGTAGAGGCTCTGATTGCATTTAACCGCTAGGCATTACTACTCTAATCCCCGCCCCCCTTCCATTTTGATACCTAATTGTTAATTTTCCCTTTTATTTGAATAAACGAATATCCATTAATAATTTCCTTTTCTTTTTTTAAGTAAGATCTTTCTTTTCTGTAGTTCCTTTCACCTCCTCTTACTTCTTCATATATACACTATATTTTTTGGAGGCTCGAATTTCATGTCAGTGACCCTTTTTTGGGATTGGTCCATATGAATAGGATTCATCTTTCTGAATAATAATAATAATAAATAATAATAATAATAATAATAATAATAATAATCAATAATATCATGTGCTGTCATCTACCATGGAGAGAAAAAGTTTATTGGTATTTTTTTTTATTTTCTCTTTTTTCTTGCAGAATGTTGCTCCTTTTAGGTTATGAAACTTACTGCAATGTAGTCTCAGGATTGTTGGTGGCATATGCCATGACATTGATATTTAGTTGTATTATTATTATTATTATTATTTTTTTTTTTTTTGCTCTATCACAGTCCTCCAATTCGACTGGGTGGTATTTATAGTGTGGGGTTCCGGTTGCATCCTGCCTCCTTAGGACTCCATCACTTTTCTTACTATGTGCGCCGTTTCTAGGATCACACTCTTCCTGCATGAGTCCTGGAGCTACTTCAGCCTCTAGTTTTTCTAGATTCCTTTTCAGGGATCTTGGGATCGTGCCTAGTGCTCCTATGATTATGGGTACGATTTCCACTGGGTTTTCATATACATATCCCTCTCTTATTTCTTCAACTCTGGTGTCCCATGGTATTGCGACATCAATGAGTTATTATTATTATTATTATTATTATTATTATTATTATTATTATTATTATTATTATATTATTATTATATTCTATAGTCAACATCATTCCGAGAGATCACCAGTTTTCTTGAATTCTCACAATAATAATTTTTCCGAGTTTTTTTCCGTTCTTAAGCCCTCCCCCTCCCCTCCATACGCCCATGAGCTCATTCCTACACCCATCCCAAACCCCCCAGTCCCACCATATACCCACCCACCCACCCACCAGCCTCCTCACAGTCTTCCACAGATGCTGACAGGTGAGCCAAATTACCTGAACGGATTCGGCTAATCAACTCCGAGTCTCCTTTGTGGTAGCAGCCACAGAAAAAAAACAAAAAAAAAACAATGACAAATGGACTTGGAGACAGGATCAGGTTTGTTTCTGCAACTAGAAATGCGGATAGAAAATCTTTAAATTTTCTTTTTTCTGTTATTTCTTTTATTTTATATCAACGTGAGGTTGTTCACCGGGAGACTGGCACTTATGATTCAGAAAAATGTATAATGTATTTTGTTTAAAGAATTAAATAATAGTTTACGATTGATGCATTTCAATTTGCGAATTCTAACCTTTGTTCCACCAAGGTTGGTAAGTCTAGATTCGGCTAGCCTTATGCCAGCACCGTCACTTTCCCGAATGTGACCCGTAGACGCGAGAGCCTGGAGTGGACCTCATGGCTTTGACTAGCCAGCAGATAGATTTTATTTATGTGAGATCCAAAGATGCTCTCTCTCTCTCTCTCTCTCTCTCTCTCTCTCTCTCTCTCTCTCTCTCTGTTTTCTACTCTATCTCTATTGCTGATAATTACACCTTTTATTTATGAAAGATCCAAAATATTCTCTCTCTCTCTCTCTCTCTCTCTCTCTCTCTCTATTATCAAATAAAAGGGTTCCAAACTTATAGATTAGATAGAAAAAAGGAATCAATGGGGAACCGCAATATATGGGAAAGACAAAAAACAAGGAAAAATATATGAGAAATATAGTAACTCAGAACGTGAACTAATAGCGGTAGAATTTGAATCTGAAAAATTATTGAACATAGTAGTATATAGACCCCCTAATACTAAAGAGTTTGACATAATAATAGAAAAATTGGATGATATATGTAGAAATCACAAAGACTGGACTATTCTCCTATCTGGAGACTGACTTTCCTTTCGTAGACTGGAAAGAACGAATAGGAGATTGTGGTTGTATTTATACATATAAAAAAAGAGTAATAGTAGTGCAGAAGATAAGAGGCAATTCGAAAAGCTATTAGATATGCTACTAGAATACAAAATTCAACAAATAAATCACCTGCCAAAACAAGAAAGGAAAACACTTTAGACCTAGTATTTGTGAATGAGGTGAATTATATTAAAGAAATAATAGTTTATAATGCGAGTATTTCAGACCATAATGTCATAGAATTAACAGTCCATTCCAAAGTAAGTGAAAACAGAGATAAGCAAGAAATGAAAAAGTGGGAAGGATATGGAAAATACAACTTCTACAGTAAAAATATAAAATGGTCAGAAATAAATGAAGAATTAAACAAAGATTGGGATAACATTTTCGTAAGTGATGACATAAGAGTAAATACGGAGATACTATATAAAATATTAGAGAAAATAGTGGAAAAATATATACCGAAGAAGAAAACTAAACATCAGTTATGCATACTAAGAGACAGAAGGATCTTGTTCCAGAAAATCAGAAAGTGGAAAAAAGGTTTTGCAAAAGAAAAAAATGCATGGAAAGTTATAGAACTAAAAAGTAAGATAGAAAATGCAGAACAAAAGATTATACAATCAAAAGAAAATGAAAAACGGGACTTGGAAGAAAAAGCCCTAGTAAATATCAAGCAAAACCCCAAACTATTATACTCGTACGCGAAAAAGATAAATAAAAGAAGAATAGAAATAGGCCCTCTAAGAATTGAAGGGAGATTAAAGAATGAAAAAAAGGAAATATGCAACATATTAGTAGAACGATATAAGAGAGAATTCACCCCTAGAATCGATAATGAAGATAATGACACAGAAGTAGGGGACGAAAATAGTGAATATTTAGCTGACATAGATATTAATGAAGCTGATATTGTGCAGGCTATTAATGAAATAAAAAATGGAGCCGCTGCAGGTCCTGATGGTGTTCCTGCTATTTTGTTAAAGAAAGTAGTTGATTCTATCGCAAAGCCACTCTCAATATTATTAAGACAGAGTAGATACAGGCAAGATTTATGATGAGCACAAATTAGCATATATTACTTCTACTTTCAAAAGTGGATCAAGACTAGAGGCAAGTAATTATAGGCCTGTAATTATGAAAGTGTATGAAAGGGTAATGAAGAGAAATATTATGAGACATTTAATAAAAAATAATTTGTTTAATATTGGACAACAGGGTTTCGTACCCAGAAAAAGTACACAAACCCAACTTTTAGTCCACCATGAGAACATATACAAAAATATGAAAAGCGGAAATGAAACAGATGGGGTTTATCTAGACTTTGCAAAAGCTTTTGACAAGGTAGACCATAATATATTAGCGAAGAAAATTAGAAAACACAATACCGTGGATAAAGTAGGAAGATGGTTAAAAGAATTTTTACACAACAGAAAACAGATAGTTATTGCAAACGATGAGAAATCGGATGAAGCTAAGGTGATATCCGTTGTGCCATAAGGTACGGTGTTAGCTGCATTACTGTTTGTTATTATGATTGCAGACATAGACAGTAATGCTAAGGACTCAGTAGTGAGTAGTTTCGCCGATGACACAAGAATAAGTAGAGAAATTACTTGTGATGAAGATAGGAACACGCTACAAAGAGACTATAACAAAGTATATGATTGGGCAGATGTAAATAGGATGGTATTTAACTCTGATAAATTTGAATCAATAAATTATGGAGATAGAGAAGGAAAGCTATATGCATATAGGGGACCTAATAATGAGACAATCACAAATAAGGAAGCAGTTAAAGACCTTGGTGTGATGAGGAATAGGAACATGTTATGCAATAATCAAATAGCAATTCTATTGGCAAAATGTAAAGCAAAAATGGGAATGTTGTTACGGCACTTCAAAACAAGAAAAACTGAACACATGATTATGCTTTATAAAACATATGTTCGTAGTCTACTTGAATATTGCAATATGATATGGTACCCACACTATCAAAAGGATATTGCACAAATAGAGAGTGTACAAAGGTCCTTTACAGCTAGAATAGAAGTTAAGGACCTTGACTACCGGGAAAGACTACAATCATTAAAATTATATAGTCTAGAAAGGAGAATAGAACGCTACATGATAATTCAGGCATGGAAACAGATAAAAGGAATAGCCAAAAACATCACGGAGCTAAAAATATCAGAAAGAGCAAGCAGAGGTAGATTAATAGTGCCCAAAACTATACCAGGAAAAATAAGGAAAGCACACAGGACATTAATCCACCACGCACCAGCATCGATAATGCAGCGTCTATTCAATGCGTTGCCAGCTCATCTGAGGAATATATCAGGAGTGAGCGAAGAATATGTTTAAGAATAAGCTCGACAAATATCTAAGCTGCATCCCAGACCATCCAAGATTGGAAGATGGAAAATATACCGGAAGATGTACTAGCAACTCTCTGGTAGACATTAGAGGTGCCTCACACTGGGGGACCTGGGGCAACCCGAACAAGATGTAAGGTCTGTAAGGTAAGATAAGGTCTCTCTCAGAAATGTGGACTACAGTATGAAGCAGAAGCAGGGAAAGAAGTCGTAGAATTCTCTCTCTCTCTCTCTCTCTCACTCTCTCTCTCTCTCTCTCTCTCTCTCTCTATCATGGATAGACAATGTTATTAAATCAAGATTGAATGTACAAATAGTTGAGGATGAAGAGAAGAAGGAGGAAGGAGGAAGAGAAGAAGAAAAAGAAAAAGAGGAAACGGAAGAAAAGGAAACAAAAAAGAAATGACAGAAAAAAATAAGGAAAACAAAGAACAAGATAAAAGTATGGATGCAGAGATACTCATTGATACTACATATGAGGCAATAAAACAGCATACCTACGAAGAAATAAATTACGATATGACAACAGAAAAGCAAATCCCGAAGAGGCTCTACCCAGATCTACACAATGACGGGAAAGAGCGGAAAAAAATAGACAAGAAAGACAAAATCTGCAACCTTTTGAAAAGAGGGAATTGCAGATTTGGAGAAAGATGTTACTAAAAAACATCCTAAGGTATGTCAAAACTATGAAATATATGGTAAATGTGCATACTTAGATGGCTATGGGATGATTGCAGAGATCTGCATCCAAAAATATGTAAAAACCTAAAAGAAGGAAAAGGATGTAAGTTCGACAAAAAATGCAAATATATGCACCCTGTAGCCATGAATCATAATCAAATAAATAACCAACCAAGTAATAAAATCCAAAATAAGAAAGAAACAAATAAAGAGAGAAATCAAGAATATCAGGTAAAAGAGAAAAGCAAACCACCAATGAGATATGCAGAGGTGTCAGCAAAAAATTTCAAAGCATCAGCTCCGAAATTCTACTCAAGAGATAATAACTGCATTTATTATGCAAGAGGATATTGCAAGAAACGGAGAAAAATTGCAGATTCAGACACAAAATAAATAATTATGATGAAGGAAGATCAAATATTATGGAAAAGTTGGATTTTTTAATGTCAGAATTTCTGGAAATGAAAAAAAGAACAACATACCAGAACAGGAAAAGAGCATGGGAAAATCCTTATTACTACCAATATTAAATGAAGGAGAAAACACGCAACCATCATAGTGATAAGAATGCGCAGGGTTTAGTTACGAGTAACTCAAAAAGAAAAATAGAGTACTTAGAAGAACTAACCCAAAATGAAGAAAATAGATATAATGAATATAAGTGAAACCTGGTATTCCCAAGAGACTGGGAATGATGATCAAATAAAAGGGTTCCAAAACTTATAGATCAGATAGAAAAAATAGGAATCAAGGGGAACCGCAATATATGGGAAAGACAAAAAACAAGGAAAAATATATGAGAAATATAGTAACTCAGAATGTGAACTAATAGCGGTAGAATTTGAAAACTGAAAAAATTGATGAACATAGTAATATATAGACCTCCTAATACTAAAGAGTTTGACTTAATAATAGAAAAATTGGATGATATATGTAGAAATCACAAGGACTGGACTATTCTCCTATCTGGTGACTTCAACTTTCCTTTCGTAGAATGGAAAGAACGAATAGGAGATGTGGTTGTACTTATACATATAAAAAGAGAGTAATAGTAGTGCAGAAGATAAGAGGCAATTTGAAAAGCTATTAGATATGCTACTAGAATGACAACATTCAACAAATAAATCACCTGCCAACAAGAAAGGAAATACTTTAGACCTAGTATTTGTGAACGAGATGAATTATGTTAAAGAAATAATAGTTTATAATGCGAGTATTTCAGATCATAATGTCATAGAATTAACAGTTCATTCCAAAGCAAGTGAAAATAGAGATAAGCAAGAAATGAAAAAGTGGGAAGGATATGGAAAATACAACTTCTACAGTAAAAATATAAAATGGTCAGAAATTAATGAAGAATTAAACAAAGATTGGGATAACATTTTCGTAAGTGATGACATAAGGGTAAATACGGAGATATTATATAAAATATTGGAGAAAATAGTGGATAAATATATACCGAAGAAGAAAAGTAAAACATCATTCATGCATACCAAGAGACAGAAGGATCTTGTTCCAGAAAATCAGAAAGTGGAAAAAAGGTCTTGCAAAAGAAAAAAATGCATGGAAAGTTATAGAACTAAAAGTAAGATAGAAAATGCAGAACAAAAGATTATACAATCAAAAGAAAATGAAAAACGGGACTTGGAAGAAAAAACCCTATTAAATATCAAGCAAAAAACCCCAAACTATTATACTCATATGCGAAGAAGATGAATAAAGGAAGAATAGAAATAGGCCCTCTGAGAATTGAAGGGAGATTAACGAATGAAAAAAAGGAAATTTGCAACATACTGGCAGAACGATATAAGAGAGAATTCACCCCTAGAATAGATAATGAAGATAATGATATAGAAGTAAGGGACGAAAATAGTGAATATTTAGCTGACATAGAAATTAATGAAGCTGATATTGTGCAGGCAAATTAATGAAATTAAAAATGGAGCTGCTGCAGGGCCGGATGGAGTCCCTGCTATCTTGTTAAAGAAAGTAGTTCATTCTATCGCAAAGCCACTTGCAATATTATTAAGACAAAGTGTAGATACAGGCAAGATTTATGATGAGCACAAATAGCATATATCACCCCTACTTTCAAAAGTGGATCAAGACTAGAGGCAAGTAATTATAGGCCTGTGAGTCTAACATCACATATTATGAAAGTGTATGAAAGGGTAATGAAGAAAAATATTATGAAACATTTAATAAAAAATAATTTGTTTAATATAGGACAACACGGTTTCGTACCCGGAAAAAGTACACAAACCCAACTGTTAGTCCACCGTGAGAACATATTCAAAAATATGAAAAGCGGAAATGAAACAGATGTGTTTATCTAGACTTTGCAAAAGCTTTTGACAAAGTAGACCATAATATATTAGCAAAGAAAATTAGAAAACACAATATCGTAGATAAAGTAGGAAGATGGTTAAAAGAATTTTTACACAACAGAAAAACAGATAGTTATTGCAAACGATGAGAAATCGGATGAAACCAAGGTAATATCCGGTGTGCCACAAGGTACGGTGCTAGCTGCAATATTGTTTGTTATTATGATTGAAGACATAGACAGTAATGTTAAGGATTCGGTAGTGAGTAGTTTCGCTGATGACACAAGAATAAGTAGAGAAATTACTTGTGATTGAAGATAGGAACGCTCTACAAAGAGACCTTAACAAAGTATATGATTGGGCAGAGGTAAATAGGATGGTATTTAACTCTGATAAATTTGAATCAATAAATTATGGAGACAGAGAAGGAAAAGCTATATGCATATAGGGGACCTAATAATGAGACAATCACAAATAAGGAAGCAGTTAAAGACCTTGGTGTGATGATGAATAGGAACATGTTATGCAATGATCAAATAGCCATTCTGTTGGCAAAATGTAAAGCAAAAATGGGAATGTTGTTACGGCACTTTTCAAAAACAAAAAAGAAAAGCTGAACACATGGATTATGCTTTATAAAACATATGTTCGTAGTCCACTTGAATATTGCAATATGATATGGTACCACACTATCAAAAGGATATTGCACAAATAGAGAGTGTACAAAGGTCCTTTACAGCTAGAATAGAAGAAGTTAAGGACCTAGACTACTGGGAAAGACTACAATCCTTAAAATTATATAGTCTAGAAAGGAAGAGAACGCTACATGATAATTCAGGCATGGAAACAGATAGAAGGAATAACAGAAAATATCATGGAACTAAAAATATCAGAAAGAGCAAGCAGAGGTAGATTAATAGTGCCCAAAACTATACCAGGAAAAATAAGGAAAGCACACAGAACATTAATCCACTACGCACCAGCATCGATAATGTAGCGTCTATTCAATGCGTTGCCAGCTCATCTGAGGAATATATCAGGAGTGAGCGTAGATGTGTTTAAGAATAAGCTCGACAAATATCTAAACTGCATCCCAGACCATCCAAGATTGGAAGATGCAAAATATACCGGAAGATGTACTAGCAACTCTCTGGTAGACATTAGAGGCGCCTCACACTGAGGGACCTGGGGCAACCCGAACGAAGTGTAAGGTCTGTAAGGTAAGGTCTCTCTCTCTCACCTAACTTGGCTATAATAGGTCCCATCGATCATTGCTCTGAGGAACATTATTCTTATTGAAGAAAGACTTAACAAACTTTTATATAAATTGTAGGTACTTAAGAACATTCCCCTTATAATGGAATAAAATATAACATAAAGGTTTCGTAGATTATCATTATATTTAAAAAATTATAATATCACGAAAATATTATTTTATATTTAGCCATTATAAGTAGACGTCATAATAAGGAGAATGTTCTGGAGCACCTACAATTTTTTATATAAAATCTTAATCCGAAAAAGAATGCTTAGAACTTTTCAGTCTTCCCTAGAAGTATGGCGTAAGTATCAGTGGGTAGCAGTCTAGTTGGGAAAAACACAAGAACATTCTGATTAATATTATATCTAAGAATCTATTTCTGCAAGAGATTTACCTTTAATTCATTTCAAAATGAACCCATGTAAAGAGATGACAGATTATTTCCTATCAATTATATATATATATATATATATATATATATATATATATATATATATATATATATATATATATAGATATATATATATATATAATATATATATATATATATATATATATTATACATGTATGTGTGTGTATAAAGATATATATATATATATATATGATATATTATATATATATATATATAATATATATATATATATATATATATATATGAATAACTTGATCACGAAGTATATAAAACGTCATGCTATGTATAAATAAAGGTTTTGCCACGAAGGAAAAATGAAAAGCGAGATAGCCAAGCATTTTCGGTCTAGTGCGACCCTTTACTCAGGCACAACAGATGGTACAGAGGAAAAACATAGTCAAAGTAGGCTTAATATCCAAACTGACATTACAAGATTAGCAATAAGGTCGATTTCACTCTACAGAAACGAGGAAACGCCTGAGGGCAGGATAAGCGAATTTTTAGGCAGCCACACCTTGAAGGATCACACACGTGTTCAAAAGATGATTCATCCAGAAAACAATACATTTTTGAAAAAAATAAGTAGGCATATACAACTTATTACCATGAAATTTACAAAAATGTTCCCCCAAAAAATTATTAATGAAAAGACAAAAAAAAGGATATAAATATATAGAGCAAGAGAGAGAGAGAGAGAGAGAGAGAGAGAGAGAGAGAGATAGAGAGAGAGAGACAGAGAGAGAGAAATAATAACTATAAACATGTGGGACTAATTTATTAGTAGTTCATTTATTCTAAGGTCCTTCATAAACATTTTACAAATATACGGGTCCAAATGGTACAATCCCAGACTAAGATTTAGGTTGTTTTTATT
The DNA here is from genome assembly GCF_015104395.2 of Macrobrachium nipponense. Classification (NCBI taxonomy): domain Eukaryota; kingdom Metazoa; phylum Arthropoda; class Malacostraca; order Decapoda; family Palaemonidae; genus Macrobrachium; species Macrobrachium nipponense. The sequence continues at coordinate 10,671,164 of NC_061105.1, read as the reverse complement.
AGTGATTTGTATAATTGCTGATTCCAGTAAATTTCTTGAAACATAATCATTAGATCTAGCAATTATAGGGGTATCGCCCCAATTATAACAATGAGATTTTTCATTCAGATGGATAAACAGTGCATTTGAAGTCTGGGCTGTTCTAACTGAATACACATGCTGCTTAATACGTACACATAAATTTTTACCTGACTGTCCAACGTAAAAGATGGGCAATCCTTACAAGGAATTTTGTAAATGATGTTGTTATTTGTTACGGGACTATTGTTAATTAGCATATCTTCAATGGTGTTGTTATAAGAGAACACTACATTAACATTAAACGATTTAAATATTGATTTTATGGTTTCAAATCCACGAAAGTAAGGCAAGCTAAGTACATTTTTAGGCATTTCTTTTCTATTACTAGCAACACTATAAAACTTTTTGTGAGCTTTTTGATAACATAAATCAATTATATGAGGTGGGTAGCAGAGATCGTTTCCTATCTTTTTTATGTATTCTATTTCTTGGTTAAGATATTGTGGATTCGTGATACGCAAAGCACGTAGGAACATAGAGGAAAAAATTGAAATTTTAATATTAAGATGGTGGCCAGAATAAAAATGTACATATGTTAAATTATTTGTGGGTTTTCTATAAATACTGAATTTACATTGGAAAGATTCTCTGTGTATTAATACATCTAGGAAAGGGATGACATTGTTATTTTCAATTTCAACAGTGAATTTTATGGATGGCACTAAATTATTCAATTTAGACAATAAATCATTTACATCGATATCAACAGGTAAGACTACAAAGGTGTCATCTACATATCTGCACCATTTTAAGGGGACAAGTGTTATATTTGGGAGGTGTTGTCTTTCAAAAAATTCCATATATAAGTTTGAAAGGAGAGGTGATAAAGGGTTACCCCAGCCATACCAAATATTTGTTGGTAATATTCTCCATTAAAAATAAATCTGCAATCACAAATACATAACTTAATGAAATTATGTGACTAACGGACATAGGCAAATCATGCAATACAAGTTCATTACTTAAATATTCTAGCACAGAGTCAATAGGGACTTTTGTAAACAAGGAACATACGTCAAAACTGACAAAGCTATCACTAAGGTTAAGTACAATGTTATTTAATTTTTCCACAAGATCAAGAGAATTCCGGATGTGTGAATTAGATACAGTACCAAGTAGCGGGGATAACAATTTAGTAAGATATTTTGATAGTTTATAAGCAATTGATCCTAGAGTACTAATAATTGGGTGCATAGGTTTGTTTTCCTTATGAGTTTTGACTAGGCCATATAAATAAGGTAATGAGGGACACTTTACAGTTAACTTACACAAAAGTTCTTTTTTATCTTTAAGAATTTGTTTGATATTGATATTAAAGTTTTTAATTACTTGGTCCAACGGATTTTTTTCGAGTTTTTTGTAAGTTATTTCATCTTCTAGTAAAGTATGCAGCGAGCGGGGAAGTTATATTCATGATAGGCATGCGTAGCACTAAATGTCATGCCCTTGATAATGTCTAAATGATTTTGTGGTAGGTCACAGAATTTTTCAAACTTATATAAAAGATGTAGCTATTGATAAAGCTGAGGGTTTGTTACAAATGAATCATTGTTTATTAAAAAAACTGGTTCCCTCACTGAATACCCATGCAAGGTCTACACCTCTTTACCTCTCGTGAACTGTTTACGTTTTTTGTTAGTCCTCCCTCTGTCTTCACACTCAACGGTTGGTCCTTATTTGTATTTTTAACTTTGTTTGTTTTATTGTACCATACATTGAGTATTTTAATATTGTAGCTTAATGTTATTGTACTAATTAGATATAGTTACTTTTTAGCTTGAAAATGAGGCCTGCTTGTCGGCTTCGAAACGTTCCAACTTAATAAATAAGAGTTCCTTGACATGTTGGTGTGCTTCCCCTGCCTTCACTGTATAGTTGGGTTTAGAGAAACCTCCGCCTGTTGAATATATGAATATATATGTGCATATATAGATATATATTATATATATATATATATAGGTAGATATACTAATATATATATAGATAGATATATATATATGTTTATATATACTAATCTATAATATATATATATTAATTTTTTTATATATTATATTATAATATATATATAGTATCTATATACATAATATATATATAATTATATTATATATATATATATAATATTAAATATTATTATATCTAATATATATATATATATAAGAAGATAATAGATATATATTATAAAGAAGATATATATATAATATTATCTATATATATCTATATATATATCTATCTATATATATCATTATCATTATATATTATATAACACCAGATATATATTAGTATATAATACATATATACATATCCGATAAATAATACTATATATAATAATAAAGCTACATCTATATCTTCATATCTTATATTATATAGATATAGATATATCTATAATATATACATATATATCTATATCTTATATCTCTAATACTATATAATATTCTTATATATATTAATATTATATATATATATATCATATGTATTTATATAGAATCTATCATATTATATACTATATTATATATATAATATAATATATATATATATAATAGATAATATATAATATTATACTATATCATATTACTTTATATAGATATATCTATATCTATATATTATTAATATATCATAAAATAATATAAATATAAAAATATATACTTATTATATATATTATATATAGCTCATTATATCATAATATATATAACTAACTATTATGTATATTAATATATATTATATATATATATATAATATATATAAAAATTTAATCCTTCCTATCTTATGCAAAACATGAGATAAATGAAGAAATATAAACATATTACTTTTGGTGTTATTTCCATTAAACATATTCATAACAGGATTTTCCTCCATGACCCAATATTCACTCTTTTCTTGCACTCCTATTTCCATCATCATCAAACCCGTTATCCTACTACAGCTTTATCAGCAATCATTATCATCTAAGCTGCCATTGCTGGTTTCATCATCCTTTAGTTCAAAACCATTAATCGTTCGTTAGCTTTTTCGAAGCGATAATGAGTTAGTATCACAATTTTCCTCGGATACAGATAGTTGTTTCAATTATCTGAAGAATTTCAACTGAGTTGTCTCTCTGATCGGCTTTGTTACCACTTGAATAGAAAAAAAGATAACTAATTAGAGAACATTTTACAAAGAGTATCAGGCAAGCATTTGCTGTCAGAAGTTTTTACAGAAATAGAAGCATGTTCTTGCAGTCTGATTTTTTTTTTTTTTTTTTTTTTTGAAGAGACTGGCATGTCTTTTGCAGAGATTCAGGTCTGCTTTTGCAGGAAGCTGTTATTGCAGAGATTCAGGTCGGTTTTGCAGGAAGCTGTTATTGCAAGGATTCAGGTCTGTTTTTTGCAGGAAGTTGATAGTAGTAATTTCGTCCTCTCGCGGATTCAAACCGGCGCGCCGAGGAGAAATCAGGACTTCAGTGAGTTACCGTCTCGGCCAACAATCGGCTCTTTTATATTATTATCATTATCATTTTAATATAGTTATTATTATTATTATTATTATTATTATTATTATTATTATTGTTGTTGTTATTATTATTATTATTCCCAGCTGTTCATTCGCCTTAGTTTCCTCTCCCTTTAGAACATCATCCTGGCTTTAATCTTCCCCCAGAGTCACTATTATTATTATTATTATTATTATTATTATTATTATTATTATTATTATATTATTATTATACCCAGCTCCTTATCTGCCTTAATTTCCTGTCCCGCCGGAGCATCACTCAGGCTTTAGCATCTTTCCCACAATCCTCGGAAGACCTGAAGGTATTCATTGTCCTCCGGCGGGGATAATCTCCTGAGAGTCGGACAGATTCTTTAAAAGGGCAGTTTGCCAGAGTCCCTTCCGAGTTGAATAGTTGAATAAATATTCAACGTGAGGATTATAGGACATTACAAGGAGAAAGAGAGTCTCTCCCCCCACCCCCCCCCACCCCCCCCCCCCCCACCCCCCTCTCTCTCTCTCTTCTCTCTCTCTCTCTCTCAGCGGGAAATAAATATCATCGGTGGGATTTATGTAACCTTGTAAGGGAGGTCTCTCTCTCTCTCTCTTCTCTCCTCTCTCTCTCTCTCTCTCTCTCTCGCTCTCTC
>NC_061105.1:10659468-10661968 GCF_015104395.2 Macrobrachium nipponense | reverse complement strand
AAAGGCAAAGTAACGAGAACTGAAGGGATAAAAAGCTACCAGATGGGAGTAACATCAAACACATAGATGAGACAGGATTACAAAATACCTGGGAATAATGGAAGGAGGAGATATAAAACACCAAGAGATGAAGGACACGATCAGGAAAGAATATATGCAGAGACTCAAGGTGATACTCAAGTCAAAACTCAATGCCGGAAATACAATAGCCATAAACACATGGGCAGTGCCAGTAATCAGATACAGCGCAGGAATAGTGGAATAAGGACGAAGGCAGAACTCCGCAGCATAGATCAGAAAACCAGGAAACATATGACAATACACAAAGCACTACACCCAAGAGCAAATACGGACAGACTATACATAACACGAAAGGAAGGAGGGAGAGGACTACTAAGTATAGAGGACTGCGTCAACATCGAAAACAGAGCACTGGGACAATATCTGAAAACCAGTGAAGACGAGTGGCTAAAGAGTGCATGGGAAGAAGGACTAATAAAAGCAGACGAAGACCCAGAAATATACAGAGACAGGAGAAAGACAGAAAGAACTGAGGACTGGCACAACAAACCAATGCACGGACAATAACATGAGACAGACTAAAGAACTAGCCAGCGATGACAATTGGCAATGGCTACGAGAGAGCTAAAGAAGGAAACTGAAGGAATGATAACAGCGGCACAAGATCAGGCCCTAAGAACCAGATATGTTCAAAGTACGATAGACGGAAATAACATCTCTCCCATATGTAGGAAGTGCAATACGAAAAGTGAAACCATAAACCACATAGCAAGTGAATGCCCGGCACTTGCACAGAACCAGTACAAAAAGAGGCATGATTCAGTAGCAAAAGCCCTCCACTGGAGCCTGTGCAAGAAACATCAGCTACCTTGCAGTAATAAGTGGTACGAGCACCAACCTGAAGGAGTGATAGAAAACGATCAGGCAAAGATCCTCTGGGACTATGGTATCAGAACGGATAGGGTGATACGTGCAAACAGACCAGACGTGACGTTGATTGACAAGGTCAAGAAGAAAGTATCACTCATGATGTCGCAATACCATGGGACACCAGAGTGGAAGAGAAAGAGAGGGAAAAAATGGATAAGTATCAAGATCTGAAAATAGAAATAAGAAGGATATGGGATATGCCAGTGGAAAATTCGTACCCATAATCATAGGAGCACTAGGCACGATCCCAAGATCCCTGAAAAGGAATCTAGAAAAACTAGATGCTGAAGTAGCTCCAGGTCTCATGCAGAAGAGTGTGATCCTAGAAACGGCACACATAGTAAGAAGAGTGATGGACTCCTAAGGAGGCAGGATGCAACCCGGAACCCCACACTATAAATACCACCCAGTCGAATTGGAGGACTGTGATAGAGCAAAAAAAAAAAAAAAAAAAAATAAATAATAATAATAATAATAATAAAATAATAATAACCACGCGCTAATCATAACAAATACTTTGACAACTATCCGGAAGTCTGTAAAACCCTACGGAAATTCCTACCCATATTTCGTTATATAATTTTTTTTTTTTTTTTTTTTTTTATTTGCTATCTATAAATAGATCATTAAAAATCACGCCAATCAGATCTGAGAAAAAACAGAATATATTAATTCATTGATGGACAGATATAATAACTCATTATTAGGCAGAATATATTAATCCAAATTATTAGATAGCATATATTAACCTATTATTAGACAGAACATATTACCTCATCATTAGAGAGAATATGTTATGTTAACTCATTATAAGACAGGATATAGCGACCCATTATTAGACAGAATATCTTAAACCATTTTTAAACAGAATGCATTAACTCATTTATAAGACCGATTGTATTAACCATTGCTGGGCATAGTGTATTAACTCATTAGTAGACATTATATACTCTTTAACAAACACTCTAATTTTAGCCAGTTTCTTAACAAGGCTACTCTGGCTTAATATAATATTTTCTATGTCGTCTCATTCAAAAACAAAACTTATCTCTATTTCAGAGAATTTCCATCATTATAACAAAGAACAAGGTATGAATATTATTACCATAAATCACTATCTTTTGTGTAGAATATAAGGGAAAACTCAACCCATTCGCATTTCACCAATACGAATCGTTTTAAAAAAATCACTTCATTCATATCTGAATACATCGCTGCAGAATAGACTGAGAGTTTAAAAAAAAACACTAAATGTATTCAAGTCTGAATTGAAAAATGCGCTTTTTTATGTGCAAGTTCTAATACTAGAATCTTAATTCCGGCTAGCGATGCCGCAACTGGCAGATTTTTGTGCTTGTAACCAAAACACCGGATGCTGAGGAATTCATAAATTACAAAAGAAAAAGTAGGCATATGGTTTCAAAAATCTTTAAATACATGTACACATACATAACTGTCGATTTGGTTCTCCAATGCAGCTCATGTTGGCTGAGCACAATTTACCACACCACCGAGTTTGTCTCATGATCTTTCAAACTTCACAAGGCGG
>NC_061105.1:10649468-10654468 GCF_015104395.2 Macrobrachium nipponense | reverse complement strand
AGCAACCTCCTTGGAAAAGGCGCCTGGAAAAGCAAATCATGGTGATGAGATCTGACTTGAGTAAACTGAAAGAGATGGCAGAAAAAAGGCTAAGAAGCAAGAAAACAAGGGAGGAACTCAATGAGAAATACAAAGTACAAGAGAGGGGACTAAACAACACAATAGAAGATGTAAAACAGAGGCTTAAGGCCAAAGCACATACGATCCAACGGTACAGTGGGGCTCAAATCTCATGCGACGTGATTCTTTTTGTATCGTCCATATTCTCAGACTCAACGTGATGTTGCCAAGTAGTGCTATTTTTTTCTTTTCTTTTTTTATTTGTAATCTCGTTCATGTCGAAAAGTTTGCGAATTCACAGCTAGCCTTATTTTCCTTATGGTTAAATAGATATGATCCCTTTTATGCATTGGTATAATTCTTAATTTGTGTGATTTTAATTGATTTTTAAATTTTTTTCATCTTTACGTGCTCAGTTCAAGTGTGGTGTGTGATGATAAGGTTAGCGGTGCCAGCAATGAAAGCACACTTAACATGCTAACCTCGGACTGGGTTCAACAATAAACCATGTCCTGCAGCATTATGACAGTAGACTAATAAGCTCAACAGTCATAACAACAATTTCAATGTAGGAATATGAATTAAAACAAGTTTTATTTGAATGTTGAAGATTTCGGCTGCGTTTAAGCTGCCTGTATGTTGGAAAATGTTTTATAGGCCTAAAAAAATAATCTAAGCCATCTGAGATGTAATCTGTTACTAATGAATTTATTTGTAGAGATCACCTGTTCTTTGAGGAATATGAATTACAACCAGTTTTCTTTGAATGTTGAAGTTTCAGGCTGTGTTTAAGCTGCCTGTATGTTGCAAAATTATTTATAGAACTAGAAAAATAATCTAAGCTTTCTGAGATGTATCTTTACTAATATTTTTATTAGTAAAGATGGCTATTAATCGAAATATCATAAGTATTAATATCAAGGTATATGCGGAACACTTGTTTTTCAACTGGTTTACAATATTATTTCCTTAATTAAAAGTCCTTCCGCTCGCTTTTGATGTATAATTTATTCTTTCATAAGGTAACTTGAGGTGCAAGAATGTGTAGATAACCTCATTTGCTTTCTGGCCAGAAATTGTTAATATAGAGATGTGAATGTTAAATGTAAAGTAAAGAAATCTAACACCTAGGCCTAGGAGTAATATCTTGGCTTTGACAAATAGGCGAATATTGCAGTATGCTATCAGTTTGAAATATTTAAGAAAGATAACAAATAATTATGTATGAAAATCTAAATATTCTTTTAACACAAAGTAAATGTTTTCAAGATAATTTAATGGTCGCTATTCATTGTAGACCTACTTATATACCAGGTGGTTGTTGTTGCACCGACACTGATACGTCACACATGCTCCCCTCACACGTTGATATCGGTAGGCGCATTCTACTTTTGTATATACATATTTACATTTTTTCAGCGTTGAGGGTAAAAGCAATCAAATAGGACTATTTCAAATTTTATGTTTGCTTTGGAAGCATTATTAATGTTACGATAATTTTTTTTTTTTTCTATTTATTTAACATTTGAACTGAGGTTTGATGGCGACTTCGTTTTGGTCAAATGCTTCAGCAATGAGTGAACGAAGGTTTTGAAAATGTTTCGTAAGGGTTTTTCTGAAATTTGGCTACATGTGACATTTTCTTACAATTTTAAATATATGACAGATTTCACTCTTATGAAACATATTATGGCCTTAGCGTATGCGATACTCGCGTTTTCGCATTGAAATAATAGATAAATATGGAGCATGCTAGTTGCCAGTTAGTGAATTTTGAACGCAATCCTATGGAGTCATGTCGCATGAGATTTGAGCATCACTGTACATGAACAGGAATAAGGGATACCAACAGAACAAACTATTCGGAACCGACCAGAAAAGACTATACAGCCAACTAAGAGGGGAAGACAACCACCCAGAAATTCCTGAAGCCGAACCAAGTAAGAGACTCTGGGAAAACATATGGAGTAATCCGGTATCACACAACAAACATGCAACATGGCTCCAGGAAGTCAAGGAAGAAGAAACAGGGAGAATAAAACAAAGATTCACAGAGATCACGACAGACACAGTCAGACACCAACTAAAGAAAATGCCAAACTGGAAAGCCCCAGGTCCCGATGAAGTCCATGGATACTGGCTCAAAAACTTCAAGGCCCTACACCCACGAATAGCAGAACAACTCCAGCATTGTATCTCAAATCACCATGCACCCAAATGGATGACCACAGGAAGAACATCCTTAGTACAAAAAGAACACAAGAGTAAGGGAAAATAGCCAGTAACTACAGGCCTACACCTGCCCTACCAATAATGTGGAAGTTACTAACAGGTATCATCAGTGAAAGGCTATACAATTACCTAGAGGAGACAAACACCATCCCCCACCAACAGAAAGGCTGCAGATGGAAGTGTAGGGGCACAAAGACCAGCTCCTGATTAGACCACAAAATGGTAATGAAGAACAGTAGGAGAGGAAAACCAACCTAAGCATGGCATGGATAGACTATAAGAAAGCCTTCGACATGATACCACACACATGGCTAATAGAATGCCTGAAAATATATGGGGCAGAGGAAAACACCATCAGCTTCCTCAAAAATACCATGCGCAACTGGAATACAATACTTACAAGCTCTGTAATAAGACTAGCAGAGGTTAATATCAGGAGAGGGATCTTACAGGGCGACTCACTGTCCCCACTACTCTTCGTAGTAGCCATGATTCCCATGATAAAAGTACTACAGAAGATGGATGCTGGGTACCAACTCAAGAAAAGAGGCAACAGAATCAACCATCTGATGTTCATGGACGACATCAAGCTGTATGGTAAGAGCATCAAGGAATAGACACCCTAATCCAGACTGTAAGGATTGTATCTGGGGACATCAGGATGGAGTTTGGAATAGAAAAATGCGCCTTAGTCAATATACAAAAAGGCAAAGTAACGAGAACTGAAGGGATAAAGCTACCAGATGGGAGCAACATCAAACACATAGACAGGATACAGATACCTGGGAATAATGGAAGGAGGAGATATAAAACACCAAGAGATGAAGGACACGATCAGGAAAGAATATATGCAGCGACTCAAGGCGATACTCAAGTCAAAACTCAACGCCGGAAATATGATAAAAGACCATAACACATGGGCAGTGCCAGTAATCAGATACAGCGCAGGAATAGTCGAATGGACGAAGGCAGAACTCCGCAGCATAGATCAGAAAACCAGGAAACATATGACAATACACAAAGCACTACACCCAAGAGCAAATACGGACAGACTATACATAACACGAAAGGAAGGAGGGAGAGGACTACTAAGTATAGAGGACTGGTCAACATCGAAAACAGAGCACGGGGGCAATATCTGAAAACCAGTGAAGACGATATCTGAAAACCAGTGAAGACCCAGAAATATACAGAGACAGGAGAAAGACAGACAGAACAGAGGACTGGCACAACAAACCAATGCACGGACAATACATGAGACAGACTAAAGAACTAGCCAGCGATGATAATTGGCAATGGCTACAGAGGGGAGAGCTAAAGAAGGAAACTGAAGGAATGATAACAGCGGCACAAGATCAGGCCCTAAGAACCAGATATGTTCAAAGAACGAAGACGGAAATAACATCTCTCCCATATGTAGGAAGTTGCAATACGAAAAATGAAACCATAAACCACTAGCAAGTGAATGCCCGGCACTTGCACAGAACCAGTACAAAAAGAGGCATGATTCAGCGGCGGCAAAAGCCCTCCACTGGTAGCCTTGTGCAAGAAACATCAGCTACCTTGCAGTAATAAGTGGTACGAGCACCAACCTGAGGGAGTGATAGAAAACGATCAGGCAAAGATCCTCTGGGACTATGGTATCAGATAGACCAGACGTGACGTTGATTGACAAAGTCAAGAAAAAGTATCACTCATTGATGTCGCAATACCATGGGACACAGAGTTGAAGAGAAAGAGAGGGAAAAAATGGATAAGTATCAAGATCTGAAAATAGAAATAAGAAGGATATGGGATATGCCAGTGGAAATCGTACCCATAATCATAGGAGCACTAGGCACGATCCCAAGATCCCTGAAAAGGAATCTAGAAAAACTAGAGGCTGAAGTAGCTCCAGGACTCATGCAGAAGAGTGTGATCCTAGAAACGGCACACATAGTAAGAAAAGTGGATTGAGGGGACTCCTAAGGAGGCAGGATGCAACCCGGAACCCACACTATAAATACCACCCTGTCGAATTGGAGGACTGTGATAGAGCAAAAAAAAAAAAAAAAAAAATAATAATAATAATAGTTGTAGTAGTAGTAGTAGTAGTAGTAGTAGGAAAACTTACGCCTTCTTTCAAACATGTTTTATTGAATATATTGGCAGAATGGACAGAATTTACAGATTATCAAATAAATTCTGTAAATTCTGCCAATATATTCAATGAAATAATAATAATAATGATAATAGTAGTAGTAGTAGTAGTAGTAATAGTAGTAGTAGTAGTAGCAGTAGTAGTAGAAGTAAAACTTACACAATAATCCTGAATCCGTAAAAAGACGAATAAAACCTAACTTTGTGGACTTTGAATCCCGTGTTTAAAAGTGGACAAACACTCCACTCTTCACTTGCTCTCAGTCCTTTATCTAAAACCCATTTGCCTCCCTCTGCACTTCGCTAACCCTAAACTGGAAAATGTCCATTTTCCAGTCCGGCGCAGCGGCCCGGGAACTGCTAGGTGGCGAAACCGATGAAAAAAAAAGAAAAAGAAATGAAAAAGATTGTAGACTCCGCTCCCTTTTCCTTTCTCTTTTTCGCGAGGAGAGAAAGCGAAAAAAGGAATGGAGGAGGAGGAGGAGGAGAAGGAGGAGGAGGAGAAGGAGGAGGAGGAGGAGGAGGTGGTGGTGGTGGTGGTACTTGTCAGGACAATCCAATGATAACAA
>NC_061105.1:10636968-10644468 GCF_015104395.2 Macrobrachium nipponense | reverse complement strand
TTTTGTAAACGAGTTAGAGAAGAATAAAAAATCTATATATCTATATATATATATATATATATATGTGTGTGTGTGTGTGTGTGTGTGTGTGTGTGATGTATATATATATATATATATATATATATATATATATATATATATATATATATATATATATATATTTCTAATGATGTACATAATTATACGAAACCATCAACGCATCGGATATAATCCCATGAAATCAATTCTGACAGGATGGTATGAATTATGGGAAAAAGACACAGAAAAAATACATCATAAACGAATGTGCATTTATAATTAGCTTGCCGTCATTTGAAGGGGTTCCGGACCTAATTATAATATTTCGAGGACTTCAAATGAATGAGGCCCAGTCACAAATAGATCTAATGGACATTCCGGTATTTATAGCATGCCATGCCTTGAAATATTTCTTGTCAATGGGGGCGCTTGAAGACTGATTATAGTTTTCATTCATAAAATGCATTTCCAGTCCAGCTGTCAGGTCAATGACGAATTGATTGAAGTATCTTACAGAATGAAATAATGCGTAGGTGTTCCGATATTTTTTTTTTTTTTTTTTTTTTTTTTTATTTTTGTTCAGATGAATTAGCCTGAAGGTCGCAAAAGAATCTTAGGTTTTCCTTTTTTATTCTTCCACTGGAGTGACCATACTGTTAAAAATAGGGTTCTAGTTTTTCTCTGCTTATTTATCAACTGGAGTGGCAACGCAATTTAGAAATTACTATTTTTAAACTATTTTGCCCATACCCTTAATAGTGGAATTTGTGTTTTTCATGATCATTTTTAAACTATTGGCCCCATATCATTAAAAATGGAACTTGAGGTTTTCATGATTATTTTTAAGCTGTTCTCCCCATACCATTAAAAAAAGGAAGTTAATTATTTTTTGCTTATTTTTGAACAATTGTGCCCATAACATTAAAAATGGAGCTTGAGTTTTTCATGATTATTTTCAAACTGTTGTCCCCATACCATTGAAAAAGGAAGTTTGTTAACTTTTGCTTATTTTTAAACAATTCTGCCCATACCATTTACAATGAAAATTTAGTTTTTCATTCTCATGTTTAAACAAGTGTGCCCACACCAATAAAAATAGAACTTTAGTTTTTCATTCTTATCTTTAAACAAGTGTGCCCATACCATTAAAAATATAACTTTAGTTTTTCATGCTTATTTTCAAACTATTATGCCCACACCATTAAAAATGACGGTTATATTAGAGAGAGTCGAGACTACAAGGCTCTATCTCAGGAACGATACTTACTGCCATGACCAAGTCACCTGCAACCTACGTGAGAGAGAGATTCTTTCCCAGGGTTGAACGATAGCCAACCTGAACATGAAGTTTACCAATGGACTATTGTTGCTACGTTACACAGAAGTAATGCGTATTCAATTCGGCAAGTAGAAAGAAAAACTAACCGCTATTGTATTCACAGAAATATCGTCCGTCGGCGTCAGTTATATTTATAGATTCGCAAAATTATTCGGCTTCGTTCGTGAGATTAATAAAGGGTTAATGAACTTTTCGGAAGTTTGTTTTGGAACAGCATATGACTGCGGAAACTTTCTCTGCAGAATAGAAGATTCGAATCTGTTCATTAAATGGATGATGCTCTCTCTCTCTCTCTCTCTCTCTCTCTCTCTCTCTCTCTCTCTCTCTCTCTCTCTATATATATATATATATATATATATATATATATATATATATATATATATATACAGAGAGACATAAGAAAACTATAATATTTCAAGTCCTGTTGCCTAAATAGATGATAGAAAATAGCACCCGTTTCATAAAACAAACCCTTTTTATATATGGATTTCCAGTCATAATCTTTTCGTTCAAGATACATAAATTAACATATATATATATATATATATATATATATATATATATATATATTATATATAGATATATATATATATATACATATCAAATTGATTCAACTTCTATCTTTCCCCGTCCATTTAATCCTGAATATGGAAAGCAGCAATCTCATTCTGTAAAAAAAAAAAAATCAATATCGGTAAAAGCAGTTATTTTTATCTGAATAAAAGAATAGAGAGGACGAACGCGGGAATACATATATATATATGTATATATATATATATAGTATATATATATATATATATATATATATATATATATATATTATATATGTACTTTTAGGGCATAGTTTTTCTCTAATACAATTTTCGTTAAAAGCAATTGCTTTAGTGGCATCAATAAGTTTCTTGCAGGTATCTTCATACCGACGAAGTTTTTTCAGATTCTCGTTTGTCAATTTCTGGTGAAAAATACGCAGACTTCCTTCTTCCATTTATTGAATTTTGTCACGACAGCTATTTCGCCTTATGGCATTATCAAGTGACTACTGACTTACAATCTGACCTTTCGGCCTATTTATCTCATCGTGTGGGAGGTATGACCTTGAGGTATGGGTACTGGTTAGTCTAGGGATTAACAGCTTAAGGGCGTTGTTTTAGTTACAAAGAACATGAGGACATATGCTGTGACAATAAGAGTAAAGTTTAAACATGGTTAAATAATATTCAAAATACAATGCCACGTGCTAGAGTTTCCTTAAATGTATGTTTAAAATTTAATATGTTACATGTTGGTTTTAGATAAAAATTACAAAATTACATACAGGAATGAAAATGAATATAGAAATCTAAATACGGGAGTACAAATATATGTATATATTTTATAGCATGCATAAAGGTACAAGAGATAATTTCTGTTTATACATAAATGTGTATGATTTAAATTTGAGTGTGTGTGTGTGTGTGTGTGTGTGTGTATGTCCAAAATGGTCTACGTTGGTTAACAGTTGCTGATTCGTGTTGGGCGGGGTCTCAGCGACCTGAGTAAGGATGTTACTTGACTTTCGCTGACACTGGGTCTTCTCATGCCTTCCAAGGGGCGCGATGTTCTCGGTGGATTGGGGCGCGCTGTCTGGTCCCTGTTGGCATGGGTATTCATTCTCCTGCTGGAGGGGAGTATATGGTCCGATTCTTGTTGGACGTTCAAGGTCGGCTTCTGAATAGCGATGCTCACTGCTTCCGTTATTAAGAGGCGACCGTAGTTCGTCTTCTCGTGTACGACCTGGGTGCCTTCTATGAGCTCTTGTAGAGATGGCTTCCTGTCGTGAACATCTATGTAATGTTGATGGATGGCCCCTGATTTCTATGAGCCAGCAGACGTCTCCGAAGGGTCGTTGTAGTGTGCCCGATGTAGTTTTGGCTGTGAGGTTTACACACCTCCTCTGGACAAGTAAATTTGTAAACTACATTCGTGCACATCTCCTTCGGTCCCCCCGGAGCGGTGCTGTTCTTCATTATTAAGCCTCAGGATATATAGTAAGCCCAACCTTGTAGCAGCCTTAATAATGAAGAACAGCACCGCTCCGGGGGGACCGAAGGAGATGTGCACGAATGTAGTTTACAAATTTACTTGTCCAGAGGAGGTGTGTAAACCTCACAGCCAAAACTACATCGGGCACACTACAACGACCCTTCGGAGACGTCTGCTGGCTCATAGAAATCAAGGGGCCATCCATCACATTACATAGATGTTCACGACAGGAAGCCATCTCTACAAGATCTCATAGAAGGCACCCAGGTCGTACACAGAGAAGACAACTACGGTCGCCTCTTAATAACGGAAGCAGTGAGCATCACTATTCAGAAGCCGACCTTGAACGTCCAACAAGAATCGGACCATATACTCCCCTCCAGCAGGAGAAGGAACCCCCCCAAGCCAACAGGGACCAGACAGCGCGCCCCAATCCACCGAGAACATCGCGCCCCTTGGAAGGCATGAGAAGACCCAGTGTCAGCGAAAGTCAAGTAACATCCTTACTCAGGTCGCTGAGACCCCGCCCAACACGAATCAACAACCGTTAACCAACGTAGACCATTTTGGACATACACACACACACACACACACTCAAATTTAAATCATACACATTTATGTATAAACAGAAATTATCTCTTGTACCTTTATGCATGCTATAAAATATATACATATATTTGTACTCCCGTATTTAGATTTCTATATTCATTTTCATTCCTGTATGTAATTTTGTAATTTTTATCTAAAACCAACATGTAACATATTAAATTTTAAACATACATTTAAGGAAACTCTAGCACGTGGCCTTGTATTTTGAATATTTATTTAACCACTGTTTAAACTTTCACTCTTATTGTCACAGTACATATGTCCTTATGTTCTTTATAACTAAAACAACGCCCTTAAGCTGTTAATCCCTAGACTAACCAGTACCCATACCTCAAGGTCATACCTCCCACACGATGAGATAAATAGGCCGAAAGGTCAGATTGTAAAACATACTACACTGATGGCACTGTAGATCCTGAGAATCAAACTACGGGAGCTGCAGTATATTCAAGAAACTTCACAGCCTGCTGGAGGACCTCCAACCACGCCTCCACTATGCAGACAGAGTTAACAGCAATAAGACAGGCACTGCTGTACTCACTGGAGTATGAAGTAGGGCCTGTAATCATCCACACAGACTCAAAGTCCTCAATGCAAGCCCTGCAACAACAGAAAATTAAAGAAAATAAGGCACTGCTGGCTGGAATTAAAACACTGCTACACCAGCACAGCGAAAGAGGAAGACCTGTCACCTTAAACTGGATACCCAGTCACATAGGAATTCCAGGCAATGAGAGGGCTGATGAGCTAGCCAAAAGTACAAAACACATTGACAGAGTGCAAGTACATATACAACCTGCACTGCAACAAGTCAAGAATGCAATGAAACCACTCTGCAAAGAAAAATTGCTAAAAGACCATCGTGAGTGGGTAGAAAAGAACTCACCGTCTGCCAGATGGTATAAGAAATCGACTGGTCTAGTGCCTCCTCCCATAGACAGGCACACACCAAGAAAACTTGCTGTGATCATCCACAGACTCAGGCTAGGATATAAAGCCTGCTGGGAAATTGTGGAAAACAGTGTCAGACCATGTGAACACTGTCAAGAAGAAACACAGCAACCACTCCTTCACTACCTGCTGGAATGCAGAGAAACAGCACAGCTAAGAGGTGCAGCACAAAATGCAGTACCTGCACAAGATGCTGAGCATGCAGCTGCCACAGTCACAAAGACAATCATTGAAAACTTAGAAGAGCATGCCCAGGTGCTCTACAACCTACCTCCACCAAGGTAATCAAACTAATAAGTGAAATCAATCACCCTCATCACATCCCCTCATTGTAAGGCTCTATCCACATCATCCACTATCATTCTTTTAAAAACTTTACCTACAACTAAAATCCTCCCGCAGGGACCCAAGGGAGTAAAGGGTTGGACAACCCCACCTGCACCGCTTCTCCGATTTTCGAAAGCCTTACACTCATTCAAACTTCTATAATATGACATGATGGCCCTCTCTTACTGACACCATCATCCTTTCCCTGTCCACTCCGATCTCTACAACT
This sequence comes from Macrobrachium nipponense, assembly GCF_015104395.2. Lineage (NCBI taxonomy): Eukaryota > Metazoa > Arthropoda > Malacostraca > Decapoda > Palaemonidae > Macrobrachium > Macrobrachium nipponense. The sequence goes on along the minus strand of NC_061105.1, from coordinate 10,638,970 downwards.
AAAGATATTTCCAATTTCAAAAAACTAACCATGTACCTAAAGAATCTTTTCAGATCACCTACGGGCCGAACAAGGGAAAGGCCCGTGCCAACAAGAAGTGTTGGCTTAATACAACAACAACAACAACAAGATTGTAAGTCAGTAGTCACTTGATAATGCCATAAGGCGAAACAGCTGTCGTGACAAAATTCAATAAATGGAAGAAGGAAGTCTGCGTATTTTTCACCAGAAATTGACGAACGAGAATCGGAAAAAACTTCGTCGGTATGAAGATACCTGCAAGAAACTTATTGATGCCACTAAAGCAATTGCTTTTAACGAATATATATATATATATATATATATCTATATATATATATATATATATATATATATATATATATATATATATATGTGTGTGTGTGTGTGTGTGTGTGTGTGTGTGTGTGTGTGTGTGTGTGTGTGTGTGTGTGCCCACTCCCAATTGCCTCTGTGTATAACGGAGATATTAATTCTTGCCATATATCTCCATGGGATCAATTTTCCAGCGCTATTTTCCCCGCGCGCGGGTATGACGGCTCTGAAATAAAAACCGAACTGGACGTTGTTAGTCGCTAATTCCTTTTCGTTTATGTTTTACTTTACCGCCGTTTTTCGATTGAAACAAATATATAAAATATATTCCCGATATGTACAGATTTCACCAAAATTAATTAGATTGTGTAATATTTGTATAAAGAAATTTTAAGAAGGATTTTTTATTATGTGCTGATTCCGCGCGAATTAACTAGATTATGTGATAAATGAATAAAGAAAATTTAAGATTTTTTCATAAATTGCTCACGAATTATTATCGTTAATTAGTATCTATATATAAAATTTGAGAATGATTTTTTAATGCATAAATTCTCACAAATTAATAATTAATATCTATATGAAAATTTTAGGAGAAATTTTTCATGTATAAATTCTCGCGAATTATTATTGATTGATATCTTTATAAATAATTTGAGAAGAAATTTATTTAAGAATAAATTCTCGGGAATTATTAATAATTAATATCTTAATAAATGATTTGAGAAGAAATTTATTTATGTATAAATTCTCGCGAATTATTATTAATTAATATCTTTATAATTAATATCTATCAAAGAATTTGATAAAAAATTTTGTTATATACCAATTCCTCTCGAAATATCATAATTAATTTATATTTATATATAAAAAAAAAATTACAACATTTCATGCATACCGAAACACACCTCATAAGAGCAATCAAAATCTAAAATTTAAGGTTTATATAAAAATGAACAGGCATAAAATGGACATATATTTATCCCAATGTTGACGGTTAATCCAGACGTATTACGTTGTTAAAGGATTCTGTATCTATCTCCCATATTGTTATAAATACTATTTTTATCCTGTCTTTTAATTTTAATGGGGTAGTTTAGTTTTCTATAATAAATATGAATAACACATATTCTAGTTTTGGTGACCGTAACGGATAAAATGATTATATATATATATATATATATATATATATATAATATATATATATATATATATATATATATATATATATATATATATATATATATATATATATATATATATATATCAATAGAGGAGCCCATAAAAAACACCAAAGTATAGAGAAAAAAGTACTATATTTCAGAGACTACTGTCTCCCTCTTAGGTAGATGAATGAGAAAAGTTTACAGAAAAGGTGGTATTTATACCAAGAGGTCCATCCACAAACAAGCCAATTTAAGTCACTCCCTCTGATAATCTTCCTTTAATCTTCTTAAGTGTTGGTTGAATGAAGACGTTGTCGATCATATCTGAAATCCATGCTCCTTTTGAGATGTTCATTACCTGCCTCTCTTTTATTAAGGCCGATTCCATCATTTGACTCTTGTACCGGAATTTGCTACTATAAATTAAACGTGACAAATTCCAGTTTATTCTATGGTTATGTTCATTTATATGGTTGAAAATAGCCGAGTTATGTTGTCCATAC
>NC_061105.1:10629468-10631968 GCF_015104395.2 Macrobrachium nipponense | reverse complement strand
ATGCATTCAACATTTCTCTGTTAAAACTGTTACGAAGATTGAACACCAAAACGCATCATTTATTCTCACATTAATATAGAAATGATGACCTTTTATGGTTATTAAACGGTAAACCTCCAACGAGGTTTTGATATAAACAGCTGCCTGGTTATCACTTTGGCTGCACCATTTTTTTTTAATGGAATGAATGTATGAATTCGTATTAAACACAATTTTCTCTGGTAGAATAAAAGGTGTCTAGAACAAAAGCAATTAAAATGAATGCATGAATACATGAATATAATCACGATTGGCTACCCTATAGATATTGGGTTCCTTGTTCTTTTTTCTCATTTTGAAAATACTTCGACATTTTACGTACGTATTTCATTTTATATTCAGTTTATGAATTGTTCATAAAATTCACTTAATTCACATACATTACGCGTTTCCTATCTCTTCAACAGCTCTTCCAAACATACATACATACATACATACATATGTACATACATAAGTGCAAGGTGATTAATATTAGGGAAAAAGGGTATTTTCTATCGTAAGATATAACAAATTCCTTTCTATTTCACAAAAGCTTCAGCAATTGGCATTTTGCATTCAATTTGTCTATTATCATCAGCAGAATTCTAACTTATTCACAATCACCAGACCTTTCCTCTCTCTCCCACAGCATCAGCGTCTTCTCTCTATCTTCGATCATCGTGGAAACTAATATTAACAAGGCGTGGTCAGACCTCCAGCTTATACGGAAAGCGTGCTAAAATCTACGGTCGAACAAAGCGTTGTTTCGCCAAAGAAATTAAAATAAATTCGCTATATTTTATTAGAAATCATTTTCCTGTACTGTTTAACATGGACATTAATTAATTAATTTTTTTTTACACATTCATTCTCATGAACAAATCATAAATATCCTATCCCAAAATTCTTGTATCTTTAACTCGACGCGAAACACCATTTTTAGACCTTTTTATGCACTTCTATAGGGCATTCCTAACCACCCGCCTCCCCCAAAGAAAGCAACAACAACAACAACAAAACAACAACAAAGTAGTTTGGATAGGCTTACTTCCCAAGTAAGCGAAACGAAAAGGAAGGACCCATTCAGATCATTTTACCTTCCGGCAGAATCGCCAATATCTCTCTCTCTCTCTCTCTCTCTCTCTCTCTCTCTCTCTCTCTCTCTCTCTCGAGCAAGCTGCATCAAATTAGGCTGTTAGTACCTTCCCCGTAATGGCCTGGGTTCTTGCATTACGGGCCAGTTTTAGGTTGGAGTTCCCTAATAACGTCGTTATCGACTTCCCGTTTTCGCTAATTCCCAATTGGGTGATGTGGGGGTGTCTCTTTTATTTTCTTTGATTTCGTTATACGTTTTCTCTCGGCCTTCGAGGCGATTCTTTTTCTAGGTATTATTACTATTATTATTATTATTATTTTTATTAGTTCATCTTCAAGTTTCTATCTTAACAAAACTAGATACTATTATTATTATTATTATTATTATTATTATTATTATTATTATTATTATTATTATTATTATTATTATTTGTTCATCTTCAAGTTTCTATCTTAGCAAAGTTACTTCTTATTATTATTATTATTATTATTATTATTATTATTATTATTATTATTATTATTATTATTATTATTATTATTATAACTTGCAATTTGCCTTCGAATGGTTCTATGCAATTAAGGAATCGAGTTATTCTTGCTCAATTCTCATCGTGGGCAAAATCCTAAATGTTAAAACCGTCACTGTTATGGAAATCGAAGGCAATCTGACATTCTATGTTGAAATAAGTCATTTATTAAATGAATGCGAGGCATAAAAGAATAGGAATGAATATTCATGATTCCATTTCAATGTCCCCAATTCTAGACACCTTTCGTCGTACGTGATAAAATGCATTTTGTAGGAATAAATCTCTATGATTTCATTCTAGTTAAATGGTGAAGCAAAATGATAACTGTGCAGCCGCTTATATGAGAAAGAAAAACAACTTGTTATGGTTAACCGCTTAATAACCATAAAAGGTGATCATATCTATTAATGTGAAAACTAATGACGCGTTTTTAGAGGGTAAATCTTCATAACAATTTTAACCGAGAAATGTTAAATGCATTTCAATGCATACGAAGTTTGCGAGGATGTAAATGTATAGAGAATAATATCAGCAAAATCTGTATTAGTATTATTTAAAAAGATTTAGTCATTTGTGAAAATGTATAGTTACAGATATGATACATATTTCATTGTATGTATGTATGTGTAACACTAAAAAACCACCACATCTGTAAACGGGATATTAATCTCGTTATTTATTTGGTAAACGTGTAATTCCGAGCGTCAGGCATACCAACACATAATATCTCTCTCTCTCCAAGCGACCGCTCTCTCTCTCTCTCTCTCTCTCTCTCTCTAAGCGATACCTCTCTCTCTCTCTCTCTACTTCTTTCTCTCCATGCTAACAGGTAATCAAATGAGAGAGTTGCATTACAA
>NC_061105.1:10614468-10624468 GCF_015104395.2 Macrobrachium nipponense | reverse complement strand
TTAGTTACAGACTGCAAGGAGAGGCGGTTGTGCAGATATGGTGAAATCTTACGGTATGGCGGAGACATTTCGTGGAATCAACTCCAGTTTTAATGAGGATTTTGTCCTTCTATTTATCATACAAACTAAAACTTCTCTTCAAAGGAAGTTTGCGCTTCTGTGTGAAATACAGTGACTAGACAATCTTTATTCGTTACTGCGTAACGTGACATTGAAAATAGTTATTTCCTGCCATGTTTAGTCGCTACATATATACATCACAACGAAGTTTTATTTGCTTAAATTGGCTTTTGGTATGACAATCTCAAAATCGAAATCGGCTCCATTACTTGTCTCTACATACATAAATCAATCTGTCAACGACGATTCGTCGGTTTCTGATACAAAGGAAAGTGGAAAGTTGATGATGCTGGTGCTTCTGGGTAACTGGGACCAGTCCCTAACTGACAAGGAAGATTGCCTAAAGGATGGATAGGAGACACATCCTGATTATTAGATGAAGGAATTCTAGGAAGAAGGAACAGATGAGACGTGACATACGTAGACTGTCCCTGGGGAATTTCCTGTCTGCCTCAATATTGTAACTTCCACCCTGAGGGGATAGTGACGTCAGTGGCTCACTGTAGGCATTAATCAACGGCTTTTGCGACGTCCCCTCAGTCTCGAGCTGCAACCACTTTTCAAACCTTTCACTTTACCACCGTTCGTTCTTCCTTTCATTTCCAGTATCGATGTCCAACTTCTCTAACATTTCATTCTTATTGCAACTGTATTGTTCTCTCCCAGTTTCACTTTCAGATATTTGTTTTTCATCCCATTTATTTTCTGGATCTCTTTATGTTTGTTCTCCAAGAAGTTGCATCTTGAAATAGGGTTTTGGAGGGAAAATATCTTGCACTACCCAATGAAGTCTTCAAAATTTTGAGAGGTGAAACTAGTGTTTAAACAAACCACCAACGAATTCTTAAAAACTTAGGAGATAAAATTGGTTTTTAAACAAACAAAAATGTACTTCCAAAAATTGTGAGAGATGAAACTAGTTTTTATGCAAACGACTATGAATTTTTAAACGAACAACATACCCTATTATTGTTATTATTATTATTATTATTATTATTATTATTATTATTATTATTATTATTATTATTATTATTATTATTATTAATCAGGAGATGAAACCTATTCATATGGAATATGAATAGGTTTCGTATTCCATATGCAAACGACAATGAATTCTTAAACGAACAACATACTTTGTTATTATTATTATTATTATTATTATTATTATTATTATTATTATTATTATTATTATTATTATTATTATTATTATTATTATTATTATTACTAATCAGGAGATAAAACCTATTCATACGGAACAAGCCCACCACGGCTGCCACTGACCTGAAATTCAAGCTTCCAAAGAATATTAAGGTCTTCATTAGGAAGAAGAGGAGGTAAAGAGAAAATGCAAAGGGAAGAGATCCTGATTAATAAAAAAAAAGAGGAAATAAGTTAATGAAATAAATAAAAAATAGAAATATATTAAAATGCTAGGTGTACGGTTTAAGCTAAACGATAGGTCACGCTGAAATGAGTTCTTCTCGTAACAGATTCTTCGTCAAATATCAAGACAACCCTTAACAGATAATTTTATCTCCTCGTTCCTTAAGAAGCGGAGCGAAAATCCGGTCGAAGTTCGATAATGTCAAGCCCGAATTCCTAGGGGCTGATATATTGCCGGAGAAAATTGGTTTCGAACAATAATTTATTGACGATCTTTGGATGAGTAATGAAGCCCCCCATTTGGCGTCTGCATTAATCTCTCTCTCCCAGGGATAATATATTGCTCAAGGGAAGATGAGCCTTGCAATAATAAGCTATTTGAAGCATTTGTTAAAGCGAGCTTTTTTTTTTTTTTTGTTCAGTAGTTTCTTATTTTTCAAATGGGTGGGGTTTTCTCACACTCGGTGATTTGATTTTGATGGGTAAACCGTCAGCAGGATTGCCTTGCATACTATGATAATAATAATAATAATAATAATAATAATAATAATAATAATAATAATAATAATAATAATAATAATAATAATCATACTATAATGGGCGTAATGTCTGTCTGACTGTCTGTCATTCAATCACGGCCAAACGGCTGGTCAGATGGGTATGAAACTTGGCAGGGTTATGGTGGGGACCCCTAAGATGGTTTGTAATGGGGTTTCATCCAAACCTACCCCCACCCTTTGTTTTTTTTTCTAGGGGGATGGGGGTGAGAAGGGATTCCCTGAAACGGAGCTGTTTCTGTCCGTGAAACGAGGCTGGTTATTCCTGTAGGCTTAGTTACTTTATGAATTTTCTTACATAATTTCTGTACAACTTCCCCGGAGAAAGTCGCGAATATTTCAGCTCTGTCACAATAGATGATGAAAATTATCATCAATATCCGCAAGATTTTTTGAATAACTTAAATCCATCGGGACTGCCAGTGCACAAAATAACGTTGAAGAAGCACTGCCCGGTAATGTTGCTTCGGAATTTCGATCCTGCCAATGGACATTGCAACGGTATGAGGTACACCGTTATGGAGCTATACTCCCACGTCATCGAAGCAGTGATAGCAACGGGCCCTCACACCGGCAAACGTCTGTTCATCCCCCGGATTCCTCTGATGCATTCGGACAACCAGTTTCCGTTCCAGTTACGGCGCAGGCAGTTTCCCATCAACCTGGCCTTCTCATTCACTACAAACAAGTCGCAGGGCTAGACTTTCTGCCGTCACCCTTGTTCACGCATGGCCAACTGTATGTGGCGATGAGCAGAGCAACTGACTCTGCCAACTTGAAATTAAGTTGTGGACAAACTGATAATATTGTGTACAAAGAGGTTCTGTAGTAGGTATGTATAAAAATCGCCCTTATTTTAATATTGCTGAACAAATAGTACATATAAATTTTTCACTTCTGCACCCGTATTTTATCACCCATCGTAGATGGGTAAGTTTGCTAGTTTTAATAAACTCACTAACGACAAACACTGTTTGTCCCATACAAGAGATGCCTCCTCCCTCACCATAAACTCTCTCTCCCTCTCTCTCGCTCTCTCTCTCTCTCTCTCTCTCTCTCTCTCTCACACATACACACAGACACGCACACACACACAAACTTTTTTTTTATGTAAAAAAACTCACTAATAATTAATGGTATTCCATATAAGAGGTAGCTACCTCCCTGCCCATAGTCTCTCTCTCTCTCTCTCTCTCTCTCTCTGGGTTTTTCTTCTCTCCGGCTTACAATGACAGCATCCCCAAATATACTGCCGAGATGTTTCCAGGAGATGAAACTCAACGCATCCAATTCTGAGCTGAAGTTTCAGTTGTTCGAATGAAATATGTTTCGTCCAAGACTGAACGCTGATGATCCAGCAAATATCATTTAATTTCTGTTATTTTACGAATTATTCACTTTACATAATAATGAAAATTTTAAAGTCATTACTTTCGTAAGCCTTTGATTGATTTTTCATTGAGAACGAATATTATTTTGCTTCTTTCTCAGACTACAGAGAGAACATAATTTTTTTTATGAAAATATTAGAATGATCAGTTTGGCAATACTAAAGTTGTTTTTTTATTGACAGTAGATGCAGTTTTGATTTTATTTAAGACTATAGATAGAAAATACTATTTTTGTTTTTTAACAAAGACTATAGAGAGAAAATACTCTTTTGCTTTTATCAATGACTATAGAGAAAAAATACTATTTTTGTGTTAATCAATGACTATAGAGAGGAAATACTCTCGTTTATCAAAGACTATAGGGAGAAAATAGTCTCTTGCTTTTATCAAAGACTATAGAGAAAATACTCTTTTGCTTTTATCAAAGACTACAGAGAGAAAATAAAAGATTATAGAGAGAAAATATTATTTTTGCTTTTGACAAAAAGGATAGAGAGGAAAACTATTTTGCTTTTATCAAAAGCTATAGATTATAGAAAGAAACGGGCCCTTTTGTTAGTTTTTCAGCTGATAGCACGCTTTTGTTTTATTACAAGTTCCATAACACAGCAGCGGAATATTACCAAAATTACCCACCTTTGACTAACTGGGTTTTTATTAAAAAAAATACATATATAATAAATCATTTTCGCAAAGACGTTATCAATACGACCTATTTTTCTACTTGAATTGGATAGCTGTCAAGGTCTGGTCGATGCTGTATGAAGAATAAGTCAGATATGAAAGGCTTACAAATTAAGTAACAAATTAGATTATATATATTAATATATATATATATAATTATATTATATTATTAATATATATAATATAATATATATTAATTGATATAAATAGATATATATGTGTGTATATATATATAGATATATATATATATATATATATATAGAGATATATAGTATAATATATATATATAGAGAGAGAGAGAGAGAGAGAGAGAGAGAGAGAGAAGAGAGAGAGAGAGAGAGAGAGAGAGTAATACGTAGTTTTAATAGCTTTCATTATTTCCCATCTTTTATTGCTTTTTCTCTGTTCAATATCCCTTTTATCCTTTTATGAAGGGTTTTATTATATAGACTTATACATTCAGTTCCAATAGCTTTCATGAATTTCTATCTTTTTATTGCTTTTTCTCTTTTCAATTTCCTTTCTAGCCTTTCTCTGTACATATTTTTATCCCATACTCCTTCTATCAAGATTTCGTACAGAACCATTCAATCTACCGTACTCTATATTTATTTTATGGAGATTGGATCTCTCACTGTTGGTGTCTATCTTTTTCCTTGTTATATGCCACCAATATTTAGAATTTTTCTCAAATTCTATGTTGTTATCATCTCCGTCATCACTGTTGACATCTACTATATATTCTCTGTTATTTTTTTTCGTCATCACTGTTGACAACTACCGTATATTCTCTTTGAACGGGTCATATCATGACCTATTATCCTTAAAGTAAGCAAAACCATAACGTCTTACAGATGTCTTTAAGCCCGTAACTGTCCCTAGACAGGATAAAAGTGAACGCCTGGGTACAGACTTATCATTTCTGCCTAGCTATGATACATACGTTACTGAAACTTCCCAGAGACCTTAGCAGTCCGGTGCACGTAGTGGCTTGTGAAGACACCTGAATTAGTTTGGTGCGAAGGAGAGTGACGAGAAATATACGAATGCCTACAAGACAATTACAACAATTAGAAGGAAGTAGCCATTTCAGATTTGTTTAAGACTAAGTTTACGGACAGAACATCTTAGGTAAACGACTTTTTTTTTTTTTTTTGCAAAGAAACAAAGAAACGAGGAATGACAATTAAATCCTATAATAGCAGGGTATATAGGGGTGTAGGGGGTAGGAGGGGGTTTGGTCAACAACCGTGAAAACTTGATCCAATTTAATCTGACCTAATCCGCAAACACCTGTAAAGAGGTAGGCCTATGTGTCGTGGTTCCATTTATCTTATGTTAATACACCTTCTCTCTCTCTCTCTCTCTCTCTCTCTCTCTCTCTCTCTCTCTCTCTCTCTTTCACGCTAAAGGGATAGAAATAAGTAGACAGTCACAAATTCATACACACACTAATACCCACACACTTATACACACACACACATATCATATATATATATATAGATATATCATATAATATATATATATCTATATACTATCTATATATATAGATATATATGTAGATATATAATATATATATATATATATATATATATATATATATAGAGAGAGAGAGAGAGAGAGAGAGAGAGAGAGAGAGAGAGAGAGAGAGAGACACTATTTATACACAAATATATATAATATATATATATATATATATATATATATATATATATACACATGTAAACATTTATGAATACATAAAAGCGCAAAGGCGGCGAAGTCGACTCCATACTCTGGTCATCAGGCTCAGTCCTCATCGCATAAAAGGGCCACTTTTCTCAGAAAACAACGGAAGTCATACGCGAGATCGCAAGTCCTCAACCTCATCTTGGCAAAGATCACAGGAGGAGCATCTTCCGGCATGCTGTCGTTGTATGTCAGAGAGAGAGAGAGAGAGAGAGAGAGAGAGAGAGAGAGAAGAGAGAGAGAGATCCAACTTGATATAGGTAACGATATTCATCTTTTTAGGAAAGAGAGAGAGAGAGAGAGAGAGAGAGAGAGAGAGCACAGCAAACTTGGTATAAGAAACGATAATCATCTTTTTAGTAAAGAAAGGAGAGAGAGAGAGAGACGAGAGAGAGAGAGAGAGAGAGAGAGAGAGAGAGAGCACAGCAAACTTGGTATAAGAACGATATTCATCTTTTTAGTAGAGAGAGAGAGAGAGAGAGTGAGAGAGAGAGAGAGAGAGAGAGAGAAAGGGCACAGGAAACTGGATATAGGAAACGATATTTATCATTTTAGGAGAGAGAGAGATATCATCATTTTAGGGGAGAGATAGAGAGAGAGATTACAGGTTACTAGTTCTAACAATTCATTATGTTAATAATTGCAATTTGATAATTAGATTAGATACTAATTCACTAACGTACATGCCAGCACGTTAAACTTTAACGACGTATCTCAATCCACACACATACACATATGTATATATACATACACACACACATATATATATATATATTATATATATATATATAGATATATATATATATATATATATATATATATACAACTTCGATGTAAAGAAACAACTCAGGTCTGCAAATTCATAATTCAACTGTTTCTCTGACGGCTCATCAACAACTTAATTCCCCTGACCTCTCGCGCACTTTCACATTTCCTTTCTAATATATATATCTTTTTCGTCCCCTCTTCCCCAACTCCTTATTTTTAGTGCCTCATAAATACGCTCTTTTCGACAACCTTCCAACGACCATATTTTTTATCTACCGTCTCAGTTCCCTGTCTGTCCCAGTACTGGGCAACTAAGTTATCCCAATAGATTGAACTTTTCTTTTTTCATCCAGATTTAACGTCCCCACTTCACTACCATTAAGGAGAGTTGGTTCAACAATCCCTTCAGACATTCCTACCTTGACGATTTCAGTCTCTTAATATATAGACACCCTACCATATCTGAGACACACACTCACACCACAGAGAAAGTACTAGCCCTCGGCAAAGAACAAGATTCCGGCCTCTGAGAGCCTCTGAGAGGCTCCGAGGACACCTCAGGCTCTCAGCGGGACCTCCAGGAGGCGCTATATAGTAACCTCTGCGAGAAGAGGCAGGTCACCTGGGAGGTCAGCTTTAGGTTTTGATAAAGCTGCAGGTGAACTGCTACGGCCATTAAACTACCCTGAAACTCATTTGGGCCGGTGAATACGGCTTATGCCGGCCTCTATTAGCAAGCCAATTAAATCCCGAACACAATTATTCCCCATCTGAATTTAACATGTGAATTTAGAGGGCTGAGCTCTATGTCGTCGTCGCCGTGAATTCAGAGGACGGTTAATAGATGTTTCTTTTCAGTTCAGCTTAGATATCTTTTTTTTTTTTTTCAGATTGGATTCGTCATCTCAGGTTCAGTTCAATCAATATCTTGGTACTGGGTATTACTTAATTTGATATTTGCTTTCATAAATGAAATTCATTATTGTGAATTCAATCAGCATTGGTCATTATTTTATTTTTTTTATAAGTTAAATTCATTATCGTGAATTCAATAAGTACTGATGATCATTTTAATTTGTTTTCATTTTATAAGTAAAATTCATTAGCGTGATTTCAGTAAATACTGATAATCATTTTAATTTTTTCTATTTTGTAAGTGAAATTCATTATCGTAAATTCAATAAGTATTAATCATTATTCTATTGTATTTTTTTTAAATTTTATAAGTTGAATTCATATTCGTGAATTCAATATTGATCCACTTTCATAACAGATATATACTTAGAATAATGAATCTTTTTAGTTCAATAATGAACTTTAAAGACGTAACACAGCATTTATTTAAGCTCATTTCTTTGAATTTAACGTCTGACTTCAGACACTGAACTCATCATTGCTAAATTCATTTAACAATGAAATAAATATCGATTGATTAATAGGTCCCATCCTTAAAGATCTTTAGATTAGAAGATGAGATTGTGAATTTTGGCTAAATAAAATATCGCAACGGATCTAGACTGGTTTACTTATATATGAATTTTGTCTTTCTTTTTTATTTTATGTAAGTCTTTTCGTAACATTACAATTTTATTATGGATGAAATCGCTGTATATTTAAAGCAAACTAAGGGTTTTTATTAAAATTACTTTACTTTACTTTTAAGGTTGCGTTATTTTCAAGCACGTCTTTCAGTATATGCTATATATATATATATATATATATATATATATATATATATATATATATATGTGTGTGTGTGTGTGTGTGTGTGTGTGTGTGTGTGTGTGTATGTGTGTGTGTGTGTGTATACAATTCAGATATCAAAAAGTTGGAATCATATTCAAAACATAATCCAAAAATTTGATAAAAGAGAAATAAAGCAAAAAAAAAACAGTAAGATAGATTCAAAAGACTATATATTTGATAAACGAGGAATAAAGCAAGAATATAAAAAACAGATAAGACTCAAAATAATCACGGAAAGAAAACTTCTCTGTTTATATTACAATGCCAAAAAACACCCGGACTGTATCATTCGCAGTGAAAGAAGACGCACGTATCAAAGTACCGTCTTAGGCTATGATGCAACACTCATTTGTCAAATGTTTTTGATTTACGAGACAGATGAACAAAACATCACATGAAATACGAGGTATCCAGAACAAAAAAAAAAAACGAGGCATTATCAACTGGAATAGGAATCTACTACCACCCCTCCTCTCTCTCTCTCTCTCTCTCTCTCTCTCTCTCTCTCTCTCTCTCTCTCTATAATAAAAAAAAAACGCGTCAACAGAACCAGATAGCGAATCTGTTATCCCTCTTTTTCTCTTTTCATATCCGTAATTTAATTCTCTATTATGCGTTTATGGCACGGGAAAATCAAATGAAAACAGCTCTCTCTCTCTCTCTCTCTCTCTCTCTCTCTCTCTCTCTCTCTATCTTTCTGTCCAGAGGTGAAATTAGAGAGTTCCTTTGTCCCTTATCAGAAGCTGAAATCATAAATAGTACCCCCGCTCTCTCTCTCTCTCTCTCTCTCTCTCTCTCTCTCTCTCTCTCTCTCTCTCTCAGCTGAAATACATAAGTAAAAGTCATCCTCCTAAATAGCTAAAAGTAAAGACACCATACTCTCTCTCTCTCTCTCTCTCTCTCTCTCTCTCTCTCTCTCTCTCTCTCTCTCTCTCCACAGTAACTAAGGGAACAGATGATGCTTTATTCAAAAGCTTTAACAAGGGAACTGAGGAAAAACGGAATCTCATAAAAGATAAACATTGACTAGCGGTACCTACGTCTTCAACAAACCACCCCACCCCCAACCCCCACCCGGAAGATAGAGCCTCTCACACCCCCTAACCCCACTAACCTGACCCAAACCCACCCATCCCCCTCCCCCACCTATTCTATTATTCTCCTTCTTGATATACAATGACAGCATCCCGAATATATTCGTGTGATCTTCACCGAGATGAATCTCGGGACATCCGATCTCTCTCGCATATGACTTCGGCTGTTTATTGGAAAGGGGGGCTGGGGGTTGGGACAGAAGAATGGGGCTCCTTTGTGCAAACTTAACAAGAAATTGATGTGGGGGAAACTTTTATGTATCAGTTTTTTTTTTTCCAATTTTTTTTTGTCAGGTGATTTTTTTGTTTTGTCAATTTTTTAGGCAATGTTCTGTTTTTTCCTTTTTTATTTCCAGTCTCATTGTCTATTGGATTTTTAGACATACACACTCAAATATACATTCATATATATATATATATATATTAATATATGTAATATTAATATATTATTATATATTATATATATATATATATAATAAATAATATATACATGTTAAAGAAAATCAAGGGCAGGAACACGAAGAGATTC